>NC_092458.1:114187630-114505624 GCF_047495875.1 Pithys albifrons albifrons | reverse complement strand
TGGGACCCCATATCCTGGGAGATGCTGGTATTTTTCTAGTTTATTATCATCTCAAATTATTTTATTCCTTCCTCCAGAGAGGACAGCATTTTCTGAACTTTCCTGAAAGGTGTTTCTCCTCAGAGTTTGAAAATACTGCACTCCAGAAGAATAAAAAATATCCTTTAAATAGAAGTTTTACTACTGTTTTACCAAAGTTATACTTCTAAATCTCTGCCCAGAACCAGCAAGTGAAGTCAAACTGGAAGGTGTCCAAGACAAAAGGTGATACGGGTGACCTGCCTGATGCTCCAGACACAGAAATCCAGTGGGTGGGAAAAGACAAGCTCTGTTTATCTTTAACATGGGATATTAAAAGAATTTGCATTGTTGAAAAATAAAAATAAAAACAGAATAATATGATCCTGGTGGGTTGAGTTCAGAAAACCAGTTCTGTTGGAACATTGTTTGGATCAGATTGTGCAGGTGGATGCCATCAAATATTGGTGACCAACCACAACAGAATGATCTTCAAACTGAACATGGACATGTCCTTTGGACGGTAAATTTGTATTTTTATTCTAAATAAAAGTCAGGTAAGTGTGTCCCATGTGCTTCATGGACATGTCCTTTGGATGGCAAATTTATATTTTTCTTTCAAATAAAAGTCAGATAAGTGTGTCCCATGTGCTTCATGGACATGTCCTTTGGATGGCAAATTTGTATTTTTCTTCCACATAAATGTCAGATAAGTGTGTCACATGCGCTTTAAACTCCAGCAGCTCACAGTCCTGAGGAACAAAAGGAATGTGTTCAAATAATTCAGGGCAGCCACCAAAGAATGGGATGAATTTTAAGGCAAAAAAGCCCTGCCCTGACAAAATTAATGTAACTTGAAAATTAGGGAAAGGAGACAAGAGCAATCTGCCCCTGTGGATGCAGGAAAAAGGTCTGAGCTGTCTTCAGTTTGCTTTTAAAGCATGTTTAAGGCTCTAACAAATATGTTGGGTGTTTTCTTAGCCAACTACCAAGTTTATTCACATCTCTGAAGGGCACAAAGAGACTCAGTAAGTCCTCAAGAACTTAAAGAAAGACCTGCCATAAGTTCTCACTTCTTGTACTACACTGATATTGATCTCTGAGGGAAATGGGACACCAAGAAACCTGCCAGTATTAATTGCACAATTTAAACCATCGTTCTTTAAAAGGTGCCACAAGAGTCAGATTAAAATACCAAGTTGGAGTTAAACCAAGCATTTAATGATTTAATTTCTCCAAGGGGTCTGGAATAAATACACATCTTGCCTTCTGCATCACACTGGATCTTGATTGTGACTTTTTCCTCCTTCCTCTCATTACTTGCCATTTATTCTAGAAAATTATTTTTGCACAAGCTCTTGGTTTTCATTAATTAAAAAAAAAGTAACGAAGATGCCACACCAATTTTTGTGTCAAACTTTCCAACCTCTATCAGCAGATTCATATGGATAGATAAAGTGAATCACCAAGTTTTCTGATAGTTTCTGTGAAATAATTTGCAATACAATTTCCTGAGAGAGCTCAATAAAGGTTCAAATTACTCAAATTGGTGTCAAAGTGTCCAATGCTACAAAAATTCTCCACTGTTGGTCAAAATAGAAAAGCCACTCACGTAAAGCAGAACATTTCAAAGCTCTGGGCTCCAAAATGGCACATCAGAGAATATTGTTTTCTTTTAATAGATTTAATTCCTATTAGAACTAATAGGAGCTAAACAAGCATCAAAAGATAATATGCCTTCAGTTTTTAATATATATTTGTCATTATGGACAAAGATACCCATAAGTTTTACAAGAAATAATTGTCACTTCCTGGGCTTGCATCACATGCAAGTTTTCACTGACTTAAAATATAAATAACAGGCTTTGGTTTTATCCTCACAGTACTTTGAAAAATAGAAACAGTGGGGATAAGAAAAACAAACAATTTTATCTCCTGAATATTTGTGTTACACAAAAAATATGACAATATCCTCTCAAATACTAAAAAGGGGTTGGGAAGGTGAATATATTTTCAGAATTAGTTTCAGACCAGCACAGTGATCCTGAAACCCTCAGTAACCCAACACCAGGTTATTCCCCATATCCTTAACCCTTTGAAGAATGGAATAATTTCTACATTTTTCTGTGTTTTCCTGAGGATGTTGAGTGCCAGTTTTCCCTGACAGGGAAGGAATTCTTTCCCTCTGAGAGGCCCTTCCCCTGACTGCACCCAGCCAACTATTCTGCTCTGTTATTTCTGACATGGATTTACATCTTCATTCCTTAAAAACATTTGGGTTTCATTTTCTTCACTTTCTCCAACCTCTTCCTCAATCCTACCTATGGCTCTGTGATCCTTCCAGATCCACTTAGGACATTTTTCACTTAATCAAGTGCTGAGATCTAAATTTCACATCATTTCTTTGAGAGTCAATTATTTTTTCTTTGTCTGCAGACTCTTCAGTGGTAATTGATTGCAAGATGCAGCAATTTTAATCATCTAAAGACTTCAGTCTAAGTGGGCTCCAATTGCACCACAGGAATTAAAGGGATGAGCTCAAAATCTCTATAAGCAGGTTAGTGCATAAAGGCAGAAATAACTGGATTTTATTTTGAAGGAACTGTTTCTGTCTGGAAAAGCCTTTTTAAAATGTGTAAACTTATTAGAAAGGAGGCATAGAAATAGTGAACTGCCAATCAGTGTGTACCTTTTCTCCCAATAAAAAAATTGGAGAACATTTTATGAAAGTCAAGAAGTCAAACCAGAGACTTCCAGTTTCTCCTTTGCTCCCACCTAATGTAACACACAAGTCCAACAACCTCTTTCTGATTATATTTGAATTAATCCATTAAAAACTCCCAGTAAACCACATGAAAAAATAGACAAAAATTTTTTCAATAGAAAAATGTTACAAATTTGAAACAGCAGAAAAAATGTCCAGAAAAAATGGAAGGTAAAATTATTAATATGATGAGTTTTTCCTCTGTTTTGTCATCTCAGGGCACTACTTGCACTGTGCTTCAGCCTGGTGTGAGCTGAGATTGCTGGGAAATATAGCCAGGCTGTATAATTAAAGCAGTAATTAACATTTTGAGCTGCATTTTGATCAAGGGGCACAGAGCACATCTCTGTTTTCAGGATCTTTGCTTTGAGGAGATCATGCAATAATTCTGGAAATTTTTCATATTCTGGTCCATTCTGTCTGCTGTGGATCTGGGCACTGAACACAGCAGGAATAATGAGTGTTCTCAAACCACAGACCTTTAAAATAATAATAAAAAAAGGAACTAAGAGGAGAACACACAAGAGAACAAGTCTCAGAAGGTTCTCTAAGCAAATGAAGTGAAAAAACCACAATGACTTTACCAAGTGGGGAGCAACAATAGATTCCCATTTGCACCACGATTCATTAAGAATTTGAAACATTATACAATAAAATCAGGAGTTTGTAATAAGTCTTGATTTTATTCCAGACTGAAACGAAATCTCTGCATGGCAAGGATTTGTCTGGGGGCACAGGATTTGTTAATTAATGGGCGTAACTGAGCCCTGTGAAAGCTGCTGTGCCACGTTATGAAGGTTTTGCCCCCAAGTGGCCTTATTTTGCTCTGAAATGTCACAATTGCAGCAATTGCCTGGAAACTACACCCAGATTAGACCTGACTGCCAGCAAAGAAGGCTCAAGGGTAGGGAAAAACAAGGGATTAGACTTGTGGACAGTAACAATTCTGGTCACGGTGGCACTAATGGGGACAGTGAGCAGGTGCCATCCACCCAAACTGCTTCTGTTCCTCATCCTATCAACCTGTCCCACTGTCATTCTCCAACAGAATCTTCTGCTCTCATGTTCCACCTTCTCTTACGCTACCCATAACAAAGAGAAGAGCAACAGAGAACCAGGGGCCAGAGAAGAGCAACAAGGCTGGAGAAGGGACTGGAGCACAAGTGCTGTGGGGAGAGGCTGAGGGAGCTGGGGGTGTTTAGCCTGGAGAAGAGGAGGCTCAGGGGTGACCTCAGCACTGTCTGGAACTCCCTGAAGGGAAGTTCTGGCCAGGTGGGGGTTGGTCTCTTCTCCCAGGCACTCAGCAATAGGACAAGGGGGCACGATGGGCTCAAGCTCTGCCAGGGGAAATTGAAGTTGGAGAGCAGAAGGCAATTCTTTGCAGAGAGAGTGCTCAGGCATTGGAATGGGCTGCCCAGAGAGGGGGTGGATTCCCCATCCCTGGAGGTTTTTCAACTGAGCTTGGCCGTGGCACTGAGTGCCATGATCTGGTAAAGGGACTGGAGTTAGACCAAGGGTTGGACCTGATGATCTCGGAGGTCTTTTCCAACCCAGTGGATTCTGTGAAAGGGATTTTTCCCACCTAATCCAAACAGATTGCTATCTTGACCGCCTTAAAACATGCAAATAAGAATCAGGAACCTCAGAGTAGCTTTCAGTCACTTGTAAGCTTAAAAGTTGCTCCCCAAAGCACTTGATTTGTGTGCAGCACCGTGGCAGGGCTCAGTGGTCTGAGCCTCACAGGGTGCATGGCGTGCCAGTACCCAAAGTTAAGAGTGATGGACAGGAGAGCTCATTCCACGGAATTCCTGAGAGTCTGAAAAGTCAAAGTGCAACCCAAGGTTATCACAGAGGAACAGAGTGTTGCAAGGACTAACAGCTATAAATAACACACACAGGACACTGGTTTACTTTTGTTTGGGTTTGAGTACACATGCAAGAGATGGATTAGAGCTTTTTTCTTGTGCAACACATCAGATTAATTCAACAACCTCTTGGCCAAAGAATGCTCTTAAGGGACTACATGTTCCCCTACATCCAGCCTTCTTATTTTCTCTGTTCAAAATAAGACTAACAAAAGTTCAACTTCTGAGATCACACCTCTTGCTTTTGACCCTTTGGAGGGTTCTAGCTGCTCCCTACAGAATTGTTCTTTCTCTCAAAATCAACTCAAACCTCTTTACTCTCTCCTCCTCTCTACCCCCTGCAGGGCTTCACTCCACAAGCCATTCCCTCTGGAGCACAACACACAACAGATTCTATTCCTTTTCTCTTTCTATTTAACAGTCTCTGGCCAGTAAGATAAGAAACTAATCTTGTTTTACTTCCTTGGTGATCACCACTTATCTTGTGGCAACACATCTTTCTGGTGCTCATACTAATAAGAGCTCATCATGGTGAAAACTTCACAGAGAAAAAGAATATTTGTAAGTAAAATCTCAGAATTCTGGCAGAAGAAACCAGAAGTGGAAAAGGTTTTTTACCTACACTAATGCCAAAAGTGAAAAAAAACCAAAACCAAAAAACAAAAATCAAACCAAACAAACAAAAAAAACCCCAAAACCAAAAAACAAGCAAAAAACCCCAACCCAACATAAATAACAAACAAATAAAAAATAACAAACAAACAAAAACAAAACACAAAAAATAAAACAAACAAAAAAACACAAAAAATCCCACAAACCCCAAACAAAAACCCAGCAAAGTCTACTCAGGTGTAACTTAAGTGGTTCCTGTGGTGCAGCAAATGTCAAGTCTAATTGCTAGACCATGATTAAAATTATCTGATCCACAGTACCACCCTAAGATTGAATTAAAATTTGGATTACATTACAATGTACACTCTGCACATTGTTGGCTATAGGAGCTCTATTAAAATTTCTGCATGAAGTGCCTCCACAGACCTGAAAAATCTGCTGTGCCTCGAGGAAATCTGGGTTGGAAACTGGGTTTGAATTTTTCAGCAGCATCTTGGGATGAAGGGTAAAAATCAGGCAGTAATACAGTTGTCTAAAGACAAGTAAAACTGTTGATTGGTCTTTATTTAGGGAGGATATTAAATAATTATTATGTCTGTAATGATGGCAAGAAAGGGTTCAATACATTCTGAAGACTGGAAGAAGATACTGGTAACTGTTTTTTTTGAGAAAAAAAACAGTACATTGTGACATCTTGAAACTCCAGTTGTTGGTGTAGATGCTGCTATCAAATACCAGACACTTCAAACTAAAATAAAATTTAAAAAGAAGTCATAGTACAGAAATGTAGACAAGAATCAACCACAGGAAAATTTTTAAAACTGTAGGTGGAGAAGAAAAAAAGAGCAACAAAGACTCAATAACCTGCCCTAACTTTTCTTTGTCAGGAAACTACTAAAACATTTCTCAGGCTAAGAAAGACTTGTTGAATTGAAGCTACAGCCTTCTTGTATTCAGAGCACTTTGTCACAAGTTTCATCACAGCAAATACATCCCAGTTTGTTCTTTACCTCCAACAGGTTCGGTCTTACATTATTTTGACAATATCCTTCTCATCCTGGAAGCAACCACTGATCCTGTTCTACTTTACTGTGGCTTGTCTGGGTTTGGACCTTCATGAACAAACACAAATATTAAATTTCTATTCCAACCATGAAGCCAAAAAAAAATTTGCTGTTAGAGACAGAAATATCATTTGAATGGAGAGCTCAGCATTGCTCCCAACAACCAGAAACACACCAAAGAGAGAGACTCAGACACAAAATTTAAATTCTGGCAATTATATTTTATGTAATAAAGTTATTTTTCTGCTTTAAAGAGTTATTTAGCATTGATAATTTGACAAATGCTTCCAACTTCCTTCATGCTGTACCATAACACTTAATGGCCCATAACAGGAAGATTCTTCATTTTACAAAGGTTTGGTTTTTCCTGAGAAAAATTCCACAGAAGGCAGAATTTTTCTGTCCACTTTAGTGGCCATGAGAAACACTGAAAAGTCCTTTGGAATTTGACTTAGAAGAAGCTGAGTTGGCATTACTTATATTTCTATGTGTTACAGTTGGGGGGTGATGGCCTGATGAGTTTAGGGAAACCCCTCAGCCCCCTGGAAGGATGGTCCCAGCCCAGCACAAAAGCTTGCAAACTGAGATTAACAAAGGGTGGAGTGTTGTCAAGAATGACACCGCCCTCCTTTGCCATATCTTCTAGGACTACTCAAGGAGCCACCCCCCTCAGGCATCTCTGGCACACCCTCAACATTGATTTTAGTCACATGAAACCACCTGAATTTAAAAAAAATGGTAGAAAAAGAAGTGCAGTTTAAACTAAAGCTGGGGAGAAATGCCATGTCTCTGCCAGGGGAACTGCTGGCAGCCTGTCCTGCCTCCTCCCACCTTCTGGAACAATGTAAGGCTGAGAAAACCATGTTCTTTCTATACTCTATATCTTATCTTTACTTTCTTACAAAGCTTATTCCTTTAGACATTCTATCTTACACCTTATGCTAACAGCTACTTTGATTCTTACTCCAGAAGCACCTCCTTTACTCACTGTCTTTTGCTACCTTAATACTAACAACAGGAACTTGCTTTACTTTCAGTGCACAGTTGCTTTTTCAACATGTGTGTAGATGAGAAGCAGCTCTGCTCTTCCCTTGTGTTTTGTGTTCCAGAGAGAGTGGTGTGCAAGCTGTTTTATTGCCCCATGTTATTGAAAAGGTGTCTAGAGAAGTGGTTTAGGTGGCTGTGCTTCTGCTTAGTAGGTTTTTGTTGCTGGTTCCTGTCTGTGGGGAGAGTGGGACACAACTGCTGTGTTGGAACTTGAGTTTGGTGTGATTGTCTCTGTCAAATGTGTTTGGTGCTGGTTTCTTTTGGGGTCTTTTATTATCAATGAAATACAATCTTGTTGCCAAACTGGCAACACAAAGCCCACAGTAACTGTCACATATTTGTATCAATAAATGTTATTTTGGGAGGTGTTGTGAGGAAAGTTCTTTCCTTGCTCTTAAGTGTGGTTTCATATCAGAGGTCAGAACCCCTTCCACCCTGTGTGCTGTCTGTAGTCAATAGGCAGTGCTGGGAAACATAAGGCTCTCATTTTCTGGAGGTGCTCATTGCTAATAATTTCTCCCTGGCTTAAGTGTGGTCCTCGTAGGGGAGTCAAAAATCTTTCCAGCCTGTGTTCTGTCCTAGTTGGGCAGGCAGTGCTGGGTTCATAAAGTTGGATTATTCCGTGGACACCTATAGCTAATAACTTTTATTTAATACAGGTAAGAATAGAAATCTTAGCATTTCTGTCTCTCCTTCCTTTCACATGACAACAGTAAAACCAAAATTACTGAAAATCAACAAAACTGCAATGGTTTCATTGTCCCCCAAATGCAGCAAAGAGGTAATGGTACAGAACATTTTTTCCACAGCTGTTCAGGCAACAACACCCATAAATCACAGCCAGCAAATGCCACTGACTGCAGAGATGAACATTTCAACTTCTCCAGGATTTTTCCATACAAGTCTCTCTGAAAACTCTTTGCTCCAAGAGGCACGTCGTAATTAAAACCCAACAATGAAATCCCAAACAATATAAAGAATTAGAGCACCAATTAATTATGGTGCTTTCAAGCTGAAAAAAAGCAATTTGCTAATGAAAACCACTATTGCCTTACAGCAGAATTAACAACAAAAATTTGTTACAATAAATCACTCTGCATAAACATGTATTTATATTTGCAGTTTTCCTACCATTACAAAGTTTCACAGAGTGAATGTGCATTAAAAAAAGCAGATTATTCCTTAGCTACACAGTATAAAGCTGACTACAGGAATGGAATATGGGGATTTCCAATTCCAGAAAATGTCAGACCAGTCTCTAAAAATGTCAGCATTTATATATGATGAATTTAACATCTTGAGACTGTTTAAAGATAAGATTTTGACTGGTCTAATACCCCACCAAGACACACAAAGTGAATAAAACAAAGAGCTGCAAGGAAAGATACAGATCAACTACATGATTTTATTTAGTGGGCAATTTTGTAGATGCTTTTCCTAATGAAAAAGTAAAAATGATTGAGGACTGTCACACTGCTCTCACCAGCAACATATTTGTTTTGTGTTAAAAAAAAATATATTAATCTGGTTGTCCTGCATGTTTGTCAACTGTTATTCCCTCAAAAATGCATGCTCAGATCTCTGAGACAAGATTGCTGAGACAGATCAGAGCATATTGTTTACAGTCCATAAACACTTTTTTTATGGTTTCATCAGGTGATTCCATTCTATGGAGCAAATTAACATATTTTCCAGGGCTCATTAATCCTCATTTAATCATTCAGTGAACATGAACCAAACCCATTAAAAGGAAAATCAAGACATGAACTCTAATTTAAGCCACTATTTTAGTAATTGCATTTATCTTTCGTAAATCCTGAATAGATAATCCTAAAATTAGTTTTCCCCTTTTTATATTTAGTGTACATAAAGTTTTTGCATATTAACCACCCTCTAAAAGCCCTATTGGATTGCTGTCAGCACCAGTGGATTTGTACAAGTCAAAACAGGATTGCTCTGTGTCCAATAAGTTTATTTTCTCATGAAACACCCACAGGATTGCAAAAAAAAAGGGTCTTTTTACATCCTTGAAGTATCCAAGTCATAAAGAGGGTTCCACTGGGTGGTTTTTCATGCTATTACAGACAAATCACAGCAAGAACTTCCAGGAGACAAAGTGATCAGGCACATGCAGAGACCCCAGGAAGTGACACTTTGGTGGAGTCACCAGAACAGCAAAAATGTCGTAAAAACTGCCAATTTTTTCAGGCATCAAAAGGAAGGAGGCTCAGGAGGAGCAGAGGCTGAAAGGGAAAGACAAGGAATGGGAAGAGCAGCCAAAAAGCCACCTGAAGCACAGCAGCTGAAGGGCTGAACTCCCAGACATCATCTTTTGCTTATCAAGTTGTACATCCCTCACTCTTGCTTTTCCTTCAGGCACTGGGACAAATTCCCAGCTTTTAAGCCAGCTGCTCCCCAAACCTGAACAAATATCATTTCCTCTCTGATTTAAAGAGAAAAGGGAGAAGTTTGAGCATACCAGTTTGCCAGAGACCCACATAACACCTTTCACAAGCTCAGCTTCTATCACAACTCCACTTTTTCCAACCTTTTTCCAGACTTCAAGCTGAAATTTCACAAGAAACAAAGCAGCAAACAAAAAGTACTTGGAAACTTGCACTGAGTAATACAAAAGAAGTAGCAAATATTCAGGGACAGAGAACCAAATGTTTCCAGCATTTCCCAAGGTAGATGAACAATTCCTGTTGAGATCTGAAAGAGGAGAGCACAGGCAAGCCAAGACTTTGCTTTAATTGTGACCCCTCCCTTACATGTAGAAAATACAGGATGGAAGTGAAGAGACTTAGCAAAGATCCCTCCAAGTTTTCCAGCTGTCACTTCTCCAGTCCAGCATCAACTTAAAGGCCAGTGCTGATACTTCAGATGTCACAAAAAGGTGTGTCAAGAAACACAAAGTCTGTGCTGCCCATTTTGATAATTCTGCAGCATCTCAAACACACCAGAGTTACACAAATATGTGGCTGGTTTCATTTTAAAACCAAAAGGAATCACCAACAACCAGAAATCTGTGAGTGAAGACATTAGTTAAGAAGCTGCGTGTGTGAAGAGCTGCCTAATTGTAAAATAAAAACAAGAGAAAAGCCACAAAGTGCTTCTGGCCAGCAGAAAAGAAAGAGTAAATTAATTAGTTTTTCACACACACATAAAAGTGTTTTAGTATTTAATGCTTCTGTACTATTAAGAGGTTGGTACAAAAATGCAGAATGAGTGAATTAATTCACTCTCTTCTAGCCAAAGGCCAAAATAAATAACTACCAAATCATAAATTAAATGAGGTCTAAAATGGGATCTATAATTAATGACTTTTCCACTGACCACTTAAATGACAGTATTAGTTTAAAAGCTGCTTTCACAGAGTGTCAGCCTCTGAGATAAGATACATTAAGTAAGAAGTTCACTGCAGGAGTCTATGAATCAACAAGCATTTCTTACCCACAGAAAGGAAGCTCTGCCCAGACCAGAATTACTGCAATGCCTTCAATGTAATGGCCAGGCTGTTCTTTGCCATGTGAGTAAAGAACCATTTGCAACCACAGATCTTTTGTTCAGAACTAGTCATCTCTTGGACAGTATTTTCAAGCAACACTTGCCCTGCTATCTGTGGAAATTAAAGAGCTCCAGGTAGTCCCTACCCTCAGGAAAAATGCATTTCCCCACCAAGAGAAAGGAGTTGAAAATGTAACACTGAATACACCAGCCTGCTAAACTCACATCTGAAACATGGATCATTCAACACACCCACTGAGACAGGAATTGGGAAGTTCTTTGGGGGAGAGATCATCTCTGGGTTCAATGTTTGTGTAACTGTCAACACACTGAAATTCTGGTGCCCAGCAATTTAATTTGAACAGCAACAATCCTTTTAAAAATGGGGGAACTTTGTACTGAGCTTATTTATTATAAAAATATTATACAGAAAATTTTCCATTAATTATTCTAAAACATCCCTTTCTGGTCTTTGGACTTGTCACAAACTGTATAATTTTGTTGTATTTGGTTTGAAGACTCTGTATCTCCAAAAGAAAATAAAAATTAAGCAAAAGCAATGGTGTTAAGAAATAATTTCTATTTTTACCACACTGCTTTATTAAAGCCAGAAGAAATTTATAATACAGTTGCATTCCCTGAAATTGCCTTTTGTTTTAATGAAGATCTCTCTGACCATATAATTCCTCTCCACATTGCTATTAATACACTTTCTGGACATGCTGAAACCCCTGTCAATATATAATTTGATTTTTTGGGGTTATTTTTCTTTACATAGTTCCCCATTTTAATCAACCCTTACTTGAATATTATTTTTTTTTTCAAAGTGGGAGCCTTATCCTCGGTGCATCAAAATTACCACCAGGAAGGATCAAGTCACAACCAGGAACTGCTTTATCAGTTCACTACAGAAACATTTTCACTGAAATCAGTGAAAATAATCTTCATCAGGACTCCAAACCACCCTGAAAACAGGAATTCTGGTGAGGAAATGGAGGTGATGCCTCTTTCCAGGGCTCAGACCTTGCTCTCTCTTCAGTCACAGGAATTATCAGACACACAAAATTATCCTCCATGTGAACTTGCACAATAAGCATTTGGATCTGCTGAGGGGGCACAAGTGATTTACTTCAGCAAACTCCTTTTCTTTTAGCACACCTAAAATGGAATCTATAATTAATGTGCATGACCCACAGACTTTTTGGGGCAGGGAAGATTCCCAAGTTGCTTTCTTGGTGACCCAAACTTAAAGTGAAAAGAATGCAAGTGGAGAGCACTTGGTGCTTCCCGGGAGTGACCCAGCAGGGGATGAAGAGCAATGATGTAGGATATTTCAGGAATAAAAACAGCAACATTGAGAGGAAAAAAGATCTTAAAATTATTTCAGCCACACAGGCAGGCAATGAAACAATAACATATATGAGATTTCAGAGTGATCAAAACGACATCCTTGTCCTGTGATGTGTGACAAGGGCACTGCTGTCACCCTACAATCACAGAATCATAGAATGGATTGGGTTGGAAAAGACCTCCAAGATCATCAAGTCCAACCCTTGGGCCAACTCCACTCCCTTTACCAGATCATGGCACTCAGTGCCACGGCCAAGCTCAGCTGAAAAACCTCCAGGGATGGGGAATCCACCCCCTCTCTGGGCAGCCCATTCCAATGCCTGAGCACTCTCTCTGCAAAGAATTGCCTTCTGCTCTCCAACTTCAATTTCCCCTGGCAGAGCTTGAGCCCATCGTGCCCCCTTGTCCTATTGCTGAGTGCCTGGGAGAAGAGACCAACCCCCACCTGGCCAGAACTTCCCTTCAGGCAGTTCCAGACAGTGCTGAGGTCACCTCTGAGCCTCCTCTTCTCCAGGCTAAACACCCCCAGCTCCCTCAGCCTCTCCCCACAGCACTTGTGCTCCAGTCCCTTCTCCAGCCTTGTTGCTCTTCTCTGGCCCCGCTCCAGCCCCTCAATCTCTTTCCTGATCTGAGGGGCCCAGAACTGAACACAACACTCAAGGTGTGGCCTCCCCAAGGCAGAGTCCAGGGGAAGGTTCACTGCCCTGGGCCTGCTGGCCACGCTAGTTTGGATCCAGGCCAGGATCCCCTTGGCCTTCTTGGCCACCTGGGCACACTGTTGGCTCCTGTTGAGCTCCCTGTCCCTCAGTCCCCCCAGGTCCCTTTCTGCCTTGCTGCTCTCCAGCCACTCTGTGCCCAGCCTGGAGCGCTGCAGGGGGTTGGGGTAGAGCACAGTCAGACCTACAGGATACAGCACTGGAAACTCTTGCTGTGTGTCCTGCTGCTTAAATTTGAATTTGAGCAGCTCCACATCCCAAGTTTATCTGTTCAGGACAGCTGGCTTGGAGAAAAGTATGAAAGTTGGTAGGACATCCTCAGCTACCACTGACGTGTCCTCAGGAACACCACCAAGAGCTACCAGGAAGTGTGAGGTGGAGCAGGAGGTACAAAATCCTGGGAATGATATATTGGTTACCAACATGCAATGTCCTTGGAGCATAAAAGCTGAAATTAATACTTAATGCCATGAATTATGGATGCTGCTGAAAAGCTGTGCTGGGAGAGAGGCTGGGAAACCACTGTGGGGTTCCACATCACAAAGCCTTGAAGGACAATGTTTTCTCCCTGCATTTAAAAACTCCTTTTCGTATTATATCCATCATTATTGTGCCTACTTATTTTCAATGAAATAATTTCTTAAAGAAGCGGAACCAGCAACAAACCTACAGATTTGACAGTGAGCAAACCTCTGAAAATATGAACAAAATTTTACATCTCAGGGAAAAAATATCCTAAATAAAAATAAGTGTTCAATATTCTTGCGCTTCACAGATGGTAAGTAACACACTATTACTCCCTTTTTAGTATATAAATACATATGTGTGTGTGTGTGTGTGTATATGCATATATATATTTGTTTTTAAGTTGACCTTCAGTACTGATTGTAATTTCTCCCATTTTTTTCTGGTGTTTAGAGCCCCACTTTGCAATTTTGTCCTGCTGCGCAGACCTAGACATGGATAGTTCTGCCAGAAACAAACCACCCAACCACCCAAAAATCAGCCTGTATTTCTGGTGGGCATACTAAAGGCTGAGGTTGCTGCTTCTCAGGTCTCTGGCTTCAAGACTAACAGAGCTCTAGAGAATAGAATAGAATAGAATAGAATAGAATAGAATAGAATAGAATAGAATAGAATAGAATAGAATAGAATAGAATAGAATAAAGTAAAATAAAAATAAAACAAACTAAAAAATAAAACAAACTAAAAAATAAAACAAACTAAAAAATAAAACAAACTAAAAAATAAAATAAACTAAAAAATAAAAATAAAAAATAAAATAAAATAATAAAAATAAAAATTAAAATAAAATAAAAATAAAAGAATAAAATAAAAAATAAACTAAAATTAAAAAATAAAATAAAATAAAAAATAAAACAAATAAAAAATAAAATAAAATAAATAAAAAATAAAAAACTAAAAAAATAAAATAAAAATTAAAATAAAAATTAAAATAAAAATTAAAATAAAAATTAAAATAAAAATTAAAATAAAAATTAAAATAAAAATAAAATATGAAATAAAGTAAAAAAAAAAACAACGAAAAGCTAAAAAATGGATGGAGGCAGAAAAAAAGTCCAGTGTCAACTCTCTGATCAAGATCTCTCTAGTCCTTCCAGTATAAGACAGTCCTGTTATTTCAACACCAGTATAACAGTTCCTCAAAAATATTAAGCAAAACTGCAATTATTTTGGCTATTTTTATTTCATCCTGTTGTTGTTGTAAAGAAATTAATTCACTATCTACAAAGAACAAAAAAATTTAAAAAAAGAGTGCAAATTCAACATCTGAAAAGTCAATTATACCAATTTGTTTCAACTTTCTTTTCAGTTCAGCAAAAATTAAACCAGAACTGAGTCTTTTTTCTTATTGTCCAAATTTCAGAGTCTCTGGAGCATAAATTAATTAAGAGGTTTAAACCTTTATCTTTTTCCTAAACACACACTCCAAGTTTGGATATGAACCTCTACTCTTCAAGAATGTTACAGAACTTATTAAAAAATTGGTGAGTTATCCCTCAACACAGGTACACTCCTGCAGTTTTCTTTCACTCTGTCTTGCACTACTGCTGCAAATGAAAATATACACACAGTCAGAAATTAATCTGACACATCCAAAATTTAAATTTCCTTGGTTAAAGCAGAGTAAAGTGATAAAGACACTAAAGGGATGAAGGCAGCTCTTACACTGAGAAATATCATTCCATATGTGCTCATATATTCAGACATGGTTTAAAAAAATCAAACCAAGAAGCAACTGGTAAAATTTACCAGCTGAATTTAATCTAATAGAAATCCACGTGTACATTCCTCATGTCTCAATCTTTTTCTGAAACTGTTTCTCAGATCTCCCCAAGTTATCCCCTGCACGTTCCCAGACTGGGGTGATGTTTCACCACAGCTCCATAACACAACCACCTCCTTCCTCCTAAAATACTCAGCACCCACCACTGGCATCTGTCTCACACCAGAGTGTGCATGAAAACAAAAGAATAATCATTAATCCCTGCCAATAGCAGTGTGTTCCCTTTTTGCTCTATGCCTATAACTTTTATTAGTGATGGATGAAAACCAGAAACTCTGCAGGACTCCACTGGTCCTACTGGACAGCAGCTGCTCTCACAATCTTTTCAAGTCCTCAAAAGAAATTATTTAATTTAAAAAGCAGAATGCTGGTGCTTACAATGAGAAAAACAGCTATACTTAAAGTGAGAGTAGTCAGCTCCTTGCAAATTTTAATCAGGAAGTTACTTCACTTTGCCTATTTATATCAGTTGAAACTTTTGCCTGGGGACTCTGAATTGGAGATAAGATCAGAAGAAAAGGAAAACAAATAGTCTGGCAAAATCAGAACAATGAAAGACACCATCAAAATAGATAAAATTACTTACAAATAAATGAGTCTCATCATTTTCTATCAAAATTCAGCATTCTGAAATGATTTTGTTCCTATTCTGAAAGTACAAAACCTAAGCCCATCATGACTTCTTTTCATGGCAAGAAAAAGACCACAATACCTCTATAATTGCTGCAATTTAATTTTTTTGTTCTGTTTCAGATTGCAGTTTGTGAAACAACTTTTAGAGTGAGTGAGAGATCGATGCCTCTTGTATTTGAAACTCATTAGAACATCATTTGAAGAACAATAAAGCAGGAAAAGACTTCTGAAAGCAGAATCTCTCATCAGAGTCCCAACACATTACTTGCATATTTTGCAGGAGAAAATCAGTCTCTGCCTCAACAGATTTAGGTTATAAACAACAATATACAGTAATTGCTCTTAACTTAGAATCACAGAATCAATTGAGTTGAGAAAGACCTCCGAGATCATCAAGTCCAACCCTTGGTCCAACTCCAGTCCCTTTACCAGATCATGGCACTCAGTGCCACGGCCAAGCTCAGTTGAAAAACCTCCAGGGATGGGGAATCCACCCCCTCTCTGGGCAGCCCATTCCAATGCCTGAGCACTCTCTCTGCAAAGAATTGCCTTCTGCTCTCCAACTTCAATTTCCCCTGACAGAGCTTGAGCCCATCGTGCCCCCTTGTCCTATTGCTGAGTGCCTGGGAGAAGAGATCAACCCCCACCTGGCCAGAGCATACAGTAATTGCTCTTAACTTGCCTACTTTTCTTGCCAATTCCCACTTTGTGCTAAAAATGAGTTGTACTCATCTTGCACCACCTTTCTGATCATTTCTATGTATTCCTCCATCTGTCCTAAACAACTGGCATTCTCTGCACCTTCCTTCAGCTCTGTGTGATGCAGAAATGTCACAAAGCAAAACCATCACCCCAAAAATAAATAAAAATAGAGCTAGACAAGACAGCTGTGGTCACAAATCATCCCTTTGCATATTTATTTGGATTCATTCTTGCCCTCCAGCCTGGTGTGCATCTCCCTTTGCTTCCCAAGGAGTGTTAATGCTCCTTTCAATGTGTTGCATCAATTAGCAACAACATGGTTATTTCACTGGCTCCCTCCTTTTGGATTAAGGTTTCTTGGACAAATTTGTTCTTCACATTTGCAGTTTCACAGAATCATAGAATGGATTGGGTTGGAAAAGACCTCCGAGATCATCAAGTCCAACCCTTGGTCCAACTCCAGTCCCTTTACCAGATCATGGCACTCAGTGCCACGGCCAAGCTCAGTTGAAAAACCTCCAGGGATGGGGAATCCACCCCCTCTCTGGGCAGCCCATTCCAGTGCCTGAGCACTCTCTCTGCAAAGATTTTTTTTTCCTTGTTACCCTTACTCCAGTTTTTTCCAGGATTACTCCCAGCTTAAAAAAACCCTCCGAAATCCTCTGGTAGTTGCCCGGTGTTGTTCCCAGTGTTCAGTCACACATCCTGAACATATTCCTACGTATCCAGAGGGGATAGGATGGATAGTCTGCTCTTCATACTCCGGAAACTCTGATTATGTCCCACAACCTCTCCTACTAAAGAAGAAACACACACCTGGTCCACCCCATTTCCATGTGTGTGCCCAACCCATTTGCTGCATGGCACAAAATTAATGTTTCATAAACACATGTATTTGAGAATGAGTAATTCTGTATTAGCAATGAGCCAGTATTAAATGTTTAGGGAAGGAAAAAGACATCCACAACTTGGGTCAGGGTGACTTGTGCTGATCAGAGAGCTTGAGAAATTCACTTCACTGCTGTTTTGATAGGAAATTTCTGCAGAAAAATTTGACAAATTAACAAGGGTTCAGGCAGAACATTTCATTATTTTCTCCCTGTAGTGCATAAGAAAATGCTTTCAAATTTCACCTTTTCAGTTCACTGGTCATACACCATCTTTTCCTAACTCAGAACAGCAAGTGAGGAGGAATAGAAGACCTGGGAGCCCAAAATGTGTCACGCTGGTGCTTTACTCAACCTAAACAAACTTAAGTTGGAAAGAAACTTGTTAATCAGAGCTTTGGATACAAAGTTCACACAACTCTTGGATAAATAACAGAGAAATCAGCCTGAACACAACCCTTGTGAATACCAAGTTCAGCACCTTTTCTGCTCCACCACCTCTTTTCTGTATCCAGTCAAGTCTCCAGAGAGGAAAAGGGAACACGGCAAGGGCACAGAAAAGCTAAAAATGAGTCCAAAGTATTAAGTGGAGAATCTGCTCCAAGCTTTTGAGCAGGATTCAACACAAACACACTGAAAATGCTGACAGCTTAAATAAGGCCAAGTTAAAGAGCATGGGATAAAAATGTCTAAGAGAGGAACAGGTTCAGTCTATTTTTAATAAGTAATGGAGAAAAATTTACAAGTAATAAAGCCAACAAAATGATTTATTGCTACCATATTCAGCCATGAGAATCTACTTGCCTTAAACTAGCAAGATTTTTAAAATGATAAAATATTTACAATTTCTACATAAAGGAAAAAGATGCTCACATCAGATTTTTCTCAAACACACACATACAACTTTATGATTTTTTTTCTTTATTTCTGGTCCTAAATCTACGAGGATTGACAAGTGTTTTTCTCTGTACTGAAGTGGGGACACAGGAGGGAGGTACAGAAATCACCACTCCTCAAGTGCCTTTCCACTGCAATTTCTGCCAGCATAGAGGGCTATTTTAAAATTTGTCTTGTTCTCTGCAGTCTGCCTGCTCAATGCATTTCCATTTATTATTTCATTAGCAACAAAGGACTTCCACTGATCTGAATAATATTTTGTACATTACTATGGTA
Source organism: Pithys albifrons albifrons (assembly GCF_047495875.1). Classification (NCBI taxonomy): domain Eukaryota; kingdom Metazoa; phylum Chordata; class Aves; order Passeriformes; family Thamnophilidae; genus Pithys; species Pithys albifrons. The sequence goes on along the minus strand of NC_092458.1, from coordinate 114,486,978 downwards.
CATAATAGTTTTTCTTGCAATCTGATTTCATTCTTTCCGACTTGCAAATTTAAAAAGAAAAGTTGTCAGGGTGGATCATAGTTGGCAAATCACTTTCCAAATATCATTTACATTTTTCTCTTTACATACATCTTTAATGGTCAATTTCCTTTTTTCCATACATATTTTAGTGTGAAAATGTTTGCCATCAATATTAAAATATGAATTATCTGCATAGCCATGTAGGCAGCTTAGAGAATTACCTCAAATCCCATCCATTACTCTCATATTTAATAGCCAATATCCCTTTTGCTTTCATATTTTAATGCTAAGTTGCTTTCTTAGCTGTGCACAGAAGGAAATCTTGTTCACTGCTTTTCTATATATCCTCCTTAAGCAGAAATGAAAAGAAGTCTTAGTAAGTTCTGAGATGTTTAAGAATTGAGAAACTAAAAGCCAAACCCACAGTCTAAAACACAAATGTAGCAGAATGAAATTTAGTTGCATTCCAAAATGAAATGTTTTAAAGGGGAATTTCTAAATGGCCTCAGAAGTCTCTGCAAATGCTCAAAAGCCACACCTGTAAGTGGCAACCAAACACTTCTCATTCACCACATACAGATTTACAACTTATCTTGAGGCTGGAGCAGAAATTCAACACAAAAGAACAACTGTTGATCCAATGTGAAATTGCTGAGTTTGATGCTAAATCCTCATGTCTGAAGTTGAGAGAACAGAGGGAACAGAAGTGAAAAAAAATCCAGTTTGTCCTGATGACCCAGCGGTCTGTGAGACATTTCCTCAAGGGATGAACAAACTATGCTCATCCTATCACTCCAGGCAGAGTTTGGGAGGACTTCACACGACAGGATTTGCAACAGGCACAAAATCCCTTGAAGAAAATTATTCATTCCACCAGGTAATGCACCCTCTTAATCATTGTCAAACTTCCAGAAAGGCCAGTGGTAGACTGAAGGAGAAGAGGGACAAGCTGAAAGCAAAACTGAAGGAAATAAAAATGCAATACACAGAAAAGAAAATGGGATAAGTTTAATAGATATTTTACTCCATGCAGCGTGAAAAAGCCTGTCTGCATCTTCATCTGCTTTGGCATTATTAGAACAGGGCAAGGCAATACAGGACAGAATCACTTATGGCTGTTGAGTGCAACCTCAAAAATCCCAAATTACCTGGAACAGATGCCAAGACCCATAAACTCAGCGGGAACAACCACTGCTCTCTGCAGGATTAAACATTTCTCCCATCTACAGGAGGTAAAACATTTTCCCCTCACTTTTGCAGGAAAATTTAACATCAGTGACAGAAGAGACCAAACCCCTCCACAAATCCTGGACAGGAGAAAATGCCCCCCTGGGAGAGAGCAGGATGAAACAAAAAGCACAACTGTTTGTTGTGATAAAAGTGACATCAATAAGGGATTCACACCACATTTTATGCTTTTAATAAACTGCCACTGTTGAGCTTTTCCAGCTTCTTCTTTGGGCAATTTTAGCTCAACCTTTTACCCACTGCAGGACACAGAAGGATTTTGGTCCAAGTGTTTTTATGTGCTTGTTCACCCACTGTATATTCAGCATGTACTGGAATTTCCCCAAGTGAACTAAGAAAGGGTCAGGAGTTTAGAGAGTCAGATTCAGTAACAACTACTTTTGTTGTGCACAAAGATAACTGTTGAACATCAGCCTTGACAAAGATTTTAAAGCCAAACTTTCCAAGCCCACAAAAGAGGAGCGATCCTAAACATGAGACTTGCAGACACTTCACTTTGCTCACATAAATTTGAAAGGCTTAATTATCCCCAAACCAACCTAAATATCAATATATGATTTAAAGGCTCACTGAAAACAGATTAGAAAGTACATTATAAAGATGCAAGAAGTTGCATGACACTCATAACAGCAGGTGGTTTATGGTCCATTGGACAGAATGAGGAGCAATGCCCTCCTGGATTTCCCTGGATTCAGACTCTGCTTCCTGATTGCATCCGCATTCAGTCCTGGAGTAGAATTCCACATGCTCCATAAATCTGGAATTAGCTGTTGTACTGGAGGGGCTATTTTATTACTGTTAGAAAGCTCACAACAAAGCTGTCAACAACAGCAAGCCACCAAAATATTTCTTGTTATAAAAGAGGCAGGAGAAATCTACAGGCGTGACTGCCTGGTAATAACTCTGAGCCGGGGCTGTAAATTGCTCATTTCATTACACAGAGTTGGAAGTTGTGATGACTGGATGAGATTTCAACAAGACTCCCACAGAACTTGCAGAGGAAAATGGAGCATGGAAGTCTCATCAGTGACTACCCAGGAACTTCCAGGGTGTGTGTGTAGAGACATACGGCAAAAACAAAAGCAAAAAGTATAAAAACAGGTATATGAGTGTATTTTTTATAATCTGAGGCTGCTGGGCTACCACAAGGATGTTGTTAAAGAATAGATGGTTCTGCTGACTGCATTCAGCTGTCAGACTCACAGCTAACTCTCTAGAAGGTAGAAATTAATTCTGCACAATTCGTGCCCTGTCATGTTGCATTTATTAATTAGCACAGCACAGTAAGAAAATCTATTGAAATGGGGGAGAACAGAAATTTTTTTCTTAATGAAACATGAATGGTCATTTCCTATAAAATTTTCTTGCAAGCATTTCCAAGGAACTGTACAGATATAACCACACACAGAGATCCTCTTGGTAAACACCTGAGAACTGACACACTGAGGGCAAAAAGCAGCATCAAACACAGGAAAGAAACCCAGACCCTGTGAAGGAACAGGAAACAAAACACTGAACCCACAAAGAGAGCAATAAAAGCAGGAAAGGCAGAGATGGTGTTACGTTTATGCAGAAACAGAAAAGTCTGTTTCAAATTGGAAAAAGGCCAAAAAAAGACAGCTAAGCTCATTTGTTACATTCAAGCAAAGGCACAGATAATTTAATTCCCTAACAGGTTTTGGGCAATTTACCAGTAGCACCTTCAAACGTTATTAAAATACAAAAAAAAGCTTCCTGGTTCATCTATATATTTTTCTGCTCTAAAACATCCTGATGATGTCACAGAGTGTGGAAATAGGAAGGCAGAGGACAAGCAACACTCAGTCCGACTGGTTGGGAACCTCATATCATTTAAAGCGATGCAAGGAGTTAAATAATTTATAAATTTTAAATCACAAAATGCAAAATGTAGGACAAAGCTCTCCTTTGGTTGTCTTTCCCCTGACTTGATCTTTTTCCCCCATTGCACAACTCACTCACAGGAGGTGGAACAGAGAAATTCCTTCTCCTCATTTTCTGCCAAAATTCCCTTTCACCCATGTTTGACTACAGAAAGAAACCCATTTAAACTCAAATGTAAATGAAATTTTTACCAGCACAGTTGCATTATCCATCACAAAATACTGAATGTTAATCCTAGGGACTGTTTAAAAAGAGAAATAAAGGCTTGAAACATTTTAAAGACTTTTCTGTGCGTGCCATAAATACAAAAAATGCAATGAGTAACAGGCACAGAAGGTGACAGAGTGTTCCCTTGTACATGCAGGAGATCAGGTAGGAACTTCCTCACCACAACCCCTCTTTGTCCCATTTCCAAGCAGCTTCAGAAGCAAAGGATTTGTTTGCCAGTGTGACCTGAGGATCAGTGACTGTCTCAGCTGTGTGGTCACCTGAGTCCCTCACCTAAAAGGCTTTGCATCTCCAAGGGCAACACAAACTGCTGGAAGAAAGATGATTTTATCTTCCCGGGTGGTCAGTGGAGAGTGAGCTGCAACATCTCACACTCCAAGGGCTCAGTAGCATGACATGATCTGGTCTGCTGAGTAAAGCACCTCAAAAATCCTCCAAGTTTTTCACACACCATTTTCCTAATAATCATCACTGCCACAAAGGGAAAGCAACAAACCTCATGGTTTTACCTGGGAGGTACCTGCAAATATTGCAGCGGATTTGAGAAGACACACCATGATAACATCTGAATACAGGTTGTTTTCAGTCTCCTCAAAGCTTGGCAACCTGCATACCATCTCCTTAGGAAGGGGAAGACTTTTCTCTGTCTTGTACACGTAATCTAAAATTAAGATTAAATTACTTGCCTCAATTCACTAAGTCTGGATCTCCATAAGAAAAAAAATCTGCAACTCTTTAAACCACCATGCAGAAATTACACCTGCAGATCAGAAGTTCCTTCATGCAACCTGAGAATTCAGTGTGGTCTGAATTTCTAAACATTCAGGGCTGCCCTCTGGGCATTGCCCCTTTAATAAAGCACATCATCTGAAGCTGCCCAGGGCACACATACAGAAAACCCACCCTAAACATTTACATTTTGACTCCCCTGTCTGAGCATGGGTGAAGCTTTAAATGAAGGTCAGCAGGCAAGATGACAATCTCAGTGCTCCACAGCAATGGATTAAAAAAAACAAACAAAAAACACAACAACAACACAACACTTGGGATTTAACTTAGTGCAGCCCAACCACCTCCAATCATGTGCTGTTTGCAGGCAAGTTCAGGCAACTGCCTTCATTGCAATTCCTGAATTGCAGCAAATTGTCTATTATGGAGCTGACATTTCTCATCACATGAACATACCCCCCTCATTAACATTTCTGGGTTTTTTTTCCCCTTTTTTAAACACTTAGTGGACTTGCACAGACCTACAAATTAGGATGAGGGAAACTTGCCAACAAGGTCAGAATAAAGATAGAACGGGAACTGCAGAAGTGGGCTGGAAAATCATCTGTCAATTGTATGAACTCAAATAAACAGTGAGTGCTTCAGACACAAATTCACCTGCTTGTTCCTGTGCTCCAGCACAGGCACAATTACTGTGGCAGCTCCCTGTGTGAGGAGGCATTTGAGTCACTGTTCTCCAGTGTGAGGTAATGTGGAGCTGCAAACATAATTAAAACCACGTAAGCAGGAGCAGTTATGTCAGTTAATTTTCTTAGAACAGGAAAGAGCCCACAGTGTCTGCAGTTACATCATCTCGTTTGACAAACAAAGCTTTTCTTTTTGGAAGTGACACATCCCTGTTCTATGTGCAGCTATTTTGCAAGTCTGGGAAATTAAAAAAGCAGAAATTTTTTTTTGTTTTATTCCCTGGCACATTTTTCATTAAAAGAATTAAAATGAAAACCCCTTAGCAAATGGAGTTTCCTTCCTCTGGAAATCACTGATTCAAATTGAATCATTAAAAAGACTTTAAGAGAGCTCATTATCAGTGTCACTCTGGCAGAAATGTGCTTACCACTGGTTTTAGTAATGCAGATAAGTGATGGGCACTGGCTCTGGAATTGAAAAGCTCATGACAAAATGGCCTTGGATATAACAATATAAGGGATGAACACAAAATTGTCAGAATAACCATTGTTGGATCTCGATGAATTTGATGACAGTGTGGAAACAACAAGCCAAGGCAGCACAAGGCACTCAGCAATAGGACAAGGGGGCACGACGGGCTCAAGCTCTGCCAGGGGAAATTGAAGTTGGAGATCAGAAAAAAATTTCTTTGTAGAGAGAGTGCTCAGGCATTGGAATGGGCTGCCCAGAGAGGGGGTGGATTCCCCATCCCTGGAGGTTTTTCAACTGAGCTTGGCCGTGGCACTGAGTGCCATGATCTGGTAAAGGGAGTGGAGTTGGACCAAGGGTTGGACTTGATGACCTCAGTGGTCTTTTCCAAACCAATCCATTCTATGATTCTGTGAATAATTTCACCCAAAATAATGACTTTAAATGGTATCAGACACACCTTTCTCTGTGCAATGGCTCTTACTGCAAGGACATGGCTCTTTTAGTTGAAATTTAACCTTAATTCAACTTGGGTTCTTCCTTGTAAAGTTTTACAGGAAACAAGCCTGATTACATATGAAGTAAAAACAAAATAGGAAAGGTGGAATCTCAAACCAGGCTAAATCCTACCAAAATTTATGCTCCTTTACACCCTCAAAGCAGATAGATATCAATTGACATGGCAAGGGTGAAAACTCAAAAAACCTACTTTTTTCCCTATTGTGAATGTGCTTTTTTATCCACATGGTACAGTTTGACCTGTTCAGACACCTGAACCTACAAAAACAGAAGACGCATTCTGGAGGAGATTTTCCAACTACCTTCAGACCTAAAATTGTTTTCTCTTGGCTCCTGGGAAAGAGCCTCCACTGAACAATTTCCTGACTTAGCTTGAGTCTGATTTTAAACTGAGCTTGGCCATGGCACTGAGTGGCATAAGTGCTGTGGGGAGAGGCTGAGGGAGCTGGGGGTGTTTAGCCTGGAGAAGAGGAGGCTCAGAGGTGACCTCAGCACTGTCTGGAACTGCCTGAAGGGAAGTTCTGGCCAGGTGGGGGTTGGTCTCTTCTCCCAGGCACTCAGCAATAGGACAAGGGGGCACGATGGGCTCAAGCTCTGCCAGGGCAAATTGAAGCTGGAGAGCAGAAAAAAATTCTTTGCAGAGAGAGTGCTCAGGCATTGGAATGGGCTGCCCAGAGAGGGGGTGGATTCCCCATCCCTGGAGGTTTTTCAACTGAGCTTGGCCGTGGCACTGAGTGCCATGATCTGGTAAAGGGGATGGAGTTGGACCAAGGGTTGGACTTGATGACCTCAGTGGTCTTTTCCAACCCAATCCATTCTATGATTCCAAGACAAAGGATCCATCCTCAAACCCTTTAAGGCATCAAAAACTCTTCCAAACCCCTGGGACACAGAGGGCTTAATTTTGTACACACACATACCATGTAAAGAGCCCCAGCAGAACTTTTACATTTCAGTAACTCCCCTTCTCCTTTGTCAGACAACGCAGATTCATTCAAATGAACACGACACAGATTTAGTTCAGTGACATTTCCACAAGGAACTAAACCCCCGAGGAATTCTGTGCCTTTACTCATCAACATGCAGCAGAGGTGGTGTCTCAGCCCAGGGATATCAGCTCAAAGGGCAGAAATGTTCTTCCAGCAATGAAGTGGCAGAAGGAGTTTCCTTCACAGGGTTACATCCCTACCTGATCTTAAGAGCATATTTTCCCCCAAGCACTTGCTTTTCATGGAAAACTGCTATTAATTGGCACATAGAAGAGACCCCACTGCCTAGGCCTGGTGTTTCTGACATTCTTAACTGAAAATGCATCATTTCTGCTGCCAGGGAAACCTCCTCATGTGCCTGGGGCCAATTTGCATATGGAAATAACTGTTCTCTTTTTATTGAGCTCCTTGTTCATAGACACACGAATCCAAATTATTAACAACTCGGAGCCACTAATAATGAAGTGACTCAAGATAAGAAAATACAAGAGTGGAAAATCATCTCCTCCAGGAATGTGAGGTTTCAAACTAATATTTTATTCATCTGTGAGATGGAGACAGCACGGACCACATTTTAATCATTACCTGCCAGCCTCCTTATTCTCCATTACAATTACCTGTTAAGCTAACAAGAAATGCTGGTAGCTTAGTTATATTTAAGCAGGAGACTGTCTAAAAATATCTAGAAGCAAAATAACCTGTGCTTGCCCAGATTTTCCCTGTATTACTCAATTTTACATTGTACCAAAAGCAGCATGAAATATTTTTCCTTCTGCAAACCTTACAGAATAAAATGTTGTTCTTACAGAATAAAATGTTGATATCTCTGAAGATACACTGCCATTTCTTTTAATATTTTGGTATTCTGCTGCAAAAATCACAGGGCAGATTTATTTCAGAAGCAGAGAGCATTTTAGAGCTTCCTTTTTTGATATGACTTAAACCTTCTCCTCTTTTTCCCTGTTGTAGAAAACAAGAATGGGATGATGAGACACAGATTTAATCATCTGGATGTGTCCATGTACAAACCATTGTGCATAAGAAGATATGTAAATGTATGCACATATATATGTTTGTATATTATCTGCTCTTTTCCTCCCACTGAATACAAGAAAAACATCTTTATGATCCTTTGCTTCCACTTTATAATTTATGGAGGAGGCCAAAGGAGCTCAACAGCCAAGTCCTGCTGGTTTAGACATCAAAGGTGAGCCAAATATATCTATTCCCCTGATATCATAACCTGATTATATCTCATAACACTCATTTAACCATAACACCTTCCCCATACTCCATTCCTAAAAAAAAACAAAAGGAATTTGAGATTTGAGACAAAATACATCAAAATTCAGATTATTTTTTCTAACAAATTAGGTATTTTCAAGCCTAAAAATAACCAAGGAAGGTTCAACATTACTTTTCAAGTTCTTTTACAGGATCTCCTCCTAATGTAGCCATTCACAAGGGTTAGATCAAGCTCTTCTTTCATGCTTAACCTCAAATCAATAGCACGAACAATCCACTAATATTTAGGGAAGGTACATAAAATATTTAGCCCATCTCTGAGAATACGTACAATATTCTAAGAGTTTTCAAAATAATGAGGAACAAATTTAAGCCTCCTTATAAACATGTGGGCACATTTGCCTGAGATTTCACACTGGAAATATGAGCACAGTCCAAAATTCCCAATTACTTCCGCATTCATTTCTTCCTTCTAAAACAGAAGGAAAAAAAGCACAAAACCCCCCAACAACAGCAAGAAAAATAAATAAATAACAACACCCCCCCAAAGTACAAACAAAGAAAACACCAAACAAATCCCAAACACACCATAAAATGCATCTGACCAACAAAGGTTACAACTATATGAAGAGTAAGCACAACTAAGAGTTCCACAGGCAGAATCTTCAAATATAAGCCAAGAGATCAGAAATCAGTTGACTGAAAATTCTTAATTATGGTATTTATCCCCTTTGAGTAACAACTTAGTAATTCTTCCAGATAAGAAAGGCAGATGGAGACACTTTCCCAGCTCAAGTTCCCTGCAGCTGTAACTTTGCATTCTGCTTAGATCAATGCAGACTCTTAATCAAGATATAGTCTAGATAATTTTAATAATACATTACCTTCTTATACAGCAAACTGTGAAGAATGTGACTATTTAAACTGTTACCTCAAGAGCATGAACAGTTGGGTTGATTTATCAGGAGCCAAGATATGAACTTAATGCAGCAAAAACAACCTAAATGACCAGCCCATGATGCAATTTGCTGTTTGCATCACACCAAATACTCTCAGCTGTTTTATCTCAGCTGTTTTCTGTTCTAATTCACACACTCTCCTGAAAGCAACGTGCCAATTAGAGGTTTAAAACCACAAGCATTGGACCTGCAGTAGCACAGCTGACACCTGTAAAGGTGTTTTTACCAAGTGCTGACTTTCCCAGAGCTCTATTAATTTAATAGTATTTCTGTTCTGGATATATTAAGCCCTCCAAAGGAAAAGTTTGCTTGTAAAAATCTGAAGAACAGCCTTAAACTCCACAGCACTGCAGTGGGAAAGCTTGAGCAGCTCTCAGGTTTGCAAGGTGGTTGTTGGCAGAACCCTGAAATTCAAAGTAGCAGGGGCAGCATTAGCAGCAAAAAGTCTGCCTACAATTCTAACTTCATTTTGCTTTGCAATGGGAAAAGAATGAAGTGCTGAATAATTCCAGCAAAAACTACCCTTGATGCCCCCAACACTCCTTGCAGTGACCACAAACTGATTGATGGACTTAACACTGTAAAATGCACAGAGAAAAGTCAACTTACTCTGAAAACAAACACACAAAAATACTGAAATGAGTACAGAAAAATAACAGAAAAATATATATATCCTCTTGCCTCTGAGATCAGCTAATTAATAAGTTAATTGGTTTCATCTAAAATTGTTCAAGGCAATGCTGTCGGTGTTTGATGTTGTTCAGATGGATGAACTGCTTTACAAAGAGGTCACAGGAAGAGTTCAGATGGACTCAGCTCAGAAAAGAAAAAACTGGTTTAGCTGAAAAAGCACAATTTTCACAGTGTCTTGGTTTAAAAAAATATTAAATGTATAGAATATGCGTCCTGCCACCAGTTTATGGAAACTGAACCATCAGGTCATCCCACAAAGCCAAGATACTCTTGTGAAACTTTAATTTAAAATCAGGTTTGCATATCAAGTCCAAATAAATCCCCACATTTTTTGTTTTAAACTTGGTGCATCCTTGGAAAAAACACTTTTCAGTGACTTTCATTAGAGCCATTAATTGCACATCTGCAACATGAACTGCTATAATTTTTAAGTACACTGCAGAGACAAAGTGGGATTTGTTCTTTGCAGCCTGTGCAAAGTAACAGGTGTTTGTTGGCACAAAGCACCAGGAAAAAAACCGCAGACAGAACAAAAAAAGCTGTTTCTTTGCTTTGATTATTCTCACGAGGATAGCTGATACAAGAAAGCTCTTTGAGTGGCTAAATACATAATTATGAATTTACACCTTCAGCTTCTATAAATGGAGATATTTATGAACTGCTTGGGTGGGCTTGAGGAATGAGAAGTGTCTCCTGGTTAATCCCTGGATTCTTATCTACCACAAAGTTACAGCAAAATCCAGTTATCAGCTACTCAGACAAGTTCTAGTGTTCAAGAACTGACTTCAGTAACCAAGTTCTGACCTGTGGTTCCTGAGGATCAGGCTCCTTACTGGGGGTAAAGCTCATTACGACCAGCTGTTTGAAGCCACAACTCTGCCTATCCCTGCAGGAATTCTGTCAACATCTTCCACAAGGAGGGAACTTTTCCAACTGGAAAAAGATGGGATAGGGCTATAATCAGCAATGTCCACACAAATACTCATCTCTTGTCTTCCCTGGAGAGTGCACTTTCATCCTACAGTTATAGTGACTGTCCTTAGTGTCAATCTGTTACAATTGCAAGAATAGGCACTCAGCAACAGGACAAGGGGGCACGATGGGCTCAAGCTCTGCCAGGGGAAACTGAAGGTGGAGAGCAGAAAAAACTTTGCAGAGAGAGTGCTCAGGCATTGGAATGGGCTGCCCAGAGAGGGGGTGGATTTCCCATCCCTGGAGGTTTTTCAACTGAGCTTGGCCGTGGCACTGAGTGCCATGATCTGGTAAAGGGACTGGAGTTGGACCAAGGGTTGGACTTGATGATCTCAGAGGTCTTTTCCAACCCAATCAATTCTATGTTTCTATGATATCATTTTATCTTAGGGGGGAAATAAAACCTGCCCAAAAATGGGCAAATGAAACAAAAAAGAAGGCTAAATATTCACACAGATCCCTCCATAAGACATTCTGAGAGCATAATATTTATGAAAAAATAATATTAACAACACATCTGTTGTTCTCTGTTGAATGAAAGGGAAATGTCTCTGTGCACAGAGCACAGCAGTGAAAAGAGGATGTACAGAAAATCCAGGCAGTAAATCAGTTCTCTGAGATTTATGCGTTCCTAAAAGAATCTATCAGAATACATTGGTAGAGGGCAGATGGTATTACTTAGAGGAGCTGGAATAAAATTAAGAAGTGCAAATATTCCTTTAACATTTAACATACATACATGTATATATACATATATATATATACACACTATATATATATATACATATATATTCATATTTCTTTATATTTCTATTATTTATATTTATATTTATATGATTTACATTTATATTATTTACATTTATATTATTTATATTTATATTTAAATTTACATTTACATTTATATTTACATTTACATTTATATTTATATTTGTATTTATATTTATATTTATATTTATATTTATATTTATATTTATTTGTCCATGCAAATAAAACCCCTCAGCTTCTCTCAAGGAAAGACATCAGAATTTTTGCAGTGAGGAATAAACCTAAAACAAACCCCAACAAAACCAAAACCCACGGAAGGACAATCTCTCCTTCTTTTCTTGAGCAATACAAGCACAAGGTTGACAGTTCCAAGGGAAGAACAGCAGATTTATAACTCATTCCGACAAACACTGAAGTAAAATTGGTATTTATTAAAACAAATGGACTATAACTACATTAACAAATGCTGTCCTTAAGAAGAAATAACTGCAATTAATGTAATGGAACATGGGGTGCTCACTAATTTACAGCCAGCAAAGATATTTGATATCCACAACATATGGCAGCAATTTCTTGACAACATCTGAACAGCAGTTTTTCATCAGGATCTCTGCATGGAAGGACTGAGAATTATCCTGGACAGTCTGCAGCACTCAGGGAAGGTGCCCCTGTATTTCCACAGCTGAAAAACTTTAGGACGAAATGGGCAGTTCACTCAAATATTTTTTCTATTTTCACTTCTGTTCCATCAAGACAAACAATGGGCTGGAAAATCACAGCGGGCTGTAAAAAACTGCTTTGCAACTATCAGCATTAGAAAACATTTTGGTTCTCTTTTAAGGCTGCTTTTGATGTAAAATTGCCATTGGATTTTTTTGTTTATGTTTGCTTTGCAAAAAGAGTAAATATTGCATATAAATAAACCTTGGGTTGCCTATCTCACTTATACAGATGACTTAAAAAGCTCATGCTCTAATTGCAACTAAAACACAAAATCCAAGCAAATAAACCTGAGTCCTTAAGCTCTCTGGGAAGTTGAAATTTAAGAAGAGAAGCCCAGCATCAACAAGGCAAGGATTTTTATTAATTTATTACTTGAGTGGTGAGGACAGAGAGAAGGTCCAGATCTGTCACATATTCATTTGCTAAAAGTAGAGAGTAATAGGCTGTTCTTTTGTGAGAGGAGATCAGGAGTATCACCAGACATCTGGTCATCTCAGACACTGCATATTCAGCTGTTATACTTCAAAAAAATAAGTAAAATTTCCTTTTGCTTCAAGAAGATTTAAGGGCACATCCGATGAAAAAAGCCGGAAATTGTCTCACTTCATTATTTAAATCTGCATTTTGAGACATTGTTCTGTGTGTGCAAAATACAAGTAGCAACAGAAATTAAGGAATTGCTTGTCTAAGATGGGAGTTTTGCTCCAGCTCAGGAGAAGCCTCAGTTTCATTCACAGATACAGAGGTATTTTTACTTTTTCTTATACTCTCTAACACATGTAAAGGTGTCTAAATACAGCCAAAGTTCCTCCAGCTCCAGCTCCTACTTGGTTTCAAATAATTCTCCAAAGGAGACAACATGAGGAAAAAATCTGAGGTTGCAAGCAATTGAAAACAGAATTATTACAGTATTATTAAGTTCTTTCTTTAAAAATCTTGACTGTAGGAAATAGAACACGTTTTATTTTCCGGATATGACTGTATTATATGATCTGTCCTGTCGTATCTCTTTTGAACCTTCAGTCCCACAAGCTCAAAGGTGTTTGATGGTTATAGAGCCATCAGATTAGTGACAGGAAGGAAGACAAAGGGAGAAATTTAGAAGCGTTTGCTGGAACAAATGTAAGTTCCACACCCAGCACCACTGAATTCCCTTCTTTAATTATATGATTACATCCTTTATTCTTGGAGAATGCATTGCAGTTTGCCACTTGAATGTCAGGGAGAGGAAAAAATACGGGTAATTATCATTTTAATCATCACTCTTCAAGTGATTAACTTTTGCTTAATGAAAGTATTTCTGAAAATCTCTTCCAGCCTCCTGTTTCTTTTCACTGCACATTGATCTGCTGTGCCCACTAAGGGTTCCAATGATCCCTCTGTTACATCCTTTGGGATTAACTCCACATTTTTATCTCAGTTACCCAATTTCAGCTGAAACCAAGGCATCTCCTTGCAGAAATGTTCAGGTGATTTGTCTTTATCCCAAATTAATAAAAATACTGCTCTTAAATAAATGACTGAAAATGCAACAGAATGTACCTGAGAAATCAGTTTAGAGAAGGAATCCACCTGTATTAGAGAAGAGCACCATGAGATAACAGGGTTCTGTTTTCTTGGGATCCACAATGCACAGATGATTTAATACAGCAACAACAGCTAACAAAATGTCTCCAGTCCAAATTAAATTAAGTCAAATTAATACTTCACTAACTAACACTCACTCATTAAATTACAAAAGGAGAACAACAATTTTTAAGTTCAAAACAATTTATTCTATAAACTGGTAATTTCTTGTATAAGGATGGAAAACCACATTAGTGTGTTCAGCTGGCCCCTAAGCAGTATTTGAAAATGAAATTAAACTCTCCATTTGCAATGACAAACAAGCTGATATGGGCAGCTGAGTAGAGAAAAAACAGAATTGACAGCTGAGGAGGCAGCCAGGTCTCCCCAGGGTCAGCCCTGAACCCAGGATGGGAAAGGGGAGCACACAGAGAGCTGCATGACCAAGGCCACTCAACTGTCCTCCTACAAGAGGCCACTCAACTTCCTCCCCACTGCAAATAATTAAAAAAAAATCATTTAAGCTTACAGTCATTTTTCCTCTTCATGATTAATCCTCTCATGTAACATGATTCAGTGCAACTGTTGGCTGGCCCCACCACTGATTAAATCATTCAGTTGAAGCTCATTTAAAAAAAATCAAGTAATTTATAACAATTTTCAGAGGGCTGTAAAATTCCCTGGCCTGAGACTGGCACAGTAAATGATACTGTAAATATCAGTGGTGTTTAAGAGAGGTCTATAATGCTGCTATTGAAATATCTGACAAAGCAGGGCATGGTACTGATTAAATGCTGCCTTCAGCTATGGAAGGAAAAATCAACTGGGCATTTTGTAACTGGGAGGGCTGTTTTAGAATCACACAGAGCTGATGGTATGATGTTCTTCACTAAACTAACTGCAGGGAGACACCAAACAGAACTCTGTGTGGTTTATTTTCTCATAACAATAAATAAAATTCGGTATCACAGACTGTTCTGAGCTGGAAGGGACCCACGGGGACCATCGAGTCCAACTCTTAAGTCAGTGGCCCACACAGGGGATTGAATCCATGACCTTGGCATTATTACAGCCAAGTTTTAACCAACTGAGCTGAAACTCAAACTGTTACAAAGCTGGAATCAGAACCTTTATCCCACAGTCACAAGGAAACTTTCCATACTAAAGAGAAAGAATTTTCTCTTTCAAGGAAAGCAACAAAACAAAGACCTAAACTTACTGAAAGCACCAGAATTTTGTTTCCACCTCTACATTCACAGAATATCAAGGCACTAAAATCATGCAAAAATCACACAATTTTGCCTCCCTCTCCCCTTTTATGGGCCAAAATGGTTGGGATGTCCTGATGTCCCATCACCTGGTGTACCCTGGGAGTGTTGCCTGCTCCTGGGCTGCAACCAGGTGTGTGACAAAAGCAGCACCAGGAAAACTCTCCTTCCAGAGGAAAGTGCCCGAGGCAGCTTCTCCAGCTCCTACAGGCACGAGGGAAATTTCTCACAAGCCATTTCTGAACAGGTTCCCTGCTTAGGACCTGTATTTGGAGCCCCATGGACTTCATCCTGCATTCACTTCAACTCAAGGACACTTTTGCTTCCATGTGGGGGCAGAGGGAATGGCAAAGTAAATTAAACTCTTCCAAGCCTATACAGACTCTAAAAGAAAATATCAGGTGATGGCATTTTGTTTCATATCTCGTCTGGTGGTCAATTCAAGGGTGATTTTTTGTGACAACAAACATTTCATAACAGCATCTGAGCAGTATTGAGAGCATTTAAATATTGGGTTTATATCAAAAATTGACTGCAGCCTATTTCCCAACTCCAGTGTCTACCATGAAAGTGTGTGATGCTACGAGTCAATAGAATCATAGAATCATAGAATGGATTGGATTGGAAAAGACCTCCAAGATCACCAAGTCCAACCCTTGGTCCAACTCCAGTCCCTTTACCAGATCATGGCACTCAGTGCCACGGCCAAGCTCAGTTGAAAAACCTCCAGGGATGGGGAATCCACCCCCTCTCTGGGCAGCCCATTCCAATGCCTGAGCACTCTCTCTGCAAAGTTTTTTTTCTGCTCTCCAATTTCAATTTCCCCTGGCAGAGCTTGAGCCCATCGTGCCCCCTTGTCCTATTGCTGAGTGCCTGGGAGAAGAGACCAACCCCCACCTGGCCAGAACTTCCCTTCAGGCAGTTCCAGACAGTGCTGAGGTCACCTCTGAGCCTCCTCTTCTCCAGGCTAAACACCCCCAGCTCTCTCAGCCTCTCCCCACAGCACTTGTGCTCCAGTCCCTTCTCCAGCCTTGTTGCTCTTCTCTGGCCCCACTCCAGCCCCTCAATCTCTTTCCTGAACTGAGGGGCCCAGAACTGAACACAACACTCAAGGTGTGGCCTCCCCAAGGCAGAGTCCAGGGGAAGGGTCACTGCCCTGGGCCTGCTGGCCACGCTAGTTTGGATCCAGGCCAGGATCCCATTGGCCTTCTTGGCCACCTGGGCACACTGTTGGCTCCTGTTGAGCTTCCTGTCCCTCAGTGCCCCCAGGTCCCTTTCTGCCTGGCTGCTCTCCAGCCACTCTGTGCCCAGCCTGGAGCGCTGCAGGGGTTGGGGTGGCCAAAGGGCAGGACCTGCACTTGGCCTTGTTGAACTTCATCCCATTGGAATCAGCCCATCCCTCAATACCTACAGGGTGGTAAATCTATCTATCTATCTATCTATCTATCTATCTATCTATCTATCTATCTATCTATCTATCTATCTATCTAGCCAGCCAGGCAGCCAGCCATCTACCCATCTATCCATTTATCTTAATTTTAATTGTTATCAGACTTTTACTGTGATTACTTATCCCAAATTTACCCAAACCAAAGTTTTTTCAGTTACACTCTAAATTAAGTGATTCAGATAAGGAATTAATTGCAATGTAATTAGATACTTATAGTCAGTTAAATACTAATTGAAGGCCTTACTTGAAACTAAATGCTACTGATTTTTCTAATGAGAAGGCAAACAAAAGGAAGAAAATACCAGGCTTGCTTTTTTTTTAAGTTTTTTTCCTTTTTTTTTTTTTAAACAGCTCCTTTTTAAATTGCTCTGTGATCTTCCTGCTAAAAAGAACATTTTATAATATTTTCTCACATAAAATATCTACTCAAAGAGTGTTGTGGATTTAAATAACAGGGATCTTAGAGTTACAAAAACTGCCTCTAAGGAAAGTACTTGCCCTGAAGAACTTCATGGAAATTAAACAGTGTTATGATTATGAACTGAAAGAAGAAAAAACTGCAGTTGAGTTCTTCCAATAAGTAACTGGATATTATACAATTTCCCCAGTGGAGCATTTTGCTGTACTTTTGTAACCAAAGGAGCACAAGGAGCATTTCAAAGGCACTGCAAATGCTACCAAATAAAGACTGAAAACAAAACATTTCACTTGCCTCAGTTTTCCATTTGCACAAACTCACAATTTAGTAAATATTTCTTCCCAAAATGCACTGTCATGTGAGAAAGCAGAACCTGAGTCTGCAATTTTTAGTAATTTAAGAGTGTATAATTGCATCTTGTCTTGAAAGCTTTATTGACATGGTTGTAAAACACTTCAAAACTGACACAGATACATCTCCTGACTATTATTTCCTTTAATTATGACATATTGTAAAGTTTCCTCAGCTTTCTCAACAGCACTGAACAACAGCAGGGTCCTCATCTCTTTAAAGTGACAGCAGGAGAAAAGGGAACAATGTTGCCACTTACATCTATATATTCCTTTTAAAGAAAAAAAAAAGGAAAAAAAAAGAAAAAAGAAAAAAAGAAAAAGAAAAAGAAAAAGAAAAAGAAAAAAGAGAAAAAAGAAAAAGAAAAAATAAAAAAGAGAAAAAAGAAAAAAGAGAAAAAAGAAAAAGAAAAAAAAAAGAAAAAAGAAAAAAGTGAAAAAAAAAAGAAAAAAAAAAGAAAAAGAGACAGAATTACAAACCCTGACCATAAGAAGGATCTTGGTGTTGAAGCAAGTCCAAGAAGACCCCAAAGGTGCTGGAGCACCTGAGACTGAGAGAGCTGGGGCTACTGAGCCTGGAGAGGCTCCAGGGAGACCTTGGAGCAGCTTTCAGGTGTCTAAAGGGGCTACAAGAGAACCAGAGAGGGTCTTGTGACAAGGACAAGAAGGAATGGCTTTAAGCTGACAGAGAGCAGGTTTAGATTAGATATTAGGAAGAAATCCTTGACTGTGAGGGTGGGACAGGTTGCCCAGAGAAGTGGATGAATCCATAGACATCTAAAGTATTCTGAGAATTAATCTAGCATACTATGCCCTAATTTACTTAATCACATTTGAGTGAAAGGACACTAGAGATTTATGGGTGTATTGTGGTCTGCAATCCAACAACATGCTTACACTCATAAGTTCTTGTTATTCCTCTTGTCTGATTTTAAATTGCAAGCACTTCTTCACATTAGGAGTGCAGAATCCAGACCTGTCTCACAGCAGCATCTCATCTGGGTCAAAGCAATAAACACCCTGCAAGGCCACACAGTTAATTGGCTGCTGCAGCTGCTGCTTCTGATTAATAGAAAGGCAAAACCAACCCAAGAGCACTTTGCCAAACAACCAGTTTGTTGCTTTTCACAGGGTTCCTGAAGTCTTTGACTTTGGGCATGTTATTGAACAAAAGGCTTAGCCAGGAGAAGGCACCTGGATTTGTTGTTTGGGTTTGTTAAGCAGGGAAATCCTCTCTGACCTGACATAAATTCATAAGCCTTTAACAAGAAGAGCAATGCTGAGATGAAGAAAATAAAAGAAAGAAAAAAAAAAGAAAAAAGGAAAAGAGGAAAAAGAAACTAAGAAAAAAGAAAAAGGAAAAAAGAAAAAGAAAAAAGATAAAAGAAAAAGAAAAAGCAAAAAAGAAGAATAAAGAAAAAGCAAAAAAAGAAAAAGCAAAAAGAAAAAAGAAGGAAAGAAAAAAAAAGAAAAAGAAAGAAAAAAGAAAAAGAAAAAGAAAAAGGAAAAAGGAAAAGGAAAAAGGAAAAAGAAAAAGATAAAGAGAAAAAAGAAAGAGAAAAAAGAAAAAGAAGAAAAATGAAAAACAATAAAAGGGAAAGAGGAAAAAGGAAAAGAAAGAAATTTACTGCATAGTGAATTTTCTTTCAGAGATGTCCAATATCAAATTAATAAACATACATTTCTAGTAGCATAATTTTCTAGCACCTTTCCCATGATAGAAAGCCAAGAGACAAAGTGCAATGGAGCAAACACAATGCAAAATTCTTCTCAGCACAGCCCTCTCCAAGAAGCAACACTTGCACTGCTTACAACTCTCTAGAAAAAAGAATAATGGAATTGCCTTTTGGCCTCTTCCCTCTCACAAAGCACTCCAGAAATAACCAAAAACAGACACACCTGAAAATTGTATAAAGCCAAATGGAGGGAGAAAACAAACACTGCAAAACATACACTAAAAATCTTCCTATTCGTTTATTCTTGGAATCATAATTGTTGGGTATCACCTGGATACACCTCCAGTGCCATTTAAAAATCAGTGCCATGACAAAACCCACGGCCTTGACTCCTCCATGCTCCTGACTAATGACCAAGACATGTCCCACAGGAGAGTTGTGTTCCAGGTCACAACATTTGCACACAAACAGAGAAACCCAAGGTGGCTGAAAAACTTCATCTGGAAATCCCAGGGTCAGTCTCTGGTTTTACTCCATCCTTACTTGATCAAGCCTTCAAGAGCCTCTAAGAAATAAAGTCCAGGTCTTTAGGATCTGGTTCTACCTGGACCTAAATGTAAATCCTGAAGTCACCTGGGGCACAGATACCTCAGGAACCAGAAAAGTTCTGCCTCCTTCACCTCCTGTCCCTGCAGCTGGGGTTAGGGATCCCTTTAAGCTGGAGAGCAGAAGGCAATTCTTTGCAGAGAGAGTGCTCAGGCATTGGAATGGGCTGCCCAGAGAGGGGGTGGATTCCCCATCCCTGGAGGTTTTTCAACTGAGCTTGGCCGTGGCACTGAGTGCCATGATCTGGTAAAGGGACTGGAGTTGGACCAAGGGTTGGACTTGATGATCTCGGAGGTCTTTTCTAACCCAATCCATTCTGTGATTTTATGATTTAAAGGATTCAAAGCACACTCTACTCTCTTGTGTTTCTTACCCTCAACAGGCAATAAAACTATGAAAATTAATCTTTTAGGTTGCCCTTTCCCTTCTTCCAAGGGGAAATTGGAGGGACAAAACCAGCTTGTGTTATGGCAAAAGGGTTTGCTTGTGTTCTCTCCAAGCTCTTTGCAGATTGAGGTGAGTGTCAGCTGCCAAATGGTGCAGGAACCAGAACCAAAGCAGTAGAATATTGCAGGGAGTGGAAAACTGTGCCAAGTGCTGCCAGCAATGGACAAAACTGCCTTGAAAAACTCAGTTCATTAGCATTAGAATAACAGACCTTTGCACTCATGTAACTCAACAATATTTTCATTTGAAGTATTTATTAAGGATTTTCACAGCAAATTGCAATGGGGATGTTTTCTCCAAATGATTTATTATTTCTTGTGATTTATTTTAGTCTCTCCTTTACACCTTCCAAAAAGGCCAATTTCTGGGAAGGGAATAAAAACACTGATAAGGGACTTACTGTCATTCCCTTGTGGTGTTTCTTCTCCCCAGATTCCAACACAAAGCCTGGAGGAAAATGCAGCCCACTGCTCATTTTTATGGGGTGACTCCTATCACAGTCATTTTAGTGCAATCACATTGTTTGCCATCTGTTCTTTGTTTAGTCAAAATAGATTTTCTACTCAGTTCATTTGGACACTTGAGACAAATAAGCTATTTATTCACATCAGTTTAACATTTCAGCTACTGCAATTTAAATTAAAAAGAAAAAAAAAAGAAAAAGAAAAAATCTTTTCCAAAGGAAAATGTGTTCTCAGATATTCTCCAATGTAACACATTTGTGGTTTATTGCTACCTCTCAAAAAAGAAATTACTTTTGTTCTTTGAGCTTTTTTTCATGTCTTAAGTCATCTACAACAGTTTTAAAATGTTTTACTCCACAATTCAAAATGACTTCTGACAAACAACTTTGCCATGTTGACAAGTTCCTTGGATTCTCTGGTTTGAGAAGAGAAACTGTTCTAATAACCAAATATTAACCATAGTAAAGGAGACTCAGGGCCCACAACACACTGCAATAGGAGGGGTTTGTGCAGCATATTTGAGAAGTGTATGTGGAGAGAGAAGCATTTTGATTAAGGGGAACCTGATTTGACATGATCTAATTAAAGAATATTTGAAAAGATCCAATCAATACCTATATAATTGAGACAGCAACATGGTGCACTGCAGGGAGGGAGAGGGAAGGGACATAACCATGAGGTTTGACAGGAGTGTGGCCAGGAATGTGAGCAAACAGCACAGCAGCTAACACTTAAATCTGGGGTATTTTATGGTGAAACCCTCAGGACAAGCTTCTTTCAAAGCTGCAATGAGAAGGAGGACTATTATATTTCAAATAATTAATAAATGGAAAGGATTGACCACAACTGAAAATATTTATTTTGCTGGTCTATCCTCAGATATTTCTATCTCTGCCACTAGTTGTGACTTACATTAAAAAGGGAATATTAGTTTACATCACCCTTTCACTACGTAACAAATCTGATTTATACATACATTTATTAGAAATACGTCCCATTACAGATGGCTCATTTCCCAGCACACCAAGGTGTTGATGAACATCAGAATACACAGAATCCAAGTGTTGTACTCACAATCATCTTGACCAAACCCTTTGCACACTCAGGTTTTGTCCCAGCCAAATAGTTGTGCTGCAGTGAGAGCATTGCTGAGCCTCAGGTGGCTGCAATTCCCATCTTGGAACATTCCATCACCTCCCTGTCTAAAGAAATAGATGATACAACACAATTCATACATACAAAAAGGGTCATTATCACTCGTGGTAACTCTTGCATATGAAAATAAGAATTAAAATGTGAGCTCTGATCATTTGAAACCTGCCTGGCTGAAGAAATATTGAAAATGCACTGACAGTGTCTCAAGTTTAGTCAGGCAAAACCTGGTGTGGAGCAAACAAGAGGCCAGCAGACAACATAGATGCATTTGTAATAATTGCAGGTTTTAAAACCCCTGCAGTTTGTTCCATATTATCATTGCCCAATAGTTTTAGGAGGTGAGATGAATGTCAGAGCTTTGTTGTTCCCTGAATGGCAGAGCACAGACTGGGAGGCTGAATCTTTGAGAAAGTCTGCAGGGATCTGACACTTGGTCTCACACAAGGGATTATATTTCCCTCTACTATTTTATTAGTGTTGAAAAAATGCAGAGACTGTGTGAAATTTCTTGATTTATGAATCTCTCACCCAATTATTAGAAGCAATGTTCGCTCAAGACCCATTTTTAAGCTCATTTTAAGGGTTTTGACTTAAAGGATTTTGTTGGCTTTGCTTGAGGTAGTGTTGGAACTATGTTGGAGAGACAATAATTTCCCTTCAAAGCCAAAGTTGTGTTATTAGAGCCATTAACAGAAATATTTAGCAATTACAGTATGAAAATTATCTATTCTAACAGAGCTTCTTTATAACAGACAGGTGGTGGAGAGACCAAATTCCAGTTTCAATCACACCTTTCTTACTCAGTCTCTCAAGCAAATTCCACTAAACATTAAGTTTTTCATTGAAGAGTTTACTCAGATATTTTAAATTATGTCTTAAATTATGTTAAATTCAGATGAAAAAGGAAATAATTGTCATAAATTTTCCTCACATTTTTGTCCTCTACACTTGCCTACTACACATACAAAACCTATTGCTAGAAAATACCATATTTTGCTAATAAAACCCACCAAACTTAACCAATAAATCATCAAGTTCATACTTGGATACTGAAAATGTACTTAAGTACCCAGGACTAAAATGCAGAACTTCAGTCTGTGGGTTGTCTGGAGAGTTGAACTTTCTTCAAAGTTCCAGAGGAGCTGAAGGAATCCCAAGAAATCCAAGTGGTCAAGAAAAGCCTTTGCAAGCTTTTAGAAGATATCTGAATTTTGTGGTTCTTTCAGTACAGTTTATGATGAAACACAGAGATAAATGAGGAAATAAAGAAGAAAATTGATTGATGATCTGACTTATATGACACATTCAACTTGCAGTGGCTGAACTGTTTCAGAGCTGAGTTTATTACAAAAGAATTTGACTTAATAACCCCACTTTGAAGGTGCACACAAAAAAATTAAAATATCTCTGTTTACAATTAAATCAAGTAAGGAGTATTAAAGAGTCAGAAGTTTTGGAAATATTTTCCCCTTGAACTGTATTTTGAAGAAAATCTAAGACCTGAAGCTTGTACTAAATTAAACTAACATGTTAATCAGCCAGTTCGTCTCAGTCTCTATTTACACATAGAGACTAAAATCTGGAGTTTAAAGGCCAAGGGTGGCAGGAAGGAAAAATTACTGATGCCTCTTTCCCCTCAGGTTTGACCTAAAGGTTTGTGGGTGGATGAAATAAGCCCAAAAAAGAACCAACAGGAGAATTAAGAGATCTGGTTTTCCTCAATTTCCTACAACCACAAAGACTTAGGATGGAGAGAGAAAAAGCAGAAAAAAAGTAATATTTCTCTGTTAAAAACTGAATTTTAATAGAACTAAAAGCCCTTCCACAGTCAATGTATCAATTATCAAGCTGAACAAAATGGGGATTAGGAAGCCGCATGTTTCATTCTAGAACCCTGAAGGAAGCAATATTAAGCTATTATATCCATTAATTAGTTAATGACTGAGGACATGTAAGTGATGCCCATAAGGCAGCAGGAACTGGGGCGAGCAGAGGAGAGGAGTGTTGGTCTTTATATAATCCTGTGGTAACTTCATGTGATTTAAATGTCCTGTACTTTGCTACAGTTCCAGGTTCATGGAGCAACATGCAGAATAAACAGTCACTGCAGGAATTCCAGAAGGAAAAAGCTTAAACTGAGATATGAACTTGGTCAGTAACAGAATCCCAGACTAGTCTGAGCTGGAAGGGACCCACAAGGATCATCGAGTCCAACTCTTAAGTCAATGGCCCACACAGGGGATTGAACCCATGGCCTTGGCATTATTACAGCCAAGTTTTAACTAACTAAGCTCATCACTCTCTTTATGTGGAAAGGAGATGGATCTTGTACCAGCTACTGAGGTGTTTGTTCTTACAGGAGAAATGCAGCCACTTCTAAAAAAGGATTTCAAATTCCCTGAAAACAAACAACTTTGAGGTGATGCTGGGAAAAAAGAGAGAGAGAGAGAAATGCAACATCTTTTTGAGTTCAGTGTGACTTTAGAAACTGGCAAACATTATGCTCTGGTTCTGTCCACCAAGACCATTTTAATATCTCGCTGACATTTGCCTACTGAAACGTTTTCTATAGCTGACATTTTCTCAGGCACCATGAACCTCACCTTGGTGGGGACACAGTTTCTCAGGCAGGATTGGGACAGGATGACACAGCTGTTGCCATTTGCAGATTTAAGTGTTATCAACTGTGAGGAGGGAGTGTGAGATCTCCCGAGCGTGGAAAAAAAAGGAAGTTTTTAAAAAGAACAATAATTCCTTTTCAGTGGAACTTTTAATTTCGAGCCTTTGTCACGCATCTACTTTAAACACAAAACCCAGAGTTAAGGCACAGTAAGAAAATAGCATTTAATCCTTCGATGGCTTACTCAGAAATGCAAATAGACTTAACGGGGGTTTTAGCGACGGAAGGAGAAATGTGATTAAAATACATTTCTCGGTTCATGAACTTCAGTTTAAAAACTGAAAAGCCAAACTGTTCTCAAGTTGAAATGCTGCACTCCCTCAAGGGTTTGCTGTTCCAAGATCTTTCTGCAGTCCCAGTGGTTTGCAGGCAGTTCTGAAAGGCTCTGAAGTAGATCACAAGACAAGCCATATGCTTGTACCTATTCCAGACACTCTGGGCAATTTGCAAGAGAAATATTTTGGTGCACAGACACAGGAGGGGCCAACTTTCATTTCCAAGGAGCTTGGACCTTTAATACAAATACAGAGAAAGCAAGTAAAGAATTCAGCTAAAGATAAGGGCTTGAGAGTTTTGAAGAAGGTACCAGATTCCTTCCAATCCCTCCCTCTTCTTACTGGCCACACCGGTTTTTGGAACACACAATAACTCTCAGCCCACTCCAACACAAATTTTACTTTTTGCTCAGATTTAAGTGAAAACTTGTGTAGTATCTGCACAGCTACTGCAAAACCAAATTGGAGCTGGGCAGGGAATCAAGTAAAAATTAAAAAAAAAGAGCAAGAATTTCAATTAACTTGAAAAATAATACACACAACAACAACAAAAAAACCCCAACAAAGCGCCCCCCCAAAAACCCAGTTGCACTTCTATTATGGAGATTATGGCCATCACATCAAGGAACAACATCCTTCCCTTCTGCCCCACATCTGGAATACTGAGCTGGGCTCTGAAGTCTCCAGTACAAGGAAAAGGTGGGTTTAGGGATGCCAGCCCAGTGTAGGGCCACAAAGATGAAGGGACTGAAGCATCTGGTATATAATGAAGAATTATATTGAGGGGCTGGAGCGGGGCCAGAGAAGAGCAACGAGGCTGGAGAAGGGACTGGAGCACAAGTGCTGTGGGGAGAGGCTGAGGGAGCTGGGGGTGTTTAGCCTGGAGAAGAGGAGGCTCAGAGGTGACCTCAGCACTGTCTGGAACTGCCTGAAGGGAAGTTCTGGCCAGGTGGGGGTTGGTCTCTTCTCCCAGGCACTCAGCAATAGGACAAGGGGGCACGATGGGCTCAAGCTCTGCCAGGGCAAATTGAAGTTGGAGATCAGAAGGCAATTCTTTGCAGAGAGAGTGCTCAGGCATTGGAATGGGCTGCCCAGAGAGGGGGTGGATTCCCCATCCCTGGAGGTTTTTCCACTGAGCTTGGCCGTGGCACTGAGTGCCATGATCTGGTAAAGGGACTGGAGTTGGACCAAGGGTTGGACTGGATGATCTCAGAGGTCTTTCCAACCCAATTAATTCTGTGATTAAGAAGAGAGGCTGAAAGTGCTGGCACTGTTCAGTCTGAAGGAAAAGCTTAGTGAAAAGGTGCTGAGGGAAGGGAGGGAGTTTAGGAGGCAATGGACACAAACCCAACACGTGGGGTTTCATCTGAACACAAGAAAACACTTTCTCCACTGTGAAATCAGCCAAATAATGGCACAGGTTACCTGGAGAAGTTGTGGAGCCTCCATCAAGGAGCTGTCCGTACTGCTGAGCAAACTGCCCCAGCTCAGGCTGTTCGGTTAGAGGTTTAAACTGCATGGTCTCAAATGGTTCCTTCCAACCTTAAAGATTCTGCATTTCTGTGGTTTTAATATACTATGGTCATAATCCAGCTCACAAATTCATTCTATCAGTAAGGTCTTGGCAGATACATTTTGATCACAACTGAACTGCCAGATGTTCTGCAATTAATCATGGATGTGAACATTGTCATTATCTTCTAATATTTCCGGCTATATTAACTTTACATTTTTTTAGCAAAATATAAAAGTGATCTCTCAAATTCCTTAAACTAACAAAGCATTTTTCACTAACACACAAACCCACTTCTGGTTTCTCACAGTTAAACACCTGGAACCTGGTCCCAGAAATTCCTTTGCAGCTTTAGATTAACTAAGTCCTAAAAGTACATTTTGTGGTAACAGCTCCAGAAGTTGTGAAATAATTTTTAATTCAACCAGAATTACTCATTTTTTCATCATATTCTTTCGTTTGGTTTCTCATATTCTTTCCCAGTAGAGAAAAGGCAGCTAACAAAGTAACTCCCACTGCAGTCTGGGGAAGAGAAACTCTCTTCACAGAAGATAAGAATCACAGAAATTACATTTTTATAGATCTGAAGAATACAGAGAGAAACAGTTACTTCCCCTCCACAATCTGCACATACCCTGCTCTTGAGTCCTGGAGGCTCAGATCATTCCCTTTTGAAGTTTTAGAGCCTCCTCTCAGTCTCCAGCAGGGAGAGGGAACCCAGACACATTCACACAGAGTCCTTTAGATCTCACCCAACATTCCTCTGCAGACTGTTCTATCTTGTCCCTTGATATTTATGCTTTTTTCCCTCCCTTTCTTAGTCTCTAGTCATGTCAGAATTCCTACAGTTTCTCCAACTTCATTTCTGAACAAGCCATTCTTCCATTTTCTGGATGATTAAGGAGTTATGGCAGTTACAGGCAAAGGAGCAGATAAAAAAAATCAAAGATAAAAAGAAAAACCACAACTGCTTCTAACCACCTTAGTTACCTTATTCACTCTTTCCAGACTGCAGTAACCTGGAAATTAAAGACCCCCTAAAATGACTGCTAGTTTCTAATTCCCAGAGCACAAGATTTTTTGCCAGAACAGAACACAATTATGACCATGCTAAAGATCAAATTGGTATTTCTGAGCATCAAACACTGCAAAAACTTGTGAAATGTCTATTTTATATGTCTGATGTATGAGATATACTGGTGATATAAAGAGAACACCAATGTAATTCAGCACTACCATTGAATCTGCTGTGTTAACGACAGGGTATGGAACACTGAATAAAATAAAAGCCATGCCAGGGTTGCAAAGCCAAGTGCTCGTGAGTTAAGAAAAATCCCTTGTATTTACACATTTCAGTGCCCCTGACACACATACTACCTAATCAGACAATTACATTTCCCCCCTGTAAGCCCTTCTGCATTCTCTGCATAGGACAGACCTGCTTTGCAGATCATCTGGCACTGAGCAAGTTGGTAAATTAATTCCAAGAAACAAATTTTTTTTTTCAAAAGTGCATTCACTTCTGAGCATTTCAAATTTATTCCCACCATTACCACAAAATAATGTGCTGCCTCTTGCACTTGTTTTATTACTCAACCTACACAACATTATTTTTTTCCCAAAACATGTGAAGGCCACATGTTATTCAGGAAATTAGTAATGTAGGATTCTCAGTATTTAAAATCTAACACATTGCTAAGTGCACACAACACAGAAGTTCAGGCACACCAAGTTCATCTGATCATGAGTTCCTGAAACCTTTTGTGTTGAACAACATATTGCCAGGCTGAGAAAAATCCAGGGGACAACAACTCTAGTTCTTCCTCACATTGTCACTGTCAGGAAATACAGGCAACCTCTGTCACTGGGAGAGGTGACATCTGGCTCAGGGGCAGCAGATTTAGATCTTAGAGGGTGTCACTGAAGAGAGGGATATCCGTAAAAGAGAGAGACAGTCCTTTGTGCTCAGAGCAGCCTCTGAGTTCAACACCTCAATCCCACGCAATGTCAAGTTTCTGGCAAGATCCATGTTATCCTTATTCCTCAGAGAAGAGAGGAAGGGAAAACCAGCTCATTTTTCAGGTACAAATAATGACTGGCTCAGCAGAAAGGTGGGGAAACACAAGAGCAAGTGAAGCCAAATTCTCCCAGGCACTCAGCAATAGGACAAGGGGGCACAATGGGCTCAAGCTCTGCCAGGGGAAATTGAAGTTGGAGAGCAGAAAAAACTTCTTTGCAGAGAGAGTGCTCAGACACTGGAATGGGCTGCCCAGAGAGGGGGTGGATTCCCCATCCCTGGAGGTTTTTCAACTGAGCTTGGCCGTGGCACTGAGTGCCATGATCTGGTAAAGGGACTGGAGTTGGACCAAGGGCTGGACTGGATGATCTCTGAGGTCTTTTCCAACCCAACGGATTAAAAAATTTAAAATTAAGGAAACTTCATAGCAGGCAACAGAATTCTAAATTCTTAAAATTTATTAATTAAGTCATTTGGAAACCATTGAGAAGTTCTGTTATGGGGTGTCTTTCCATTTGATGCAGAAAAACAGTTTATCTGGTGACATCACATTAGAGCTATCAGAGATCAGCTCAGTTGGTTAAAACTTGGCTGTAATAATGCCAAGGTCATGGGTTCAATCCCCAGTGTGGGTCACTGACTTAAGAGCTGGACTCAAGATGATCCCTGTGGGTCCCTTCCAACTCAGAGAAAAGCACAAAGAATAAAAAAGAGGAAAATCTAAGAATGTTCTGTCACTCCTACCACTCTAATAATGTCACTCATTGCAACTTGAAGAGCCAGACACCAAGTACCTCTGCCTTTCTTGCATAACACAAGGCACAAACTTCACACATTTCTAGCACAGGAGGTAGAAAGGATATCTTAATGTACAGGTATTAGATAAAAATACCCTTTTTAAAAAATAAAACCCCCTGAACTATCTTGTTCAATGCAATTCAGCCTTTAGAACAGCATTTTGAGCAGTCATTCACCAAATCTGCTGCCTATTCAGAGCAGATATTACATGTATACACACACACTTCCTCACAGCACACCCACAGTCAAGGAGACCTTTTGTTCCCTGCAAACTGCAGAAAAAGAACACAGGAAATCAGCACAGAGAGACCAGAAAAAAATTCAGAAGGTGACAAGCACACCTGCTAAGCTGGTCTAAAACCATGGCAATGCTTTGGATAAATCTGTCTCAATTCTTTCAACCAACACTTCCTTTCTGCCACCTCTTCATGATCAGTGTCTGTTGGGGTTCAAACCAACCCTTCCCACTTCTCTTGCTGTTTATAGAGGCTGAGCTGCAGCTTCACATCTCAGTGATCTGAGATCTCCATTATAAACCTTTTGTTGTTGTTGTTATTCAGTTAATTGCACAGGGGGAAATCATTCCAGATTGAAATAAGAAACACATTCACCTAGTTATCATTCCCAGTATTTAAAACATTTACACATGATTAATATGTAAATTTTATTTATTTATTTATTTTGTCACAGACTGTTGTTTGACAACAAATTAAACTCAGCTCTGGAGTGCCAAATATCAAAAGAAAACCCTGGTTATATGGCACAAACCCCACATCTCCTCTAAGCTCAACTGTTTCACATCCACTCAAAAATACTAATTTATTTCATATTCACTGGAAATATCTACAATTTCTCTGTATTCTGTCCCCTCCTGAAAGCAGAAGGATCTTATCAGGCATCAGTAACAGAAGATATATGTCAAGCAACAGCTTTGCAACCTCTCTGAGCACCAAATAACTTTCAAATTATTCTGTTGTGACAAAGCTGCCTTGACTGTGCTTATTTTTACCATAAAGACCTGCCTTTAGTCAGCCTAAGAGTGTGTAAAGTCAAGAATTATATTGGGGAAATTATGGGCTTTTAACACTGCATACCATAATCCAAGCACTGAATTCCCCAGCTTAGAAATTAAACATTTACCAGCCATGAATTTAAGTCATTTGCAAGAAGAATATTGGGGGAAAGAAAAAAGAAAAAAGAAAAAAAAAAGAAAAAAGAAAAAAGAAAAACAAAAAAGAAAAAAGAAAAACAAAAAAGAAAAGAAGAAAAAAAATAAAAAAAGAAAAAAAAGAAAAAAGAAAAAAGAAAAAAGAAAAAAGAAAAAAGAAAAAAGAAAAAAGAAAAAAGAAAAAAAGAAAAGAAAAAAGAAAAAAAAGAAAAAAAGAAAAAAAAAGAAAAAAAGAAAAAAGAAAAAATAAAGAACAGGAAGAGCTGTCAGTCAGAAATTGTAACATGAGAAGTACAGAACTGTGAGGAGGAGATAATTTTATTTAATCAGGAGAGCTCTTTGATGTGACACGGGGTAGGGAGTACTTGTACACTGACAGTAATTGTTTTTCCTTCATTTAATGTCAGGGTGAAGAAATCGAAGTCGTGGAGGATCCAACACTACATCAGATAATTTACAGACTTGATAAGGTTCTTGACAGCATCCAGACCTTTCATATTTCATGGTATTCTCACTGCTACACATTCCCTGAGTGGATGGGAAAAGGCTCAATAACAAATATGCAGAACACACAGTGATGCTCCATGAACACAGGAGTACAGAGGCAAAGATTGCCTTAAATCACTTCCTCAGGGATACCAGAAATACTTCAAACTGAGCATCCAAAAAGGAAGCCTGGAGGAGTCAAAACTACCTCTGCCTTCAGATCAGGCCCTTAGTTTTGTTACCTGACAATTGTTTTTGTTGAGGATCTCAATCACCTCTTCCCATCTATCTGCCCAGTGACATTCTGCAAACATCAAATTACTTTATTTAATTAGTTAGTTGCATATTTATTAAAAATCTGTAAATAGGAACAGTAGCTGAGGCTTCAGTGTCCAAAAAGCATTATGAAAAGGATTTCTGCAAGTGTCAAGGGTTTCTTAACAAAATTATATGGAAAACAGTCTTTCCTTTTGTGCCAAATGAGGTTCAACTGGTGTAGCTCAGTAAAAGTACAAGATTCTTTGGACAATCTTGTCTAATAAAACAAGAGAATCACAAAACATCATATAAGTAGAAGAGAGAATACAAAACCAAAAAGAGTTTGCTCAAATCATTACCAAAAAAAAAAAAAGAAAAAAAATTAAGTAGTAAAAGGTGTGGAATGGGGGATGCAGGAGTAGGGGAGAGGAGAAAAAAAATTACAGAAAAGAAAATTAACTTATTTCCAGAACCAAAAATCATTCTCTACAATGTACTCCTGATATATTTTTAACCTTGACACTTTCATTAGTCTGTGACAATGTATTAACTAAGGATGAACAGCAGAACCTGACATGATTAAATACCAGCAATGCAGTATTAAACTCATTAGGTTATACCACTAATACCACCATTGCCACCCTCTGCAAGAACAAACTCGATGGAAATTCACATATTTTTACACTTTTCTGAGCTTTAACCCACATCTTCAATCTCCGTGGAGCAACACCACTTAAATTTAAGGGTATCAATGTAAGGCAATGTAAATGTGCATTGTAAAAATCGGGATACCTTCATCAAAAGCCATATGCAAATAATCTGAATTCTCTATGACAAAGATTAGACCTTCTCATAATGAAAGTATAACAGGAATGCTAAAGGATTAATGGAACAATTGGCAGATGGGCATTGCTGCCAGGGAACTCCACCACCACCACCACCAGTTTTCATGCCATTCCTAACATTTTCAACACAGGATCCTTCCACTGCTTTCTGTGGAAGGAGATTCTAAATTTTGAAAGCCACAACAAGGTGAAACATGGCATCAAATTAACTATAACACCCCTCAAATTAACTATAACACCCTTCAATCCCTCCCCCTGTCTCACCACGAGGCAGAGAAAGAAGTAGTTCTTTCCCATTTATTTATTCGACTCTGATACAAACTCTGTGCACAGCGTGTAAAAAGGGAGTTACCTGGAGAAAAATCCCACTGCTTTTCCATGTTAAATGGGGTTGCAGCAGAACAGCCTGACAAGGAGCTCCTCTGCAGTCCAAAGCTGGAGGACTGAAGATGTCAAAATATAATCATGTAAGGACATATTTAGGAATATCACTTGTTTCTGTTAATCAGCCATTTCACTCCTGTCCCCACTATGTTTCTTCTGGCCCTCCTCTGAACAGTGTCCACAAAAGAGCTTTAAATTCCTTTGAAAAGCATGAAGGAAAATTAGAAGATTATTCTTTATTTTGGTACTTCAAAAACAACCCTCTGATTGTTTCTCCAGGGTTGTCCTTTATTCTTTTCAAACCCACCCCCATCCTGTCACATGTTACACCTGTTATTTCATAATTGCACTTGACATTGGAGATCATTTAAGGACATATATGGGAATATCACTTGTCTCTGTTAATCAGCCATTTCACTCTTGTCCCTACTATGTTTTTCCTGGCCCTCCTGTGAACAGTGTCCACAAAAGAGCTCCCTCTTAAAAGCATGAAGGAAAATTAGCAGATTATTCTTTACTTTGGTACTTCAAAAACAACCCTCTGATTGATTCTCCAGGGTTGTCCTTTATTCTTTTCAAACCCACTCCCATCCTGTCACACATTACACCTGTTATTTCATAATTGCACTTGACATTTGAGATCATTAAGGTCATGCTACTGGATAGCTTGGTCATAGTAATAAAAACTGAGTTTGTTTCCTTTTTTCAAAAAGTGTGTTAGAAGTGGTGGAAAGGGAAGGAAGGTTTTGGAGAAATTTTCTTGAATCAGAACAATTTCTTTTATTTTCAATCTATGCTTCAGAAAGTGAATTTCAGAACAGAATCATTTTACAATAACTGCACACTTGGATTCTGACTATGTCTTTCTAAAAGATGGGAATAAAATTTCATTCATTCTTTCCCATAATATTCTTTCTTTATGTATGCCAGCTTCCTAATGTGCTGGCACATTAGTCAAATGCAATCAAGGTAATAACCTAATTCAGGTTTAAAATATTATCAAGATGTTTTACAAATTAGCTGAGTGTTTAACTGTTCAACACACATTTAGAAAGTACCTTTCATGATGAGAACCACACAGAGGGGAGAAAAAAAATTATAATCCAGCAAGAGAAGAAGAAAGACCTGAAATCCTGGTTGGTAAACTGAAATACTCAGCTGGTTTTTCAGCACATCCAAAGCACTGATTTGATCCACAGAGCCAACACCCTGGGCAGAAGAATTTCAAGCCCTAGAGAATAAATGAAAAGGGTTCCAGCACCTGACAGCTTCAATTTCCATTTGGAGGTGATTAATAAATGACAATCTATTAAATATATGGCACAGCATGACATGTGGAGGAAATGAAAGTTTAGCTCAGCAGGACTGAGGTCAGGAAAGATCTCAGAGTTTGGAAGTAAAATGGGAAGTGAAAACTTAAGCAGAAACCACTGTATTTATGTGGTGAAAGAAACATACTCCTCAAATGGGGTTTATCCAGGAGCACCAATACATTTAATCTTCAAATTATTTAAAAAAATACTGATTGCAAGGAGAAATCATTTATCCTTTCATTTATCCACCATCAGAAATGGATTTTAGGCACATTAAAAAAAAATTAAAAAAAACCCAAAACACCCAAAACAACCAAACCCAATGACAACAAAAAAACCCCCAAACAAACAAAAAACCCCAAACCAAAACATGTTTCATAATCTGAAAATTAAAAGTTCTTGTAAATCCACATTGGTTACACAAATCCAGCCTCTCTGATTCAGCTGCCTCGGACAACCCATTAACCTGAATTTACAGAGACAAAACTTTGAATTATCCAGTCTAAAATTGTTCTTTTAACTTTCTTCTTGAAATACAGATTTTCTTCCCATCACCAAGTTAATGAAATTAAGAAACACCTTAATGATACTATAATGCAACTAGTAGTATTTGTAGTGTTGCTAGTCAGAAATGCAGAATACACCTGGTTATTAAGAAGCAAACAGCATATTGACCTGTTTTGTTTCACTTCCATGTCAGCAACTGTAGTGCTTAAAGGTAGAGCTTAAGCAAAAATAGGTTTTTGCTTTTAGAGGTCTACAAGTTCTGAAGAACTGTGTCCTTGTTCAGGTTCTCTTTCCCTGATTTGCTTCTTCATATGCAGT
The DNA here is from genome assembly GCF_047495875.1 of Pithys albifrons albifrons. Taxonomy (NCBI): domain Eukaryota; kingdom Metazoa; phylum Chordata; class Aves; order Passeriformes; family Thamnophilidae; genus Pithys; species Pithys albifrons. Next base: position 114,452,868 of record NC_092458.1, on the reverse strand, counting down.
TGTAGTATACAGGAAAATAAATTATGTCTGATTTTCTTTTTTTGTTTTTGGGAGAGGGAGATAAGGGGTGGTGGAGTGGGAAGGGAAAGAACACCAAAAGATAGTTATAAATATCTTAAGCTATTCCCTGACTGCGAAGGATGATATTCACATTGATATTGCTTAAGACATTAATATTGCTTTTGTTGTGTTTATTTACTTTCACAGAATCACAGAATCATGGAATTGGTGGGGTTGGAAAAGACCTCGGAGATCATCAAGTCCAACCCTTGGTCCAACTCCACTCCCTTTACCAGATCATGGCACTCAGTGCCACGGCCAAGCTCACTTGAAAAACCTCCAGGGATGGGGAATCCACCCCCTCTCTGGGCAGTCCATTCCAATGCCTGAGCACTCTCTCTGCAAAGAATTGCCTTCTGATACCCAACTTCAATTTCCCCTGGCAGAGCTTGAGCCCATCGTGCCCCCTTGTCCTATTGCTGAGTGCCTGGGAGAAGAGACCAACCCCCACCTGGCCAGAACTTCCCTTCAGGCAGTTCCAGACAGTGCTGAGGTCACCTCTGAGCCTCCTCTTCTCCAGCCTAAACACCCCCAGCTCCCTCAGCCTCTCCCCACAGCACTTGTGCTCCAGTCCCTTCTCCAGCCTCGCTGCTCTTCTCTGGCCCTGCTCCAGCCCCTCAATCTCTTTCCTCAACTGAGGGGCCCAGAACTGAACACAACACTCAAGGTGTGGCCTCCCCAAGGCAGAGTCCAGGGGAAGGGTCACTGCCCTGGGCCTGCTGGCCATGCTAGTTTGGATCCAGGCCAGGATCCCCTTGGCCTTCTTGGCCACCTGGGCACACTGTTGGCTCCTGTTGAGCTTCCTGTCCCTCAGTCCCCCCAGGTCCCTTTCTGCCTGGCTGCAGAAGATCTTGTATTCTTTTACTCCTGTTTTCAGGACCACCTTCTTAGGAATTAATGTAATCTCCAAAAGTCAGGTACCAGTTTAACAGTCCCCTCAGCCCACTATTAAGTGCAATATTCCAGTTCAGCACCAGCTGAGTTTTATACACAGAATTACTGGGCTGGAGATATAACTTAGAAAGCTCATAAAATAACCTACTTTAAATCTCCAGCCACTCTCCAAGATGATGAGCATTATCTGACTCTTCAATTTGGATAAGGAAAAAAGTCTGGCAGTTTTATAGGGCCCATAATCATCTCACACAGCCAAAGAAAATGTAAGCCCCAAGTAACGTGACATTTCTTAGGTGCACTATAAACACCTTTTTTTTTTGTAAATATCAGTATTGTGTGCCTAGCCAGTAACTAAAACTAGTCTAAATTATCAGCTTGCTGATAATTATCAGTTGCTTGTTGTTGTTCCATTTGCAGTTAATCATATATGTTCCTTTTTCATGCCTTGCTCTGACATAAATAATGCAGAACTCCAGCACATAAATCCATGTGGCAACCTCTGTGTCATTGCAGTACCTGGAGTTTGGGTTGGTTTTCTTTTTTTTTGTTTTGGGGGTTTTTTTGTTTTGTTTTTATTTGATTTTTTTGGTTTTTTTTGGTTTTTTTTTTTTGTTTTGGTTATTGTTGTTGTTTTGGGGAGTTTCTTTGGGTTTTTTTTGTTTGGTTTGGTTTGGTTTTGTTGGTTTTTTTCCATAGCTGTATGTAAATAATAAGGAAGGACCTACACAGGTAGATACTCACAGGGGATTCACAATCAGGAATGTAGTGAAATGTTGGTTGTCATTCCTTTACCCTTTGCATTGGCATTCACCTCACCTACCCAATAATACTTAAGTCACAGCTGTAAAATATTATTGCCACAGTATAAAAATATACTTCATATACTTTTCTTTTTAATAAGCAGGTTTTACTTCAAGTATTCCCCCCCCATCCTTCACAGTATCTGCCAGAAACAAACTCTTCTCTTTTGTCATGTGGCATCTTCCCCTCCATCTACCACCTGACCCAGCAGAATCTCTACTCCAAGGAACTCTGCTGGACCAGTTTCTTGTGAAGTGGAGGAAAAAAAAAGGTCTAAGTTTAATTTTTAATTTTTTTTTAATTACTGGCTAATCTTGTGGTCCATCAGTAGCCACTCACTTACTGTCTTTATTCTTTATAGCTCTGCTCCCAACAACTCACAGTGTGGCCAAAGACTTGCATGAGGGAAGAAACTCTTTCCTCCTCTTTGACAGAAGGTAAATCTGCTCTGGTGTCAAAGGACCTGGGGCTTGGATACATCAACTTCCCTATGAAACTTTGCTCCATTCAACCTTTGGAGGTTAATTCTTTCACTGAGTGCCTGTTTAACCTATTTCTGAGAACTATCCATCCCTGGCATTACTAGGGACAAACCCAAAGCTCCCAAAGAGTTCAGAACTGAAATTCATCACTGTCTAAAACTCACTGACCCTGAAGTTGCATTACAGTATTTTCTACACTCCAAAACACAACAGGGCTGAGCCCAAGACAAATGTGTGTCCAAGTTTAACTTGGTGACAGAACAACTCGGGCAAAGAGGGTTAGAAAGTCTCCAGGATTCATGAATTCTGACAGCCATCACAGACCCAGTTCCAGTGGATGACATTTTGCAACTTTCAGAGGTCTGACTCGTTCATAAGAAAGCATCTCTTAACAGATTTTATCCTCTCACCAACAAACATGTCCTTAACTGAAAGCAACACATCAGGGCTGTGCTACTGAGCAGTACAACACACTGAATTTTCTTCTAGCAGGTTGGAGAACCTTGGTCTCAAAACAGGAGGTGAACAAGTGAAAGTCAATATAGGAGGTTGGTTTGCCTTTATAAATAATGAGGGTTTCATAAAAAAACCCAAAACACATATCAAAACCCCAAAACAAAAAACCCACAAACAAAAAAAAAACCAAACACAAAATACCAACTGGAAATTCTTTTTTTCCAGCTGTGAATAAAGAGAAATAACACAAAATACATTTCTTTTAACACTTATTTTCCTGTCCCTAATGAACACTAAATTAGAACTGCACTTTGTGTGACTAGTTCAGTAAGTTGCAGCTATGGCTGCATTTTAATAATACTCAAACATTTTGCTCAAGATTAAGGAAAGTCTGTAAAAATTCCGGTGTGTTTAAAACACCACTGGCAGTACCAGAGTCAGCTCCATTTTCCAGGTGCTTCCTTTCCACTTGGCTGTTAAAGGAGAGGCACAGAACTGGGTCTGGTGACACAGCTGACCTGGAGGCTGCACTAGGGACCTTCCAAGAGAACCTCCTTCTCCCTGAATTATCCTGGGCTGTCATTCAGACAGTTCTAGAAGGATGAAGGACACTCCCAGTTGCTCATTTGAGGCTTTAAGTCAGAGTTTCAGTGTAGGGAATAGAACTTCAGCACAATGATTTCTCACAAAATTAAGAGTTAAATAATCAATCTTAGGGGCTAAAAGTCAGTCTTAACTTAATCTCCTTTTTACTTCTATTGTAGAGGCTAAAATCAGTTTTCAAACTTGCAAGATATTTCCTTACCTAGCAAGACGCGCAGCTTGGGTTTTAAATCTGAATTGCCACACCATCTGAACTCAGGTGAATTCTCAGAATGAAGAGTCATTTCATCACATCAATAATGCCTTAAAAAAGAACTAAAAAAGGCACTACACCACCAAAAGACAGAAAAAAACATAATCCCAGCACACCAAGATCAGGACAAAACAACAACCTTATAAACACATGCCATGAGGCAGATTCAGGGTTTAGAATTAAGTTAAGGCTGAATTTCTTTGCTATAAAACATCCTTCTCTCTCCTTCCTCCTATAAAAATAGAAAAGGCAGAACTGACAGCAGGGTGTTAAAAGTAACATTATCTTATAAAACATTTGTCAAGGAAAAAACTAACAAAAAAAGAGAACCGTTTGCTGGTATAATACCAGATAGAAAATAAGGACCAAAACAAACTTGTGGCTTTATAAGGAAAGTCTTCACTGATTCCTTTTTGTGTTAGAATTAATAAATTAAAAATTCTGTATTTGAAAGGCTAAGCCTCTGTCAGATCTTTTTGAGTCCAAAGGATTTCTTTATACTAATTTTGTTTTGGCAACATTGATCAAAAGGAGCCAGAAAATCTGCAGCTATTTGATAATGCAAAGAAAATTCAGGGATGGAGAAGAATATGTGCAAGATTTCCTTGGGTATATATAAACATTTTCATTTTTACAGCACTCCTTAGTATTCATTTGTAAATAATTATGTACATATGAAAACATATTTTTATCTTTCATCAGCAAGTTTTTCAGGAATCAGACTCTCTAATCCAATTATTTAAAAGTAAGTAAAGTAATCAAAGTCCTCCTTCTTGTAGGCACATCCCCTCCCACTGAGGAAAATTTTCCTTGTGTCGACTTGCTGATTAATGGCCTGTTCCTCTCACTTAATGCATCCCTCCTCCTTAATAATTTGATTTTTCTGCCATTCTCAACACACCCATAACTGCCCCAAACCCCATCCTGCTCCTTTCTTTGCTGGCTGCATCAGCAGCACAAGGGGTGAAATTCCACACCCAAACCAGGAGGAATTAAAATGAATTGGGATCAGAAAAACTGATTTCATCCTCTTTGATGAAATACCCACAATGGTCATGACAGTCATAATCTATTCCTTTATAAGCTTTTTAGAGTCTTTCCATGTCATCCCTTGCTGTTGTCACAATGAAAGGGCAGTATCTGCATATCTGTCATCTAAAATAATTTTAATTTTCCTTGAGTTTAACTGAGCTCAAAGCTCTTATTGCTCCAATAGTTGTGCCATCATAAGGAAACCATCCCCACCAACCCACCATTCATGTGCTGCTCTTCAGTGTTTTAATTACCATTTCACAGAAAATTTCCATTACCTCCTACCATAAGTCAACTGTTTGATTCACAGTTTTTTGTAAAAAAAAAAAAAAAGAAGATAAAATATGTATACAAGATAAAATATAGCACTTGTAGCAATCTTGCATTCAGACATCCAAAAAATCTCTGTCCATTCAAAAACTCACCCAACGCAACAGGGACAGGCATCCAACATTATTATTATCAGTGAGGGCTTAACGAGGTGCAAGTACAAGCAGCACCAAATGGTTTGTGCTTGTAATAAAAAGTGAATTTCCAGTCTTAAAAATTAATATTTGCAGTATGCAGAACACAGGAATGAAAGGGATCACAGATCCCAGACTATTCTGAGTTGGAAGGACCCCCAAGGATCATCGAGTCCAACTCTTCAGTCAATGCCCCACACAGGGGATTGAACCCATGACCTTGGCATTATTACAGCCAAGTTTTAACCAACTGAGCTGATCTCAGGGTCTGGAGTTACTGGGCAAAAGTACTTCATTAACATTTTTGCATTTGGTTTATTGACAAGTCTGAGAAAGATAAAGCAAAATTCAGTATTAATTATATCTTGACAATGTCTGTCCATGTAATGACTGTGCTTTCAGTCAGTAAATGTGTTATTAATTTGCATAGAAACTACATTAGAAAATCTCAAATATTATTTGCCACTGCCTAATTTTCTCGTTCATCAAATAGTATCATGTCATCTCAGCCCTTCTTTTTTTCCTGGTATTTGATTATATTATTGACATACTTATTTTAAAGAACAAGAACACTGTTATTTTTTAATTTACATTAATATAGCTACCATTTTAATGGGTTTGATCTGCCTGGAGTAATTGGGAGAGCAAGACACAAGCTGCTACTTGCTACCATGGAAATATGCAGCGGGTTATTTCAAAAGGAACTATCAAATAAATGAGCAAAGCAGAAGATAAAACCTGCCACAAATGGCCCTATTGCAAGTACAAGAAAAACTGTGGTACCTAAAATAAATCAAACATCTGAGGGGAAACAAAAATTGGTTTTCCCTTGTGTAACTGTGTCCCAATCTTTGCATTCTTAAGAGCTGCAGAGAAATGAATCAGAATGTGTTTCTTCCCTTTCATGTTTCCAGAGAGAAATTCATTCTGGTTGATAACCAAATCTCAGAGAACTAAGAAAGAACTTATCATTTGCCTGCCTGACCTTTTAGAAGAGTAAAAGGAACCTTTCCCATGAACTGTAAAACACTTGAATCAGCCCCAATTATTACTAATAGTTATCACCATGTGCTAATGCTGTGGGATCCAAGCGAAGTCATTCAGTGACCTCTGCTAAAATCCTTTTTTAACACATATTTTAAAAAAATCAAAAACAAACAAACAAAAAGAAAGAAAAAGAACCCAAACAAACATCAGCACAACTCTACTTTTTTGCTTCTAACCTCAAAAAATCAGTTTTCCCAACTGAGTAAATCCCTCCCCTTGGAAGCAGTGACCATGGAGATGATCATGGCACACCTCAGGAGGATGCAGAAGAGCTTGCAGGGCTTCCATCATGCCTGTTCTCTTGCTTAATAAGAGCAAGAGCCAACTCTCATTAGCCCCAGTCTTACTGAAATTTTGGATTCTTTATGGCAAAAATATTGAAAATAGCAGTGAAAACTGAGAGCCCACTCACCTGGTGAGTTGACATTTGGCATCAGCCTCCACTCTGTTTCCAAGGGATGATGAATAAAATATTTTCATCTGAGTATGCTTAAGAAAAACTAAACTCCCTGATTTTCACCATGCTCAGCTGAAAACACTTATTTCCATCATGGTTTCATCACACAGTGAGTCAAGAGAATGACACTCTTGAACCCCCAGCAGATACCAAGCTACAGATATGCTATGGATGGTCCTTCCTAAACCAGGTGTACCTATTAAAACCCCTTTCTAGCTACATAGTCAACCTGTCTAACTTAATTAACTAAATGTAGAGTGATTTCACACTGGTCATTGCAGACCTGAAGCTCTTCCATGTTTATTGAGGAATGGGTAGGGAAGGGTTGTGTCTATTGCTCTAATTTTAGATTGAACCACCCTGAACAAATCTTGGCTTCATTAGATATTTTGGCCTTGACAGAAATTCAAAAGTAGAACTATCAGAAATTAAGTATTTAGAATATAACAAAGGGATCCAAGTGCCACATAAAAGAAGGCAACTCAGTAATAAGGAAAAAAAAATCTCTGTATTATCAACACTTCTTTCAGCACAACTCAGATACTGTGAAGGAAATTAACTCTCCAACAGCCCAAAGCAGCAGAGCTAAAGAGAGAGCTGAGCATAGAGGGTTACCCTTCAATCAGGATTTCTATTTATTATGAATAAATTATGCCAGTGGAATCTCTTCTTTGTGAGTTCTCATCACTGAAGGGGTTGGACCTGGCAGATCACCTCAGGAAAAGTGGTAGTTGAGGGATTAGTAAAGAGATACTTGACCAAAAACCAAAATATAACAGGGAACCTGAATTGTCCTGTGGAGGAACAGATTTCTGCTCCAGTTACTCAACTTCACCCACAGATACCAACTTTCTAACCTGGTTTCCATGGATAACACCCCTAATGACCACCCAGTTCTCTAATGTTTAAGGAAACTACCTATTATAATGTTTATATATTGATAAACTAATCCATAGCCTGTCATTAATTTAACAATATTTTACTAATGTGATTTCTGCTGTACTCCAAAACCAAAATGGCAGCATTCAGCTTATACTCTTTCTACATAGCAGTCCCCAAATACTTCTAACTTTGTAATAAATCAGCAATATTTATTACTAGACCAATTATCAAAGCATACAGAAAGCAAAGAGACTGCTGCATAATTATCCCCCTTGTAACTCAATTAATACCCTTTTGATTTGGTATCTCCTGACAGCTTTGGAGCACAGATTGGTTTTCCAGGACCACACTTGAGGAACAAATTCATTCCCCCCTTCTCTGTTCCAATCCCAGTTTAACTGGGAATACCCAAAGCCAATGGAAGCAGAGGCAGGGAGGGAATGATTAGCAATAAATTAAGTTTTATACCTGTTTTTTGCAGTATTGGGGTTTCTCAGATTTAAACATCCTGACTCAACAAAAATATGAAGCCAAATGACACCCAAACCAAAACCAGAATCACTTCTTCAGAACAGTTTGTAACAGTTTTGAATTCAGTAACTTGTTTTCGAGAGACACTTTTGTAAATACTTATGATCCTTTTTTTTACATATTTTATGTCTCATTTATTTCACCCTGAGATGAGCTCAGTTGCTTAAAACTTGGCTGTAATAATGCCAAGGTCATGGTTCAATCCCCTGTGTGGGCCATTGACTGAAGAGTTGGACTCGATGATCCTTGGGGGTCCCTTCCAGCTCAGAACAGTCTGTGAATGTGTGAATCTCCTACAAAATCATCTACTCACTATTTGAAGGCAGCTTTTTCAGCTCAAACTTGGGAACTCGTTTGAGTAACTTTTAAAAAACATCGTTCATGTTTCTAAGGCTTCAATCTGTAACTTAAAATTATTTCCTAATAAGTAACATCACATTCCAAGTCATACACATCATTCCTGACTGTAAATCCATCAGACTACTCCTTTGTATATAGAAGCTTAATTTTTGTTGACAGGGCTAATTGGAATTTAACTTGTAGCAGGAGTGCATTTAAATGTAAATTTACTTTTTTCAAGCAACAGAGTTTCCAAACTTTGCAGGAGAATCCTGATTTAATCAAGACATTTGCACACACAATTTCCTGGGAAAAACAATCCTGCAAGTCCATTTAGCAAGCAAGTGATTTCTGTTTGGTTCCAGGTGTCTGTGCACATACTGGGTAAAGCTTTGCACATTCACACAGGGAAACTGCACTCAAAACTCACCAAAAGATCGGGTTGCAAGAGCTAAAACTGTCTGGAAGATTAGAAAACTAAAGAAAATAAAACCTAAGGCATTTTCTTAATTACCTGATCACACATTTTTATCAGTTTCCATTGATAAAAAGCAAGAGCCACTGAGAAAGGAGACGAGTAAAAAGGAAGATATTCAGGTTTTTGTTTCCCTTTATTGAAGATACTGTTGTAGTATTGTCAGAGTGGAAACTAAAGTTAAAAAAAAAAAAGAGAGATAAATTAGACAAAAAGCACCATTTTATGATTCGAGGAGTCCAGAGAGACATCCCCTCTCTACCAGATGAACACTAAATTCTTCTGTTTACAGTTTAGAAATTGGGGATGCCAGTTAAGATTTTATACAACTCTAAGGTAAACAACTTCTTTGCCTAGTCCATTAGCAGATGAGAACAAAAAACTGTGCAGATTCTTGCAATATCTGTGATGTAAAAAAATGGAGTTGCCACGAAAGTGCTAATAATGTGTTCACTTTCTGAACCAACATTCTACTCAGAGATTAAAATAAGGTTATATTTAATACAGCGTTAATGCCAGTGAGCAGCAAGAAAATCATTTGGACAGAGAAACGATGTGGTTTATCTTTAGAAATATCTAAATATCTTTAAAAGGAGGAATTCACTCAATCTCTTTTGTAGAACTACCAGATTTTTCAAGGAGGAGAGTTTGGAAACAGTGGTGTCAATACCCAACTGGTTTGGGGTTTTTAAAAACGCTGGTTGTTCTTTTCATAATTTCTCTCATTTTCTCCTGAATAGGGGCTTATAAACAATGCAAAGAAATAACAACTAAAGTAAAAAGGAATTGCTAATGACATTAAGTTTGTTAACCCTCTCTAACAGTTTCCTAGATTTGATTTCCAGGGAGATGATGTTTCTCCAGAACATCCCTGGTTGCCAAATCCTTTCCATCCTTTCTTTGCTTTCATTTCCATGAGAGGTGTGCACAGGAAGGCTCCACCATAAATATTTAGAGTTGGAAGCCTCAGTGTCTCAGTTTTGACTGAAAATGGGCCTGCAAGAAGGTATTATTATCACCCCAAGGCCACAGATGGGCTTTCCACCTGAATCTGAGCTTGTAGCTCAGAATAAATATGTAGGTATTGCTTTACTGCTAAAATAATGTAAACACAAACCATTATGTATTCAGAACTAATTAGGGCTTTGTAGGTACTTTGCATACACTGGTTTGGGGTGGGGTTTTGTGTCATATTTTAGATATAAATTAAGATGTGATGAATTCCAGTTTACACTGCACAGCAGCTCATCTCCATGTCTGTAGATACTGACCTTACACATTTTTCCCAGCCTTCTGCAAGTGTCACTGTCACGTTAAAGGGAGGAGTGAGACAGAAATGCAAAGATTTCTAGTCTTAACTGTACTAATAGAAAGTTAATAGCTCTAAGCACCCTTGGGATAATCAAAACTTTAGAAACCCAGCACTGCCTGCCCAACTAGGACAGAACACAGGCTGGAAGGTTTTCTAACCCCTGATATGAGAACCACACTTAATAGCTAGAAAAGAACTTTACCCACAACGGCTCCTGAAATGACATTTATTAATACAAATACGTGACAGTTATTGTGGGTTCTGCTTTGCTGGTGATAACGTTCAGCTGCAAGATTGTATTTCATTGCTAATAAAAGACTCCAAAAGAAACCAGTACAAAACACATGTGACAGAGACAAACATACTAAACTCAAGTTACAATCACGACAGACAGAAACCAGTAACAAAGAACTACTAACTAAAACCACAGCCACTTAGAACACTTATCTAGACATTCTCTCAATAACACAGAGCAATAAAATATCTTGCACACCTCTCTCTGGAACACAAAACAGAAGGAAAGAGCAGAGCTGCTTTTTATCCACACACATGTTGAAAAAGAAACTGCTCATTGAAAGTGAAGCAAGTTACTGTAGTTGCAAAAGAGCTGGGCTTGTAAAGTAAGAATAGCAAAAAGCAATAACCAATATAAAGTAGCAAAGTGTGAAGCAAGTTCTGTTATTAGTATTAAGGCAGCAAAACACAGTTAGTAAAGGAGATGCTCATGGAGCAAAAATCAAAGTAGCTGTTAGCATAAGATGCAAGATAGAATGTATAAAGGAATAAGCTTTGCAAGAAAGTAAAGTTAAGAAAGTATAGAAAATTAGAAAGCACATTGTCTTCTCACCCTACATTGTTCCAGGAGGTAGGAAGAGGCAGGACAAGCTGCCAGTAGCTACCTCAACAGAGACAGTGGCATTTCCCTTCTCTCTAGTGGAGTTTAAACTCCAAACACTTTTTATACCTTTTTTTTTTCATGTGGTTTGTGTGACTAGAAGTCAATCTTTTGGTGGGGTGATAGAGATGCCCAAAGGAGGTGGTTCTTTTGAGCAGTCAGAGAAGATATCGCAAAGGGGGGCCGTGCTATTTCTTAACACTCCATCCTTTGTTAATCTTATCAGTTTGAAAGCCCTTTGTCCTCAGCCAAGAGCATCCCACCAGGGGGCTGAGACATCTCCCTCAACCCATCAGGCCTTATCAGGGGCCATCACCCCACATATCACCCTGTTTAATTGGAATATACTGCACATCTTTTTGTCTTCTTTGATTTGGCTGCTGACTTATGGAAAGCCACTAAGTATTAATTATTGGCAAATTTATTGCTTTTTAGCCTTTCCTTAGCTCCTTCCCTTTGGAGCTTCTCAGGTTTAAAAATAAAAAATGTCCTGGGTTAGTAATTTCATTCATTCCCAAAAATAACCACTGATTGTACAGTAAAAATAGACCAATGAAATCTGAGAGAGTGTCATGTAAGCCTGAAGTTTTCATGGTGCTTTTACAGCTCAAGAGGTGCTGCTTGCAAGAGGAAGAGGTTGTGCTTCTGATTTGGTCTTTTCTTTTGGCACAGAAAACAAGAATTGTCTCACCTGAACAGAATGAATAAGAAAATGTTAAGTCATTTGGTGCTGAGCATACAGGAGAAATAAAATTTAGAAATCCCTCTAATTTTCTATGAAGGATTGTTTGTAATACATAGTATAGATAATAATATTAGCATAAAACCCCCCTACTAATCACGATAAAATTGACTGAACCTTGCTTAGCACAAGACACACATGACTGAGATCTGGCAGCATTTTGCTTGGGTGCTTCATCCAAACCTCCAAAGCAAGGATAATAATGGCTGACAATTCCATAGGGAAAAGTACATGATAAATTGAGTCATGTGCAATTCTGTCAACAGAGTGGCCTGAAACACAGTTGGCAGCAAATAATATCACAAGGGGGAAAATCAAACAGTGAATGCATGTAGACAAGCAATGAAGATGTATGTTATTAATCATGTTATGAACATGATTATGTTGTAACCACAGCATTAGTTGTACAGTTAAAGCAATAGCATCATTTCTAAGTGTACAATGATATTACAGCCTTATTTATTGAACTTCAGTCAGTGTGTAAGAGAGTTCAAGCCCTTAAGCACAGCCATTAAACACACTCATTCAGCCATTACAGACTCAAGAGAGAATTCAGAAGGTGCTTAATGTTTAGAAACCAGAATGTACATAAAGGGAATGGAGACAAATGTAGTATGACCCAATTAAATCTGTAAATTAGACTGCTACAGATCAATTAGTCCTTGGACAAAGTGGGTAAATATCAGGACAGGTCATTAGAAAACTGATCTCAAAGGTGTAGCTGCAATACAGCAGAATAAGGACAGATGAGGGCCTTTTGTCTAAAAATACCTGAAATACAAAATTTCAATGCTTCTGAGATCCAAGACACAGAGGCAATAAAGGTGCAACCCTGAATGATGCTGACAAAGACAACTCCTCCTCTGAGCAACCACCGTCAATGAGAGTGGTTGTTAAACTGCTCTTCCTCAAGGAGAAGCAAACCAAAACACTCCACAAACCTGTTAACACTTCAAAGCTTTAAAAACTGGGCAAACTTGTGAATGTTTGCTATCACAGAGTTTGTGCATCCCTAATTAGAACAAGTTAATTGCACAAACTACAACAAAGTACATATGAAAACTGTATCTTACTGCACCTCAGCCCCCAAAATAACTCTGTATATTTGGCACTGGAAGCAACATCTCAGAGGAATACTGTAATTCTGAATAATGTTTATTTAGACAGCAGAACACCAATTACTGGAAAAGGAAAAACATCCAATCACAGAGCAAGAAATTAATTAGATATGGATCTTTTATTGGAGCCCCTAAAAATGTGTAAAAGGTCTGTCCTTAGTCAAACATCTTGCTTTAGAATAATAAAAAATGATCTATTCATTGCAGGAGAGAGAGGAGCACAGTAAATTAGCCACGTTAAAGAAATGTAATATGAAATTCTACCTTAACAACAGTACTAGGAATTACATCTCACTGACATACTAGAATTGACTTTCACATCATTTTCCTGTCTGTATTTCCCTTCTCCTGAGTGTTCATTTCCCCTTAAATGTATTTATTTTTCAGCCTTTTTTTCTCCCCTGCAGGCTGCTGTTCTCATTGTCTTCTTCATCATTATATTCAATACATGTAAAACTTTCAAATCTTTATATTCTTGGTACAGATCCTGCTTATTCTGTTCCCTCTCAAATGGGCTGCTCTTTTCTAGGTCAGCATTGCCTGAGGGATGACCCTTCACAACAGCATTTCCCACCCAGGTGTGCAGTGACAATGCAGGGCCAGCTTTAACTCAAACTCTGGGGTCTCTATCGGTGCCAAAAGGGAGTAGGACACAAGTAGACCCTGAGATCAGCTCAGCTGGTTAAAACTTGGCTGTAATAATGCCAAGATCATGGGTTCAATCCCCTGTGTGGGCCATTGACTTAAGAGTTGGACTCCATGATCCTTGGGGGTCCCTTCCAACTCAGAATAGTCTGTGAACCTCTCACTAGTGGGGGTGACCTTTTAGGCCTATTCACCTTCAGAAAGTCCCCTGAAGCTGTTCCTTCTTTCCTTACCTTGCAAATAAGTGTTCTAGCCCTGCTGATGCCACTTTGTGCTGCTCAGCCCTCTCTCTCTGCTTGGTTTGCTGATCCTCACTGCCAGGAGCTGCTGGTCCTCAAGCTTATCCCCCTCCCTGCTGATGGACAAGAAGGTTGTGCCCTTCTGCTTGGTACCATTTCCCTTAAATCCTCTCTTCATTGACAAAGTACAGATTAAGAGTGTAGGCACCTTCTTTTTATCATCACTAACCTCAGCCACTGACCATGACAAAACAGCTGTCCATAAATCAGCAACACTGAAACCTCCTTGAGCTTGTGATGAGAGCTGACCTTCCCAGCCCACACACACTAGAAGGCTCTGCAATGATACTCCTTCTCCAACACTTCTCTGCTCCTATCCTGATCCTCAGCCACTGTCTTTTAATATTAATTGGTCATTTGACATCAATCATATTTTCCAGATTAGCACACATTTTCTCTAGTTCAAGGCATCTGGAAGTTGGGTGCACCTTTGGGTGTGCTGAGCACATCTTGTCACCTGATTTCATTGAATCATAGAACCGACTGTGTTGGAAAAGACCTCCGAGATCATCAAGTCCAGCCCTTGGTCCAACTCCAGTCCCTTTACCAGATCATGGCACTCAGTGCCACGGCCAAGCTCAGCTGAAAAACCTTCAGGGATGGGGAATCCACCCCCTCTCTGGGCAGCCCATTCCAATGTCTGAGCACTCTCTCTGCAAAGAATTGCCTTCTGCTCTCCAACTTCAATTTCCCCTGGCAGAGCTTGAGCCCATCGTGCCCCCTTGTCCTATTGCTGAGTGCCTGGGAGAAGAGACCAACCCCCACCTGGCCAGAACTTCCCTTCAGGGAGTTCCAGACAGTGCTGAGGTCACCTCTGAGCCTCCTCTTCTCCAGCCTAAACACCCCCAGCTCCCTCAGCCTCTCCCCGTAGGGCTTGTGCTCCAGTCCCCTTAAGACACCATTTGCTTTCTAATTCCAAAGAAAGAAGCCAAAGTATTCATTGCATTGTTTTCCTCCCTCAGCTGGCTTCTTTCTTCCTGCATTTTATTCCCTGTCACAGGAACTCCCTGAGACTTATGCCTGGCAGGCAACACTGAAGTGTAAATGGCACAGCCTGGCAGAGACCCAAACAACTGAAAATAGACTTTTACTATGGCAGGTGCTGAATGGCTCTGTCTGCAGTCAGTGACTGTAATGCCACCACCAATAATCATGAAGATGTATTAAGGTTTCAGACACAAATGGATAAACCTTTAGGTGCACTACTATAAAACAGCAGTAAAAATGCTGGGGTGGAAGATCTCTGTTTAAGTGCCAGTAATCATGTAAGTAAGTGAATGGCCCAGCACTAAATTTGGTATTAGCAACATCAAATTTAAGAGTAGTTGTGATAGAAAAATTTTTATAATAAATATCTACCCTATAGAATGCTGACTTTATCATAACCAGTTATTTATAACATACACTTTAGCATTACAGAGCAAGAGTGTTTGAAGATTGTATTTCAAAGGGTCCTTTTTTCTCTCTTCAAATTATAGAACAATATAATGGTTAGGGTTGGAAAAGACCTTTAAAGACCATCTGTCCAATCTCCCTGCCACAGGCAGGGACATCTTTCAACAGATCAGGTTGCTCAAAATGCCTCCCAAACTGAGTCTGAGCCCTTCCACTTATAAAGCATCCACAAATTCTCAGCACAACCTCTTCCAGTGTCCTACACCGTCCTTGCAGTAATTTTCTTTTCCTGGTTTGCAATTTAAATTGACCCTCTTTCAGTTATTTGAGGCTGTCATTTAATTATGTGTTTAGATAGCTCAGTGTACTGGGACAACACGTCTTAAATTTAAATTACTGTATTTTATGGAATTTTTTAAAAATATTTTTGCTTATCTTGACCAAATCACGGCAATAAGGGTTTAAGTTATACTCTTCACTGTGCTTATACATTTCATTCACAGTAGGTGGTGATGCATTAAAAAAGAATCACCAGCATTTGTCTGCTCTCAAGACTAGACATCACCATAAATATTTGCCAAGAAGCTGCAAATAGAAAGTGCACTTGATTACTAAGAGGACTGGACAAGGCGGGGGTCAACATTTCCCATCAAGAAGAACTAAGGGTCTCTGAGGAAATTTATTTTATTTTATTATTTTTTTAATTTTTATTCTATTTAATTTAATTTTTATTTTAATTTATTTTATCTTTTATTCTATTTAATTTAATTTAATATTTTTAATTTAATTTTATTTCTTATTCTATTTAATTTAATTTTAAAATTTTATTTTATTTTATTTTTAATTTAATTTTATTTTTTATTCTATTTAATTTAATTTTTAAATTTTATTTTATTTTCTTTTTAATTTAATTTTATTTTATTTTTAAATTTTATTTTATTTTTATTCTATTTAATTTAATTTTATTTTATTTTTTAAGTTTTATTTTATTTTATTTTTTATTCTATTTAATTTTATTTTATTTTTTAAGTTTTATTTTATTTTATTTTTTATTCTATTTAATTTTATTTTATTTTTTATTTTATTTTATTTTTTATCTACTTAATTTAAATTATTTTATTTTATTTTATTTTACTTTATTTTATTTTATTTTCCAAGGCAAAAGGAAAAGGAGACTTTTGCAGGATTATTCTGGAAACTGCACTTTTAATCCTTTGGGATGGGCCCTCTGGTCACTGGGAAACAGAACACACGTGAGTTTGGAAAGATATACCATTTAATTTTTTTTCCCCAAAAAAACAATTATGAAAAAATATTGAACTCACAGAAAAAGAGATCTACCCTCTGATCACTTCTCTGCTTAGATCTTAATTAGATGCTTTTACCAGTATGAAAAAGAACAAGTACAGATTAGAAAAACTAGATAAAAATTAACATATACAGACCTTATGTATATAATTCAATTTTGTTTTTGTTTTTCCTTTAAGTGTGACTAAATATTTTGTAGATAGAAAAACTCCCTTGTATGTCTCAGGAGCACTCACAGAAAAAAAAAAAAAAAGAAAAGAAAAAAGCCATTAAGGGGATCCTCAAAAGCTATTTGGAATTTTTTTTCAGTTTATACCATTTTAGTTATGAAATTGGTAAGAAGCTACAGCATTACATGACCAAGAAGACCCATCACACAGCACAAAAAGAATAGCAGGAGCCAATGATTTGTGAGGATGCCAAGTGTTTGCCATGCTATTTTGCCTAATTAACCAATACATTCAGCTGTAACAACAGACAATGCACGATCAGGGAGAGAAGGAAGTGTGTTAAATACGGGGCTCACACAGTCCCACAGACACTGAAGGGAATACCAAAGGCATTTATTCATTCACACAGGAAGAATTCTGATCCCAGGAATTACTAAAACTCTTTGATAGTCTCAAATTAAAAAGGAAGCTTAGAGAGGGTGGAAGCAGGGACAGGTAGAGAGAGATTGTCTGAGAAACCAAGGTTGGGAAAGTTAAAGCCCTGATGGAATTAAACCTGGGCAACAACGAAAGCTTCTATGGGTACAGTGGTGATAAAAGGCAGACAAGGAAAAATGTGGGCCCTCTATGGAAAGGTACAGGACACCTGGTTGCCCAGGATAGGGAGAAGGCTGAGTTACTCAGTGACTTTTTTGCCTCAGCCCTCACTGGCAAGTGCTCCAGCCACACTGGCTGAGTCACAGAAGACAAAGGCAGGGACCAGCAGAATGGATAACAACCTTCTGTAGGAGATGATCAGGTTCAAGACCATCTGATGAACCGGAATGTGCACAAATCCACGGCATCTGATGGAAGCCAGACAGGGATTTGAGCAACCTGGCCTGGTGGAAGGTGCCCCTGCCCATGGCAGGGAGTTGGAACTAACTTTAAGGATCTGTCCAAGCCAAGCCTTTCTAGGTCTCTAAGACATTCACAGAATCAGAATCAAAGACTATTCTGAATTGGAAGGACCCACAAGGATCATCGAGTCCAACTCTTAAGTCAATGCCCCACACAGAGGATTGAACCCATGACCTTGGCATTATTACAGCCAAGTTTTAACCAACTGAGCTGATCTCAGGGTTATTCCTGAAGAAACAAGCTGTGGATGGGGCACATGAGCCAAGGGCATGGGGTGATGGGAACAGAAGGCACACAGCAATCAACAGAACAGAGCTGAAGTTAAATCTCTTTGAGTGTAGACATATAAAGAAGGACACGCCTTGTGAGAAAAGCTCTATTCTCAGCTTTGTACTACTCCTGGTAAGTCTTTATCCTCATTAGTCTGGAGGGAAATAACCCCCAGCTTTCAGCATTATACTGCTAGAGCTAGAAGGCATAAGAAAGAGCAGTAAGAACTGAAAAGATTCAGTTGTAAATGCTATTTGCTGATGTTTTATGCTCAAGGGTCTTGTGGCAAAGGTTACAGCTAAAGCCACCTCCCTGGGTTAGACAACATCCTGGCAGAGGGAAACAACAAACAAGTGGGGAATTCCAGGGCAGCTATAAATTGCTTTTCATTGTTCCTAAGCAATATATCTGAACAAAAAGGCATTGTATTAAACCTGTAACAAAAACCAAACAAACAAGCAAAAATCCCAAAACAAATCAGAGAAAACAAAGAATAAAGCAGCCAAACCCTGCAAAGATAGATACAGTGCATTGTCATAGTCTAGACAGTTTTGATCCAGCCAAGGCTGCTGAGTGATAATCCCTAAGAGGCACTTGTTTAATATTCAAGACAAATAAGCAGGGTGAGTAGAGAGTATTAAAAACAAAATAAAAAAAAGGCTTGAAAATGAGACTGTCTCCCTGGGGATAGCTGCCAGATTTCATACATCCCTGAACATCTCTGAAATCTCTAAGCAACAAAGAATAAAAGAAATCTTCTGTAAACTTCTTATATCCAGGATGACACCTGTAGTTGGTTTGGTTTTGTCTAATTAAAATATCAATTAGTCTTTGCAGTCCTGTCAGCCTTCTGAAACACTTTAATCGTAATACAAGCCCTGATGTGATCCAAATTGCTCTTTTTAATAAGATATATATTCTTTGGGTTTTGTCTTTCCATATCCACTTTTTTTTTTTATTTTTAATATCCTGGCATTAATTCTAACCACAGAAAAGGCCCCAGTGTGCTGTACATTGAGAAAGAAGTGACCTTTGTGTGCTCTCAGCTTTAAAACTGATCAGTTTGCTCTATCACTCACAGGACTGTCACTTGGAAACTCCATGAACTGAAGGTGGTATGATCATGTCCTGGCCACCATCCTTGTTCATCAAAAACAAAGTGATATGCCAGTGACTGGAGATTAGCAAGAACAGAAATATCAGGTACCTGACAATGGAACAAGATGGTTGAGTCTGAAACGAGAAAAGTAACTTATATTTCAAATTGAGAGACAGCAACATCTTTGTTATGCTTTTCATTTGCTTCAGTGAAAAAAGAAGTCCTACATTTTCATAATAAGGGGCTGAACTAATAAAAACCACATTTGTCTGAGGAATTCTAGTATTTAATCCTCATCTCTCCAACCTTAGTGGGAATTGATCTTCAGCTTTATAAGTGAAAACACCACAAAAAATTAACTGCTAAGAGAAAGTTTTGAATTCTAATAGCAGCAAGGAAGTTATTGACAACGTTGAAGGCACAGCCAGTTCATACTGGGCAAAAACTTCCCTAACTTGTTTGTGTAAAATAAGCCATTTACAGCCTTAAGTTCATAGTTAACACCTTCTAATTTCCATATTAATGACTGGGCAAAATCTTGGGTGGAGTTTTCCTTTTGGGTTTAAACTTGGGTAGTGGTCTCCTGACTTCATCCCTTGGGGTGGTCTTGAAGCATCTTCATCACTGTTGGACTTCTGCCTTTTCTTTGTTCAGTGACATGACCTGTCAAACTGGTAAAACCTTGGCTCTAACTCACCAAAATCTTGGATCTTTACCATTTCATCCTATTGAAATGTCCAGCTTAGTGTAATGTGTGACTTCTAACTCACGGTACACTCGTTTCTGTAATTACCAGACAATTTGTCCTAGAACAAAGTGTCTCTAGCACTTTAATGCTGTTCAGTTGCTGTGCTGTGCAAACATTTTGAAAGGCTGAATTAGAAATTTCACAAAACTAGGGTTTTTTTGGTCTCTTTTCTCTTTCAAGCTTACAGTTATCTTTCTTGGCTGGCCCAAGCTTCACATAGAAGTTACAGAACACCTTCCTAAAACTGTGCTGCTGTAGCCCATGCAGCAGATAACCTGTCCCAGTCTGACTGATCTTGGGGATGATCCTGTGCAGGGCTGTGTTGGGCTCAATATTCCTTTGTGGCTCCCTTCCAGCTCAGCATATTCTGTGATTCTGTGATCTGCTGTCCCTGCTCCATCCCTTCAAGTCTTCCAGTCTAGCTGCAGCAATCATGGAGTCATAGAATGGGTTGAGTTGGAAAGGACCTTAAAGATCGTCTAGTTCCAACACCACACCACCACCACCACTCCCCTTGGGGGTGCCACCCACTAGTGGGTCTCCATCCAACCTGGCCCTGAACACTTCCAGGGATGGGGCATCCACAGCTTCTCTGGGCACCTTGTTCCACTGCCTCACTACTGATGCCAAAGGGGTTTTTTCATTTTTTCATTTTTATAGATTTTAGAAGTATTTGTAACTGTAGTAAAATGTAGATTTAGTGTGTTAATATTTCTAACAGCTTAAGTTCAATGTTTATACGTGTCAACCTCTGCCACTTATAAGTAGCTCAAGTTCTTTCAGTTGTTTAGACTCTCTTCAAGGCAGAAAACTGAAGACTATCAGAAAAGCCTGCAGAATGAGACATAAAAATGAGCCATCAACCTCGGCTCTAAGAACACTGGAGAAGCTCCAAGAGCCCTATGTGTGCTGAGGAAGAAGAGGACTGATAAGAGGGGGTCTCATCAACCCCAGACTCAAATCCTGAGGGGGTGGAACAGGAGTGGAACCAGGGGCAGGACAGGGCTGGACTGAGAAATGTGTGAACTGGGGTTTGGATAGACCATATTATAAAAACCACAGACAC
This sequence comes from Pithys albifrons albifrons, assembly GCF_047495875.1. NCBI lineage: Eukaryota > Metazoa > Chordata > Aves > Passeriformes > Thamnophilidae > Pithys > Pithys albifrons. The sequence goes on along the minus strand of NC_092458.1, from coordinate 114,432,122 downwards.
CAGTGTTTGGAACATGCATGTCATCATGTCTTCCTAAAGGCCCCAGGCATGATATTAAAGGACTCTCACTTTTTATCTTATCCCACACTAACTTGGCTCAGAATCCTGCTTTGTTGGGGTCTCTCACAGCATCACTACCCTCTGAGTAAGGAATTTATTCCTAATATCTAATCTAAATCTCCCTTCTTTACCTTAAAGCCATTCCCCCTTTTCCTACTGTGCATACAAAGAGTCACTCTGTTTTTTACAAGCCCCAAGCTTTTCACCCACTAGAACCACCAAGTCCTTCCCAGGGCTGCTCCTGTAAGTTCTTCTCCCAGCCTGTATTCATGCCTGGGATTGCTCAGACCCAGGTGCAGCACCTTACACTTGGACTTGTTGAACTGCATGAAGTTCTCATGGGCCCAATTCTCTGGCTTGTCCAGGTCCCCCTGGATGGCACCTCATTCTCCTGTTGTACCAACCACACCACTGTTTCCTGTTGGAGGGCACACTCGTGCCTTTACATTGCCTCCAGGAGGACCTTCTCTATGATCTTCCCATGCAGAGATGAGGTTCACCAGTTATCTTCAGGTCACCTTTTCCACCCATTTTAAAAACAGGAGTGATTCCCATTTCCCAGTCACTGGAGACTTTGCCTGACCACCATACCATGACTTTTCAAACATGCTGGAGGCTGGCTTGGCAACAGCACCCACCAGCTTCATCAGGCCCCTGGGATGCATTTTATCAGGTCCCACATACTTGTGGCATTTCATCAAGTGGTCTTGAAGCTGCTCTTCTCTCACAGGGGAGGGACTTCAGCTGCCCAAGCCCCACCTACAGGTTCAGGGACTTGAGAGACTGGGAAGCCTGAGGCAAAGAAATCCCTGAGTACCTCAGGCTTCTCCCATCTGTTGTCACCAGTTCTCTTGTTTATCAGGGGGAAATGCTCCCCATATACTTAAGATATAAGAGCTTCTGAAAACTATGAGGAAACACCTTTTCCTGGAACAAGGCTTTGCAACACAAAACATCTGCCTAGTGCAGTACCTTCCTGTGGGCCAGCTCCCACTGTCAGTATTGGGACAGTGGACTCTGGTTTGCAGAGATTGTTACTTTATTTCTTCAGACTCTATGCATCTGAACAGCCTCCTCTGACAGATTTGTAAGTGTTAAGAGAAAGGTGGAAAACAAACAAAACCAAAGCAACAATAAAAAACAGCTTCACAGCCTCATCTGACAGTGAGAAGGAAAAATTAATTTCCCAACTGGAATTGGTATCCTCCCTGAGAAGCTCAGCTCTACTCCAAAACAAGGTGCTGAAGAAGACAGAGCACTCCCTTGCACCAAGTGTCACCTCAGTTAGGTAAATAATTTATAAGTGAACCATTGTCAAAAACGTCCCAACAATAAATTACTGCAGCACTTCACAAGGCTGTTAAAGGCAGTTCTTGAATGTACAAGTCACCATGGCTGACTCTGCAAGGACAAAGGGGGGAAGAGAGGGAAGGAGCTCAGAAGGAGCTCCCTCTTCAACCCACATAAATCTGCTGAGGAACAGGATGAGCAGAGCCAAGCTGTTCATACAGGGGGATGTACTTCATTCCTCAGCAAGCTGCTTATGTCACACAGTCTGAATTAGCAGCTCCTTTGGTTTTCTTCTTTGCACTTGTTACCAGCACCTGTATGAAGAGCTTTAAAAACATCAGGGTTTATCCATCTGTATCCCCTGTTCTGAAATATGCACCATTTGCCATAAGTTTTTCAGATATTATTTTATGGCACCCAGACATCCCTACAGATGGTTTCATAGCACTCCTAGAAGGAATGAAGTAGGAGGTTTCCAAGAGTCCCTGCCAGAATACCTCTGCTTTACACATCAGATCCAAACGAGCTCAACAGACAGAACAGGGAACAGTTTTCAGGCAACAAATCTATTACTGCATGGTAGGGGAAGTCTTTGTGTAGATGTTAACATGGGTACAGTTCAAGACTTTTTCTGAGGTATTTCACTCCTTCTTAAGTAAGACTTCTAAAGTATCAGTGGGGAATACATTTTTGTTCAGAAAACCTGTACCACAACATCAGCTACAAGTCTTCAGTGAGCCACATCCCCCTCTCTTCTTCATACACTTTCTCCATTACAGCTGAAGTTTTCAACAAATAAGAGCTTGTGGCCATTATCCAAATTTAATTTGAACATTCTTCTCAGCATTCTACATAATAAAAGTGCAACAGAATCTGTTCAAGTGAGTATTTGCTGAAAGAATGGGCTTGCTAAAAGATTTGGGCCAACAAATACCCCATTCTTTGCAAATTTTCATCAAAAGTGCCCTACGACACAATCTCACATATTCTGAACTCACTCTTAGTGTCAGTATTAACTCCAGCCCATGATGTTAACCAGGAGCAGCATCTGTGACAAGTGAAGAAGGTTCTGTTTGTTTAAGAGTGAATCTGTTCATTACTTTATCCACAAATTTTCACCTCTTTGTAACTTCTACCACAGAAATGCCACACCACAGCAACCCAACTACTCCTTTCATCTTAGCAAGGACCTGAAAGGCAAAAGAATGGAAGGACTGACCTGTGAAAGATGTATCTTCAGAGGATACAGTTTCCAAACAATCTTGTAGGGCTTTCCTTTTCATTCTTTCATTCATGAACCAGCCTTAGGGAGCTGGGACAAGGCTACTGCAGATTTCTCATCTTGCTTTTTTGAGTCCTGCTGTATAAAAGATAATAGAATATTTAAATTTAAAAAAATAAAAATCACAAACCAAAACATTAAACCACAGTTTAAAATGCAATGTATGACTATCTTGTCTTCTTAGAAGCTTTCCATACTGGGAATCCAAGCCTGGGGATCTATCTGCTTAGCCTGTCTCAAAGAAAGAGCTGTAAGCATGCAAAGATCAATATGAAAGCAAAAGGAAGAATGTGAAACTTTTGCAAGTCCCTATTTTCAGTTTAGGAATGTGGTGACAGAGTTTATGACTCATTAGTTTAACCCCATTAATAATCTTTTCTGTAGTTTCAGTGTGCTTTGCTCAGAATCTCTCGATTTGCTCCTTCCACATGTTGAACAGGCCACACACTGAGCCTGGGAATATTGATAAATCAAGGATCTCTGGTGATATTGATAATCCAAGGGCCAGCAATAGCCACAAGCTCATCCAGAGAGTTACACAGAATCCTGTCTTCCCAGAGAAACAAACCTCACAGCCTTGAAGGGGGGCCCACAAATGAAAAAATCCTTCACAATAACCTGGGGTCTTCCTACTGAACCCTCAGTCCTGTCGTCACCTGGCTGGGGCCACAGGTCCCCATGCCCTTTGTAATGCAAGACACTGAGTCCATCATTAGCAAGTTTGCTGATGACACCAAGTTGGGAGGGAGTGTTGATTTACTGGAAGGCAGGAGGGCTCTGCAGAGGGATCTGGATAGACTTGAGAGATGGGCTGATTTCCATGGAATGAAGTTCAACAAGGCCAAGTGCAGGTCCTGCCCTTTGGCCACCCCAAGCCCCTGCAGCGCTCCAGGCTGGGCACAGAGTGGCTGGAGAGCAGCCAGGCAGAAAGGGACCTGGGGAGACTGAGGGACAGGAAGCTCAACAGGAGCCAATCGTGTGCCCAGGTGGCCAAGAAGGCCAAGGGGATCCTGGCCTGGATCCAAACTAGCGTGGCCAGCAGGCCCAGGGCAGTGACCCTTCCCCTGGACTCTGCCTTGGGGAGGCCACACCTTGAGTGTTGTGTTCAATTCTGGGCCCCTCAGTTCAGGAAAGAGATTGAGGGGCTGGAGCGGGGCCAGAGAAGAGCAACGAGGCTGGAGAAGGGACTGGAGCACAAGTGCTGTGGGGAGAGGCTGAGGGAGCTGGGGGTGTTTAGCCTGGAGAAGAGAAGGCTCAGGGGAGACCTTACCAGTCTCTACAACTCCCTGAAAGGATGTTGTAGCCAGGTGGGGATTGGTCTCTTCTCTCAGGCAACCAACAGTAGGACAAGAGGGCAGGGGCTCAAGCTCTGCCAGAGGAAGTTCAGGTTGGATATCAGAAAAAAATTCTTTCCAGAGAGAGCAATCAGGCATTGGAATGGGCTGCCCAGAGAGGTGGTGGATTCCCCATCCCTTGAGGTTTTTAATGTGAGACTGGACGTGGCACTGAGTGCCATGATCTGGTGATCAAAGTGGGGTTGGACCGAGGGTTGGACTTGATGATCTCAGAGGTCTCTTCCAACCCAATTGATTCTATGATTCTATGACATTGGTGCCAATTCACAGCCTTGGGCTCCCAACAGCCAGAGCTCAGTCTGCAGCTGGCACACAGAGCCAGTGGGGCACAGGGGAACTCTGGCGGGGAGATTTTACAACCACCCAAACAAGAGAAAGACCAAGCATGCAGATTAATCAGCAGCAGGAGGGAGAGAATCATTGAACCAAGAGAAGGTAGAGCACAAATCAGTAAGAGAACCAGGCAGCTTGCAGCCAATGAACTGTGATTTCTTCTCTTGCTAAATTGTGTCTGCAGTGTAAAGTTTTGAGAATTGAGGTGGTAGCTTTGTGGATTTACCACCTACCACCCATCCTCACCAAGTACCTCAGCTCTGTGTGAGATTGGCTTCCTGAACACCAGGTGAGAAATCCCATTTTTAGGGATAAAAGTATGGGCTGAATGACCAGAAGCAAAATGGTGGTCTTTGCTTTAGCAGAAACTGAACTATGAACTGCGGTGAACTAAAACCTGATCGTTACTAAAAGAAACACAAATTCCTACTCTCACCCTCCTGCCCACCATCTCTCTGCCACCCTTTTATTTTCCCCTCCCTGACTCCAAGACATGTGCTCAGTTTTGTCCTTCTCTCACATTTCCCCCTTTGGGGCAGCTCTGGTGCTTTTCTGCTCATAAACAAACTGACTAAACACAGTACCTGGGACACACCATCATCTTCTTACAGTATTCTGAGCTGTATTAGCTTACTATGGCCATCAAAGTACTCCTAGAAATGGCTTTGGAAAGTGAAACACAATTGTAAGCAGGAATAAATTGTGGGAGACAATGTTCATTTCATTGAAACAATCTTATGAAATTGTAGTTATAGATTTTTAATTAAGATGCAGGAGGAAGAAACTATGCTTGCTTTATTACTCCCACTTTCCCAGTAAGAATTACCTCTTTGTCCCTATTTTTTTTCTCCTCACTGATCATACTCTAATAGTTGACTCATTTTCAGGATCATTCATTTACTTATTTTTTATTAACTCTGATGTTCCACTTTATCAGCTGTTCAGGTTTCCACCCTTCCAAAACATCACTTTATCAACCCTTTCAATAATCTTAACTATTTACAACTTTTCAACACACTTTTTCCTTCAAAGTTCTCTAAGCCTTGACTGTAAGCCCAATGCTTTCTCTTGGAGTATCCCTGAATGTCCTGATGTTTTTACTGCGTCAGGTTCCCCCCTCTTTTAAGATCAATGTGACCTGTGTTTTCCTGCTCTCAAAAGAAGCTCCTTTTATGCTGAAGAAGATCCAAGCACTGCAGGTGCACCAAATAATACTGGGGGGCTTTAGCAGCAGCCCAGGGCTTAAGAGACTCTGTCTGTCTCTGACCTACTTTTCACTCTACATGGAGTTTTCTGAGTCAGTAAGACCAAAAAGCCTTACCTGAGTGGAAAGGGAAAGCCTGGTTAAGACAGGTGAATTCCTGCTGTGGACAAAGCCAGGCATAACAACTCTGCCCCAGGTAAAGTGTTGGTGTGAGGGAAAAAAGAAAACACAACACAAAGCCCAAACCAACCCAAACACACACAGAGAGCACTCTGGACACGTGGCAATCCTGTGGCTATCACAGGCCCTTCCTGCACCCACCAGGACTTCCTTTCTCCATCATGAGTCCTCTCTTGCTGAATTGCCTTTTACCTTGAAAATTAGCCAGTGCTGTGCAATTCTTTAACAACTTTCAGTCAGAAAATGATTTCTGAGCTGTATAACGTGGGGTTGATGGGTTGGCATTACATGAGGTAGAACATTTCAGGGTCATACAGCCCTGAGAAGGTAAAATAGTGCCAGGTATAAATAGTTCTGTATCAGCCTGAGTTTTCTCTTGCATTTTGCTCATTCTTTTGATATGGAAAGCTACTACAGTTCATTATCTTGGCAGAAGGCACACTCTGAGGATGAAACAGGGTGTGATTTGAGGTGATGGAAATGTTTTACCACAGGGAAGCTGCAAGGAGCAAAAAGGAGTAATTCTGCTATTAAAAAGTTCTTGCCAAAAACAATAACCTTTATGGAGTCATCATGCCTTTGATTTAGCAAAGCACAGAACTGGAGCTTAAATGTGAGATACCCCTGCAATATTTAACAAAGATAAATGATGCTTTGGATGAGAAGAGGCGTTTCTTATTGCTTCACACATCAGCAGCCTAAACTTTTTCCACTTACTTTGGTTTATTAATTTTCAAGATGATGACACTCAGGGGCCACAGTTCTCACAGGTCTAGGTCTGTTTGCTGAATTCTGTAGACCTGGAGGATCTCAAACAAAAGACAGTTAATTCTTATTGTTTGCATAAAAAAAACCCCATCCAAACTGCTTTGAGAATGGCAGATGAACAGTGCCAGTGCTGTGCCTTTATGTTCTCAGTATAAAATGCAAACACAATCTTTTACTATTTGTAATGCATACAGCTAAGTGAATTAGCAATGCAGTGTTAGATTATTTTTTCTTGAATACAGGAAAAGGTCAGAAGAATTCTTCTTATTGTACTACTTGATCTTTAATGAATAGATATTTTGCTCCTTTGAGGATCCAGCCCCAGGCTTTGACAAGAATGAAAACATGATGCACCATTTGCTGTCAGAGATAAATACTTAACATTTAATTAGTATTAATTGATACTATGGCAATAGTAAGAAAAAAGTCACACTCTTGCTTCAGAGAACTGAGAATGCTGAGTGTGTTTTGAATTTGACCTCTACCTTTATAACAAGAAAAGGTTTATAAGTGTGGCAACCAAAGTACCATTTCTTTGGCAGCTCTAACATGCTGTTGACTTTTCATTGCTGTCTGTTACATCACACACCAAGTCAGATAAGAAGTTATTAAATTACTTCCTCCATCATAATAGCATTACCTGACTGCAGTGCTTTCCACCTTTATTAATTCTGGGGTTTAAGTTCAGCCTTGGGTGATGTTTAATGCTTTTAGGGAGCTCTCTTTTGCATGTTGGGTGGGTGCAATCTCATGTTTCTGAACAGTGTAGATGCAAGTTGTGCTTGTTTGGGATGCCAGTGCCTTGGTGGGCAGAGAAGAGGCAAGAGGAGCAAAGAGTTGTGATATGATGAATACTCCTTCTAGAGTAGATTTTTTTTTTCCTGAGGCCTCTTAGGACATCAGAAACAAAAAAGTGACCTGGGCTTATGAATTTATTTTATTCTTGAAAACTACTGCCTTCTTCTTGAATCTTCATTGCCAAGAATGAAAAGTGAATTACTCAAGGCGTGGTCACTCTCACAAAGTGAAGTGAAGGGAAGTTCTGGCCAGGTGGGGGCTGGTCTCTTCTCCCAGGCACTCAGCAATAGGACAAGGGGGCACGATGGGCTCAAGCTCTGCCAGGGGAAATTAAAGTTGGAGAGCAGAAGGTAATTCTTTGCAGAGAGAGTGCTCAGGCATTGGAATGGGCTGCCCAGAGAGGGGGTGGATTCCCCATCCCTGGAGGTTTTTCAGCTGAGCTTGGCCGTGGCACTGAGTGCCATGATCTGGTAAAGGGACTGGAGTTGGACCAAGGGTTGGACCTGATGATCTCGGAGGTCGATTCTATGATTCTATGAAAATAGGCAACATGAAAGAATTTTCCTTTACAACTATTTAATAACTCTCTATAACTAATTTCCCAAAACCTGTAGATCTTCAGGCAATACATACATTAAAAGACAGTCTCAGAAATCTGTGCTCTCCACTGGTGGTTGCTGACATTCACGGGGTTACCACCATGAAAAACAAGGTACAAACTCCTTTCACTTTGGACAATGAGGAGGTATTCATCTACCCCGTGCCAATCCTCATTTGCAAAGCAGCTGGTAGTGAGAAGAATGGCTAAAAGTGATTAATAGCTACCTGTCAGCTGTGTGCTCTGCCTACACAGGCTGTAACTCCGAGTTCCTAAATATACCATGGAAATCCACGTTGGAGCCACTTGGCTGTTGTGCTCTCTCTGCATCAGCCACACAGATGGTCAAAAGGATTGCCAGCACACTGCTGAAAGTGCACAACAGTGGGGGAAAAGTCCTAATAACTCTGCATAGATTGGCATGAGAAATGCACCAGCCTGACAACTTTGCAGGCTTAGTGCACAAAGCAGTGAGGGCAACAGCTGTGCCATCTTCTCCCTGCTGCCCCATCACTGCACCCCACCCCTGAGCTGGAGAGACCACCAGCAGCAGCAAAGAAACATTGCAGTGACTTTGGCACCTCTGCTCAGGCTGCTAGCAAGGGTGCCAATTAGTGCCAGGCTTCATGATATTTGTAAGGTGGAAATGTGTTTACTCAGAGCTGGGCTGAGACCACCAAATCCGCTTTACATCAAGTGCTCAGTCACGGGGTGGGAACAACTCACAGCCACTGATGGTCTGGCTGCCTTTGAATCCTGGAGGTGAAACGTGAGAGCCTGTGTGTCCCACTGCTGGGCCCTTGACACACTGAGCTCCACTATAATTTTATAATGAAAGGAAAGCTGCACAGCTGTTGGGCACACCAGGACATGAGGAAGGTACCTGCTCTCATGTTACTGATATTTTCAAGCCCACTTAGGACCGTGTCCCACACCACTTCTAAGAGGACTGCTGTGAGCACTTTACAGTCTTAGAGCTGAAGTAAAATCACTTATTTGTGTAGACCACAAAGCTTTCCAGCAGTTAGGAGTGATTTTTAATCCTGTTTGTGTCGCACTTTGCGCTGTTTCAGTGTTAGGAAAATCTGCTGGACTAACGCTTCCTACCCAGGGCCATGAGAGGTCCATTATGTTTTATTACACAAGATAAATATTTCCAAATGTCTCCTATCACAAATGTGCAAATAGCACAGAGGCATATTTAAAAGAATATTTATTGATCTTACAGTTGAATCACAGACTCACAGGCCATTCTGAGTTGGAAGAGACCCCCAAGGATCATCGAGTCCAACTCTTAAGTAAACGGCCCACACAGGGGATTGAACCCATGACCTTGGCATTATTACAGCCAAGTTTTAACCAACTGAGCCAATCTCAGGAGCAGTTGAGAGTTCTACCCAAATTTTAAGGGAATAAATACCACAACAACTACTCTTACGTCTGTAGTACAAGTACCATTAATTTGAAAAAAAATGAAGCATTCTAAAATCTGTCAATTAAAACCAAGCCAAATTCCTGATTTACCACTACAGTTGAGAGACTCTCTTGTACTTCAAGAAAACATTCTAACTCATAAATAACTTCAGCAAAAGGTTGTAACCCACTCAAACACCAGGCCACCAGAAATATATATGAGGCACTTCAAAATTTTCTGGTACTATTTTTAACAGGGCAACCTTTCTGGTCAGGTTCTTCTTCACAATGAGCTTTTTTGTGTGCTATTTTTTTTCCTCACAAGGATGTTCAAACAGCTTTTAAAATGACTGGGAACCAATATAAAGTACTTCAGCTCCCATTAGAAGAGGGATTAGTACAGCAATTTGTTCAGCTGCAGTGTAATGAACTACATTTGCAATGTGGAATTTGTAGACCTATTCTTCATTAAAATACTCATTGTGAAGCTCCACAGGCAGATAACATCCTCCAATTTCCATGAGGTTAAAAGAAAAAGAAAGGTCCTGTGCTCCATTTCAGCTAACCACTCAGAAACCTTGCAAACACACTTCAGCTCAGCACATTGGGTAGTCCCAGGACAGATAAAGACAGTGGTCTGTGTTTTTTTCCTTATGGTAGAATATTTAACACTTAGACACAATTTTCTCTGTCCTTCAAAATTAGAGTTTGAAGAGTTCAGTGTTTCTCCTTGCTCTTCTCAACCTTTCCCTATGCAAGGATTTTCTGGGGTGTAAAACCATCCAGAGACTGCTCTAAACTCTTCTCTCTCCTCACAGGGCATTCAGGACAGCTTTAACTTCAGGAGGTTCTTTGCTGTCAAGCAAGTCTTGGGCTCTCTCTGAGGCTGCTCCATCAGCTGTCAGTGATCCTTCATCACAGCACCTGGGCTCTAACTCAGGGAGTTTTAAGTCTCTACAAGCCTGGAGTAAAATATTTTCCTCTGTTGGGCTGGTGTGGGCAAGAGACACAAAACATACAAGGAACAACAACCCCCTCAAGAATCAAGCTCTCTGAAGAGTGGCCTTCTTGTTTGCCTTTCTTAAAACACTGGCTGTATTGTGGTGCTTTTTCACAAAGCACAAACCTGACAAACATACAATGCTGAAGGGGAGATGAATTTATTTGGCTCCCTGGGATTGGCTCATTTTTACCCATTTAGTGCTGTTGTCTTCAAAACAAGAGGATTTTCCTTTAGGATTACTTTTCTCACTGCCACCACTGCAAAGTGCTTATATATGTTTCAACCATGGAGGGAATCAAGAGAAGAAAAGGAAGACTTATGTGTACGTCTGTGCACAGGAATGCCTCTCACTGCATCTGATAAAAGCTTATCTGAAGGCAAATGAAGCCAACTGGATTATTGGTCGTGTTTGGTACACAAGGCAGTTCAAGCAACTGGAGCTCCTAAAGCTGCTGCTTCATAGATTGTGTGGAAGATAAAGTTTTCTGTCCTATCATCACAGCCTCCTTTCTTTGTTGCTGGAATCAGGACACAGACCTTGTGGCACTGCTGGATTTGTAAGTGCTATAATCCTTTCCACCTTCCTGCAGTGCTGTAAGCAGAGGTGGCCAGTCCTGCAGTGTCTGTAACCTCAGGATGACTCCCTTCCATTTGCCTCCTCACCTTCTCTTTCATTTCACATCTGAGCATTGCCCTTCCTTTCTGTGTATTACATTTGTTTGTTTTAAAAGCACTTTTTAAACTCCCCACTCATCCAAAACAAAACTAGGAAGAGGATTGGAATTATGTTCCTTTACCTTCTGCAGCATTAATTTTTAAAATGAGCTTAAGTGCCCTTTAGTGTAAAATTTCAATCACCATGTGAGAGTCAACTCATCCAGATTGCAAAAACTTGGCATTTGCCTGTCATCAACTCCCACCCTACTGTGGGAATGCCTGTCCTTTACTGAGTACCTAATCCCATTTCTGGAGAATTCCTCACCCCTACATTTTCAAACCATCAGCTGATGGTTTAACATAGGGAGTTGCCCTTGAGTGAGGAATTCTCCAGAAATGGGATTAGGTACTCAATAAAGGACATTTGCCACAGTGCTTTTTTATTCACATAACCACATCAGCAAGTAGCCAAAGCCCAAGTCACACTGCTCATCCTTACCACTGAAATCAGTGCTTTCTTACCCAAGGAACAATTAATTTTTGGTATTTGTATTTGAAAATCATGTGACAGTCATAGGCACATGAAGAATCAGAGCGAGGCAAGTAGAGCAATGCTGCTCAGAGCACTGACCTCAGAACCTGTTCAGCATCTGCAGAGTAAATCTCTCAGCTGCCTAAATGTTCCCCAAAAGATCAGCAGCTGGTAAAGGGCAGGATTAGCAGGCAGGCCCATTTCTTTCAGCAGAATTCACTGGGGCCCTTCACTGCTCAGCAGGAGACTGACAGACTCAGTTGCTGCAGAGTAAGCCAGAAACCTGTTTCTGAACTTTTGTGAAGCTCCTACACACCAGGAAAACCTGCAACTAGACCTCAGTCATTGATGAGGGTCAGGCCCCAAGCCCAGAAGGATTGCTGTCATATCCTGCCATAGCTGTGGGACAGCTATCCAAGATCCACAGATGGTGCAACATTCATGTATTTAAAAGTTCCAGAAAGACCCTGAGATCAGCTCAGTTGGTTAAAACTTGGTTGTAATAATGCCAAGGTCATGGGTTCAATGAGCCATTGACTTAAGAGTTGGACTCGATGATCCTTGTGGGTCCCTTCCAACTCAGAATAGTCTGGGATTCTGTCACTCATCCAAAATTTTTCCTTAACAGATAAACTGCCTGTACGTTGAGGCTTTCTTAGAGGGAGGCAGTGAAGAGATTTTCCAGTTCCCAGTTTTCCTCTCTGTGTATCAGGCCATGTTCCCTTTATTGTCCGTAATGCTTTAATTTTTCTTTTCTAGTTCATATTGACATTTTTCCTTCTGTTTGAGTATTACAGAGCTCCTTTATCATACAAGTGAAATAAATATTACAGTTTAGAGACAGAGCTTTGAAAAAAGTAGAAATGCTCAACTTCATTTCCTGTTTTTCTAGTACAAAAAGGAGTTTTCTAGTACATCATGATTGTTCAAAGGTGATGTTTTATACAGCTTATGAAAATACAATTAAATGCTTTCTCTTATAATGACCAGAATAGACATCAGAGCAACGACAGATGAAGAGATGCAGAATAAATCCAGAATGTTCCTATCTGTTCTCAGTATGGCTGCAGTAAATTCTTTTGTATCTACTGCCTATTTCAAGTCAGAGGTTTTGCCAATACATAAAACCACATCAGAACTGAAAGACACTCTTTGGGTCAACTAAAAAAAAATAAATAAAATATTCAAACATACTCCCAAAACCTAAAAAACAAACAAAACAACCATCATAGTTTATGTAGAAAGAAACCACAGATCTTTATCTCCTGGCAGAGGAAAGAAGATTTTGGGACTTAGGATGAGATGTGTGGGTTGTTTTGACACACAGATCCCCCTGAAAAGAAATACCTTTTCCTTAGGAACATAACACAAAGTACTTTTCACCAGGTCTGTGTTGAACAGGGTCTTAAAAGAAAATTATTACGTGCTCTGTAAAACTTCTGGTCCTGCTTTTATGCTGAACTACCTCTGATTTGACTTTTAATAGTCATTTCCTCCAGGGGGACTCATCATGGTGAGCACAAATGTAAAGAAACATTTCTTGAAGACCTTTAAAGGTAATAAAGGTCTGTTCTCAGCCCACCACATCAACTGCTCATTTGCTACTTTAAAGAACAGTGGGACACAGTATTTGCTTGTGAGGAGGAGGGGAGGAAGGAGACACCAGCCAAAGGCTGACTGAAACCTTCTTCTGTATATAGATCCTGAAAGGATCTCAGGATCAGAGCAGGATTTTAAGGACCTTCTACCCTTCACAGGCCCAGATGATAAAGGAATGGGGCAAGAAGGGGACACATCCCCTTCCTAAAATAAACTTGCATGAACTTAAAATCCCTTGGCTTCCATGGCCTTTGAAAACCACTATGAGAGCTGGGGAATTGTGCTGGTGGAAAGAAAGAAACAAGAAGCTCACAAAGCTGAAATCTAATCTTGCACTTGCAGCAGCTTTCCAGGTCTACCTGAGACAGGGTTAATTTTCTTTCTAGCAGTGCTTGTGGTGCTGTGTTTTGTACTTCTGATTAAGGCAGTACTGACAAATCCCCAGTGCTTTGGCTGCTGCTGAGAAGTCCTTGCACAGTATCAAGTTCTTCTCTTTTTCCTCCACTCTGTCTCTCCCAGGAAACAGCTCAGAGGTGGGGAAGAAGATGGGATGGGACACAACCAAAACTACTGATCTCAAGAGGACAAATGGACATTCCATGCCATGTAATGTCATACTCAACAATATAAATACCTAAGCAGAAGGCAGCTTTGGGGGGTGGGTATTGCCCAGAGACTGCCTGGCCTTCAGGCTGCTTGTGGGAGGTGCTGATTGCCTTTGGTTTTCTGCTTTGTTTCTCTTCGTCTTTTTCTCATGTTTTAACTATCTTGAGCCTGAAAATTTTCTCAATTTTCCCTTATTTTCTCCCTCATAGTATTAAGGGGGAAAGTGAGTGAGCAACTGGGTGATGATGGCTTAGCCAATGACTGGGGTCAACCAAGCATGATCAGCTATAAAGGAAAATATTCTTTAAGGCACTACCCAAAGTAACAATCCAGCTATTTTCCTCCAATGAGTAAAGTTAAGGAAGAAATAAGGAAGCTGACAAAGCACAGATAGTGCTGGATTTAGAGTCCAATTTTAATAAAAGGCATTATTCAAATTAATGAGATTTAAGACAGTCATTTAAGTTGAAGAACAGAAATTTAATAGCAGATGTTCAATGGACTCTGTTGTTGAAATGAGTTTGTGGGAAAGAGATGAGGTGCACAAGAGCAAATGTGGAACGGTGCGGCACAGAAGCAGCATCTGACCTTTTCTTTACAGCTGCTGTAAGAAACCAGAAATTTTGCACATGCATGGACATGAGTGACAAATACACACATAAAGGCCTGCAATTGTCAGGAAGAACATGTAAAAAAAAGCCTTCCTACGAAAGGTCACAAACCTAACAAGTTCCTCAAATGAACCTGATATTTACAGGGATAATTTACAGGGATAGCATAACAGCAGGAGTTATTGGACTTGGTAAATACACTTTTTGGAAATCATAGAATTGATTGGGTTGGAAAAGATCTCCAAGATCATCAAGTCCAACCCTTGGTCCAACTCCAGTCCCTTTATCAGATCATGGCACTCAGTGCCACGGCCAAGCTCACCTTAAAAACCTCCAGGGATGGGGAATCCACCCCCTCTCTGGGCAGCCCATTCCAATGCCTGAGCACTCTCTCTGCAAAGAAGTTTTTTCCAACTTCAATTTCTCCTGGCAGAGCTTGAGCCCATCGTGCCCCCTTGTCCTATTGCTGAGTGCCTGGGAGAAGAGACCAACCCCCACCTGGCCAGAACTTCCCTTCAGGCAGTTCCAGACAGTGCTGAGGTCACCTCTGAGCCTCCTCTTCTCCAGGCTAAACACCCCCAGCTCCCTCAGCCTCTCCCCACAGCACTTGTGCTCCAGTCCCTTCTCCAGCCTCGTTGCTCTTCTCTGGCCCCGCTCCAGCCCCTCAATCTCTTTCCTGAACTGAGTGGCCCAGAACTGAACACAACATTCAAGATGTGGCCTCACAAGTAAAGGGTTTGGTGGTTTCCCACTGCCAGAGGTAGCCATGGAACCACTGCTCTTGCAAGATCAGGTGGGTAGCAAAAGCCATCTATGCAGCAGTGTTGGTACTGCTCTTAAAGGCTGAAAAATGTCATTCCAAGCCTGTTGGGAGAGGTTTATCTTTTTAACTGAAGGATACTTATATTGTGTCAATCACTGTTTTTATTGCCAAGCCTTCTGGTCCCATATGGCTCAAACAAAATCCCAGATATGAATGTGGTCCTAATGGTCTTTGTATTTCATGAAGTCAAGTGCTAGTAAAGCAAAACCTTCTGCAGTAACTCAGCCTGGCCCTTGTGCTACTTCCTTGTTGTCATCAGGGTTGTCAATGAAGTTATTAAGACTACTTTAAAAATAAAAATATAAATAAGACATGAGGAGCTGGGACAGATTATCCCACTAGTGATGAGCAACTTCACTTTAAGAAAGTGCTGCTGTGCTGTGGGGAGGGTAAACAGAAATCTCACTGTTCTTAGCATTGATTTTGCCTTCTGTTGTACTCAAACACCTTTTAGGAAAGAAAAAAAAAGAATAAATCAGCTGACACTGCAAGGGGAAAGGTCAGCTTTTCTCCCTGTCCTCTTGCACTGCTCATCCACTCCACAGCCCAGCAGGCAGAACAAAAATCATTGTTTCTGCCTCGCTATGGTTCTTAAAAAAGTAGCTTTTTGTTTTACATATTTCTTTACATATTTTGAAGAACTAAGAGAAACAAAAAAGCCACCATGCTCTCTCAGTGGAGGGAAGCTTTACCCAAAACCAGCAATGCAAACCAGGAAGGTGCATTAGGGAGATGGAGATACTAAATTTTACAATGAGAAAATGGTCCAAAAATCCAAATATCATGAAGCTTTCAATTTCATTAAGGAACTAAGTTAAAGGCTAAAAGGTAAAGGGAAACAACTAAGAAAAACAGAAAGATCATCACTTTCATTTAGTAGGAGGAGTAAGCATTTTGCAAATAAGCAGAATTTCACACAGTGCCAACAGGGTCAATGCAACCAGTGAGAAAGCTGCAAGATAAAGCTTCTCATGACACAGACATACCAACCAAGTGTCCAGAGAGGAGGAAACACTACTCAGATCTCAGAGATTTTTGTTTTTCCTGTAGTACACAGAGAAGCAGAGGAAAGAGCAGTGCCTCTATGGAATGAGCCACCAGCAAAACTCATGCACAGAATTAATCAGCCTCTTTCAATAATCACTCAACTCATACCCCTGTAACTACTCAAGTTTAAAGGAGCAATAACCTGGCATGGAAGAGACAGGAGGGAAAAGTCTCAATTTTGTGTCATATCTGTAATTTCCAGTGATAGCATGGAATAGCAGCAGCACAATGTCATCCACCTACACAAAGAAACTGAAAAACTGAGTTGCAGGACACACTCACTCTTCTTTTTCTTCCCTATCTCATGTTCTTCCTTCTGCCAGATATATGGAGTTTTTAATCAATAACTTAATTGAAACTTGTATAAGAATATTACCACATTCCCTGCTAACTTTGCATGGCCACAGCTATATCAAGGGCTGTGTGTTGTTATCACTGCCATCATTTGAGTTTATGCAGCCTGGAGCATTAATAATACAGATAAACTTAACCAAGAGCCATCATTCCTTCAGCCACTGCAATAAAGCAAATGGTGTGTTTACATTTTGCCTGGAGCATTAATACAGTAAAGATGTCAAGCACAGAGTCTTCTCCCAATTAAACAGACAGAAGAAAGCCTTCTATTTTTAATTACTTTTTATATCTCTGGTTAAAAAACAGAGTTGGAAATGAGTTCTGGAAACAGTATCAGCCTACTAAAAACCCCCCAAATCCTTAACAGATGTTGTCTTCATTCAGTGCCATCATATCCAAACCAGCCTTTCTTCCCTATTTTTCATTTTAACTTTGAATAGCAAAATAGTGCACTGATGAAAGAGGATTTATCCAATTATTATGAGCAAAGTAGCTTTAACTTCCTTTAGATATCCACTAACGAGATATAAAATGACACTTCCCGGACACATCACCAGCACAATACGGCCTTTATTGATTTTCATATCATGTTCTTCAGCCTGAGATGGCTCTCTTGAGGATTCTGCTTCCCAGCAGGAAAAAAATTGCCTTTTCTATGTTTGAATTCAATCTATTAATGCATCCCTTGCTGGAGACAGTGTCCTTTTAGTTCTTTCCCTCTGTAGTTGATGTGTCTACATCTTGCTGGCTTGGGGTCCTAATGGATCCCAGGGTTAGAGGTGAAAGTACAAAAACAAAAAAAATGAAATTGCTCAGCTTGACAATCAATAAGAAAGAGACTCTTAATCTTCCTAGGGGTAAGATGTGCAACCAATGAGGCGTGATAAGTGTGTTCAACCTTGTGCCAAAGATATAAATAGAGCAGCAAATCCACAAGAGTTCCACACCGAGACTGAAGACGAAAAAGAGTTAATCTGATTGTTCCATCAGGGAATTCACAGCTGGAGGAAGAGATATTACTTTTTCTCTGTCATTGTGAAGGTTTCTCTAGTGCAACGCCATCATCATCTCTTTGCTATGCAATTTAAAGGGCTGAAAGACAATCTCAATAGTCAAATTACTTTGGAGAAGTAAGTGTCACAGATCAGGATAAATTAACTCTGGCCATATATCTGCATACCTGTGATTACAAATTCAATCTGGGCAAAAGAAACAGGGACACAAACTCTTGGAACAGGCAGGAAGAGAATCCCTCAGGCTTCACCTGAAGTGGAGAGGTGCAACAGATTAGCTGTGTATGTGCAGTCTCTGGCTTGTAGGGAAGTATGAATTGGAAGAAACACTTTAAGTTTGCAATAGAGAAATAACTATATAAAAATACAAAACCCTTGATGTCTTGTACTGCCTGGTACATATTAATTTAATACTTAACAGCCAACACTTACAAAGCTTTGATCACTGCAAGTTGGAAAAGTTAAAAGGCACAAAATAATTGTATGGCTCAGTTTTCACCAATCTATCTTTCTAGAAGACATAAAATACAACTGTGTGACAGTTCTGACAGGAGCTAACTCAGAAAATGAGGAAATCACCTGACAGCTAAAGAAATACATTCTAATAACAGACACTACTGAAAACAAAGCTCTCAAACCTGAACTTTACTACAGTCATTCATATAAATTCAGTCCTTTGTGCAAGGGTGTAGCACTGGAACAACATCTGGACCATGAGGTTTAACTAACCTTCGTTTCCCATAGAAAATGTCCTGCATTTTTAAGTCATGGTGTGCACACAATCTACATTAGAAGCATAGAATGGATTGGGTTGGAAAGACCTCCAAGATCATCAAGTCCAACCCTTGGTCCAACTCCAGACCCTTTACCAGATCATGGCACTCAGTGCCACGGCCAAGCTCAGCTGAAAAACCTCCAGGGATGGGGAATCCACCCCCTCTCTGGGCAGCCCATTCCAATGCCTGAGCACTCTCTCTGCAAAGAAGTTTTTTCTGCTCTCCAACTTCAATTTCCCCTGGCAGAGCTTGAGCCCATCGTGCCCCCTTGTCCTATTGCTGAGTGCCTGGGAGAAGAGACCAACCCCCACCTGGCCGGAACTTCCCTTCAGGCAGTTCCAGACAGTGCTGAGGTCCCCTCTGAGCCTCCTCTTCTCCAGGCTAAACACCCCCAGCTCCCTCAGCCTCTCCCCACAGCACTTGTGCTCCAGTCCAGCTTTCTTGGTCTTGGTCTCCAGTTCTCCTGGCCCTTTTAAGTCCCAGGCCATGGATGTGCTCCCCCCTGCCAGATGGGGGAAGCTGCAGCACCCAGATTCATTTACCACAATGCAGTGCCATGGGCTTAATTCTGAGGGGTTGCAGGGAACATCACACTCACATGGATACCCCAGGACAGCTCAGATGTTTCACAGGAATGACTGACAGCTCTTGCAGTTACCTCAACATTTAATGACAGCAAAGAGACTGGTCATAGAGGGTTGGGTTACAGATTGGGTAGGGAGACTTAACACCCCTAAATCCATGGGCTCTGATGGGATGCAGCCAGGGGTGCTGAGGGGGCTGGCAGATGTTCTTGCTAAGCCACTCTCCATCTCTCTCACAATTCTGTGATTCTCTGTAAGCCAGGGAACATTTGCAATCTGAATAGCACAGGCTTCAAATTTCATTTCAAAGTGAGTTTTTTAGTGCAAAGAAAAGCTTTGCATGAATTCCTACATGTTCTACAGGGCACAGAACTCACACTGACCCACCATCTATGTAAACTTACACTAAATACACAGCCAAGCCTTACAAAATCACATTTTCAGTTGAAGGTCTACTGTGTTATTAGCACCAAAAGATTAACCAACCATATCCATACATTACATGTCATTAACACTTGCTAAGACATCTCCGACCCTGCCTGAGGGGATGTTTGCCATTCAGTTGTGCTGGCAGAACTCCTGCTGAGCAAAGACAGCCCCAGTTTTGGCTGGGCTGGTGGACAGAATGGGCACACAGCAGGAACTCTGCAGCAATGACTTGGCCAAAGGATGAAATGGGAGCTGTGACCAGCAGGTGTGGTTTTAGTGTGCTTTGAGTGGCTTCCCAGGAGTGCCTGTGCCTCAGAGCAGCTGAGTGCCATCACTCTGGTGCACCTCAGCAGGTCAGGATGCTTTCAGGCAAGATGCAAGCATCACTCACTTTAAGCTCTCAGAAGCAGCAGCTGCCCGTAAGCCTCAAATTTGGGTACCTCCTCAGCAGATCCCTCAAGAATTACCAAAATAAAAGACAAGAGGAATGAACTCATTTGAGCCCACTTTGATGAAGCAAATGCAAAGCAGTTTGATTTGTGGCTTTTCCTCCCTTGTCCCTCCTGTCCTACAAGGGAAGGATCAGAGAGAGGAGTGCTGCCATACCAGCCAACTCTTGGCTGAAAGATGTCACTGAGCTGCTCACAATCAGACATTTGTTTCTGTTGCACCATCAGCTTTCAGAAAAATAAACTACTGGTACACTTCTCTCACATTCTTCTAACATACAATTTGTGGAGTCTGCTGAAAAGCTCAGGGTAAACACCTGACTGTGAAGAGGACCAGTGGCACGTCACCTCATCCCTGAAGTTTACTGAAGTCCTTCCAGAGCACCATGATATAGATCCCCCCCATTCAAGTCCAGGAAGACCTTTCAGTAGTATATAAAATGCACAAACACTGAAAATTTAGTTCTTTAGTGAAAGTTCAGGAAATTCCAAAGCACAGCCATTTGTTGTTCGTAGCAGTGCATCATCAAAAAGTAACTTTTAATGTAAGATGATTTTAAAAACACCATCAATATACACACCACCATCCCCCTTAGAGTCTGGAGGAACTGACTGAAATCACTCTCCATAGAAAGGAGTTATTTGGAATTGGCTTAAAAAAAATTACACATCTCAATCTCTGCAACAACACTCCAAGTAAAAGGAGCCACATTATTCTCAGTCCCAAAGAAATGCCAAAATCCCAGAAGCAAATCATATTTACACTCCAACTCCAAATTATTTCCATGACACACTTCAGTGTGTAATGTCTGTCACACCTTAGTCTGATAAATGTGGTGCCTGTGTAGTCACCATTTCAAAACTTTTGTTTTCACTATACAAAAAAAAAAAAACCCAACCCCACCTTGTATGTGATAATTCAACATTTTGTAAATGATAAATGATACAAGAAAACTTAAGATGTAATTTGAACTCCCTGATACAGGAATAAGAACATCCCATTGTTTAAAAAGGGAATGACACAGAGAAGAAATAGCTAAAATTTCCAGCACTACAACTGGTGCCAAATATATTTGGAGGATGGATCAGCACAGACCTCCCACATCACATGAGAAATTCATGCCTAATCATTAGAGGTCCAAGTGACACATAACTACAGAGGCAGTTTTATCTTATATTTTTGTTATTTTTTTCAATTCCTCCTTCATAAATGTACTAGTAGCCACTACTTAAGACAAGCACTGAACTAACCTAAGTTTTGTCTGTTGCTTAAATGCAAATCAACTCAATCCAAAGTTCAGTAACATCCTCAAAGTAATTGCAGTATCCAAATCAGCTCAGAAAGAATCTCACTCAAAAAGTGAAAAATTGTTCAGGAAGAGGTTGCCAGCCCTGCCAGCAGCACTGACCACCTTTGCAGTCACACACCTGACCTGCATTAGAGCCTCAAATCCTGGAGTGCCTTCATAGGAGGGACATGGCAAAGCCCAACAGAAGGAATGTGAAGTGAGAGCAGAAGTTTTCCTGATCAGATTAAACTCTCTGGAGGGTTGGCATAAAAATACTTCAAATTAGAGCAAGTTTGCCACTATTTGATGGGCTGGAGCTGCAATAGTAATTACAGTACACACTTCTTTAAGGTATGCACAGTCCTCTGTGGGCATAAAAACACAAGCCAATACTCAGGATCAGTTCAAGGCTTCTACATCCTGTAAAGACAACTGAGTCCTTCCAAGAAAACTGTTCTCATCCTTGAGGAGCTGAGGTTCAGCTTTGGCACAGGCAGCAGGAAAAGGGGGAAAGGCAGCTTGCTCTTCACTCTCCCACCTTTTCCTCAAAAGAGGATTATACTCAGGTGCACTTCAAATTTAGATTTTATGCTACTTCACTACTACTGGGGGGCATGGGGGGGGTGGGAAGAAAAAAAAAAACAAGATAAAGTTAACCTTGATAAGCACATCAAGGGCTTGTAAACTTCCAAGCAATCACTTCTGCTTCCAACTCAGCAACAAGCACAAGCAGCACTGAACCACAGAGTTTAAAATGCACATGTCTAAGGAGGCTGAGGGCTTTTGGCACACCTCTTCTTCATGGAATTGTCACCTCCAAGTCTGGATCTGACTCCAGCTTTCAGTGTAAGACTTGGGCAGTCTCACTATTCATTCAAAACAAGTTGACTTGACATGAGCTACTGCCCAAAAAAACCACTGGAAAGCACTATCTGGAGTATCATTTTAAATACAGCCAGAAGTATTTCCACCAACACAAAAGGTTAAAAATATCCTTGAGGTTACAGTCTCCATAACTAACTGAATCACATCAGCAGTTTTATAAATAAGCTGGGAAAGGATTTAGAAGTGCTTGACCTTCAGGAGTCAAAGAAAGATGCAGCTGTCCTCGTTACCATCTGAAACTTCACTGCCACTTGCTGAGGCAGATTTAATGCATCCTCTCAGCTTATCAGCAGAAATGGTAAATAGTCCACATTAATCAGAACATAACCATCTCATCTCATTCTTTTGGAGATGAAGGTCCATTAGGAAATCAAAAGCAGATAAAGCAGAACTTCAATTACTTGAAGCCTCTACCCTGATTCTGCCTGAATTATCCTTGTGTTCCTCACAGAAAAAGGGTGGAGGCAGTGATTTATTTTCTGAGATATTCCCATTAAAAAACAAGACCAGCACAATACATTCCCACTTCCTTATCCAATTTTTTAAAGCACATAAGGGCAGGCAGATGTCAACAGGACTGACAACTCAGTGTTTCCTGGATTTTCAGCAAGTAAACTGCTCTTTACTCTGCACCTCTAAGATCAGAACAGGTGAAGGTGCTTTTAGACAAGTTAAGTCAGAAGAGAAAAGTAAAAGAATCAGCAGCTTTTCCTCCAGGCCTTTTTGAAATAATTTGCCAACTACTGTAATTCTCAATTCTCAAAATTAGCTGGAGTTTGGTACATGAGCAGCACAGATGTGGTACCTACACAAGCCACTATCAAAGCTGCAGAAAGTTCCTCACAAAACAACTGGTTTGAATCTCAGAGACCTTGTACTGAAGATCAGGGCAGACACTTAGAATGGAAACAGGTTATGGTGGGGGTTTCCTCAATTACATGACTTTTGGCATAAATAAAATTTCATCAACACATATTTCCCAAGAACTACATTGTGTCAGAAGATTTGGTGCAGGCACACAACTTTGGTTTAATCAGCCAGGAAACAACTGGAAAAACAGGGACTTCAGCTCCTTGTATCTCCTACGTTATCATTTCCAGCAATGGAGTACAGTAAGGGCTACAGGACACACTTTTTAAAAAAACACCTTTAATAGGTACTTTGGCTTCTCTCCCTGCACCTCATCATGTTTTGCAATTCTCACTCATATTCCTGCCATCTTACTCGAGAAAAGTCCAGATAAGCTCAGCTGAAATCCTTCAGGCTAAGATATTTTTGTGTTCCAACATGGAAGAAAAGGCTTAGAAATAAAGAGATTAGTTGTGTATTACATTTCTTGTAGAACCCTCACAGCACTCGCAGCTTCCCAGTACTGAGCAAACTGCAAAGGAGCCAAATTCTAAAGTCCTATGAAGTGACACCACGGAGCAACTCGCATTCAGAACAGCAACATATTTAACATCTTTTTGATAATTAAGATGAGGGGATTGAGTCCACCATCAGCAAATTTGCTGATGACACCAAGTTGGGAGGGAGTGTCGACCTACTGGAAGGCAGGAGGGCTCTGCAGAGGGATCTGGATAGACTGGAGAGATGGGCTGATTCCAATGGGATGAAGTTTAACAAGGCCAAGTGCAGGTCCTGCCCTTTGGCCACCCCAACCCCCTGCAGCGCTCCAGGCTGGGCACAGAGTGGCTGGAGAGCAGCCAGGCAGAAAGGGACCTGGGGGGACTGAGGGACAGGAAGCTCAACAGGAGCCAACAGTGTGCCCAGGTGGCCAAGAAGGCCAAGGGGATCCTGGCCTGGATCCAAACTAGCGTGGCCAGCAGGCCCAGGGCAGTGACCCTTCCCCTGGACTCTGCCTTGGGGAGGCCACACCTTGAGTGTTGTGTTCAGTTCTGGGCCCCTCAGGTCAGGAAAGAGATTGAGGGGCTGGAGTGGGGCCAGAGAAGAGCAACGAGGCTGGAGAAGGGACTGGAGCACAAGTGCTATGTGGAGAGAGGCTGAGGGAGCTGGGGGTGTTTAGCCTGGAGAAGAGGAGGCTCAGAGGTGACCTCAGCACTGTCTGGAACTCCCTGAAGGGAAGTTATAGCCAGGTGGGGGTTGGTCTCTTCTCCCAGGCACTCAGCAATAGGACAAGGGGGCACGATGGGCTCAAGCTCTGCCAGGGGAAATTGAAGTTGGAGAGCAGAAGGCAATTCTTTGCAGAGAGAGTGCTCAGGCATTGGAATGGGCTGCCCAGAGAGGGGGTGGATTCCCCATCCCTGGAGGTTTCTCAACTGAGCTTGGCCGTGGCACTGAGTGCCATGATCTGGTAAAGGGACTGGAGTTGGACCAAGGGTTGGACTTGATGATCTCGGAGGTCTTTTCCAACCCAATCCATTCTAGGATTCTATGATTCTATATTAATTTCTTACATGCAATGAGATGCTATGAATTCTTGCACTAACTATCAGGATTTGCTTTTATTAAGACCAAAATAGTGCAGTTCATTTCCACAGTAACTTGTCACAACATAAATCACAACCATTGCAACATCTCTTGATAGGAACAAGAAGAATTTTTGTCCCCTCTGTGATGGGAGGAACAATTCCTGAAAAAGGTCACAATCTCAGAAACTCTCCAAAAAGCCTAACACCATGTAAGGCTGTTCACCCAGCAGTTCACATGCTTCTGCAAGAGGATAAAAACACACCACTTTCAAAATGCTCTTTTTTAACTGATGTTTCTGAACAGCAAGAACACAATAAAAAAGACAAAGAATAAATCGCTGGTTCTCTCAGATTGAATCTGTTTTGAAGAGATTGACTTCATGTAAATCCATCCACAAAAAGACACAGGAAAGCCACATCCAGTAACACCGTGATCTTCTCATAAAACATTGCACATGAGTACACACACTACACACTGAGAAAATGTTCCTTTACAAATGCCCTTTTCCTTCCAGCAGGACACAATCAGACTCACATCTTGCAAAGGGTTCTGCTTAGCATTTATGGCAAAGAAAAATGCATATATTGGATTGCAAATTCTGTCATTTAAAAATCAGTTATTCCTAGGGAAAAAAAAACCAACAGCACCAACTATCTGAATCTCCAAGTTGTAATGTGCAATTTGAATTTCCATAGCTAGACTAATTATAAGCCTTGAGACTGATCACACCTGAGGAAAGACCTATCCAAAATCATCAGTTTTACTCAACCACTGTGGAACAGGCACTGAGAGGAAATACTCCAGAACATAAGCCTGGGGCAAGTAGCATTTATGATACTGAATGTACAAGCAGATTGCACACTGGAAGGGAGCACTTAAGAGTGTGACAAACTGAGCCATTTACATGCAGAAATTAAAACTGTTGTTCTTGGAAGAGAGCTGAGTTGCTTTCAGAGTTTGCTCTGTGCATTTGCAGGGCTGCTCCTCAGGTTTTATTTGCTCAGAACTGGATGTTCTTTTGTCAGGCTGTGGCAGATTTGTGTCTTCAGCCTGTATTAAAACAGCAATGGCCACTATCACCAGTTATAGATATTCCTGCTGATCACTTTGGTGGCCACTGCAGGACAAATACAGTATAAAGTTGGTTTGGTTTTAATTACCCAGAATTAACACAGATACAGCCTCAGCACCCTGGAGTTTGTGGTCTGAGACAGAAGGAACTGCAGTTTCCTTTCCTGCCTTAGAGCTGCATAGCAGAATCACAGAATCCTAGAATGGATTGGGTTGGAAAAGACCTCCGAGATCATCAAGTCCAACCCTTGGTCCAACTCCAGTCCCTTTACCAGATCATGGCACTCAGTGCCACGGCCAAGCTCAGTTGAGAAACCTCCAGGGATGGGGAATCCACCCCCTCTCTGGGCAGCCCATTCCAATGCCTGAGCACTCTCTCTGCAAAGAAGTTTTTTCTGATCTCCAACTTCAGTTTCCCCTGGCAGAGCTTGAGCCCATCGTGCCCCCTTGTCCTATTGCTGAGTGCCTGGGAGAAGAGACCAACCCCCACCTGGCCAGAACTTCCCTTCAGGCAGTTCCAGACAGTGCTGAGGTCACCTCTGAGCCTCCTCTTCTCCAGGCTAAACACCCCCAGCTCCCTCAGCCTCTCCCCACAGCACTTGTGCTCCAGTCCCTTCTCCAGCCTCGTTGCTCTTCTCTGGCCCCGCTCCAGCCCCTCAATCTCTTTCCTGACCTGAGGGGCCCAGAACTGAACACAACACTCAAGGTGTGGCCTCCCCAAGGCAGAGTCCAGGGGAAGGGTCACTGCCCTGGGCCTGCTGGCCACGCTAGTTTGGATCCAGGCCAGGATCCCCTTGGCCTTCTTGGCCACCTGGGCACACTGTTGACTCCTGTTGAGCTTCCTGTCAATTAGTACCCCCAGGTCCCTTTCTGCCTGGCTGCTCTCCAGAAGGGACCAGTGAGACCAGGCAGAGGCTGAACTCTCTCCCCTGGGAGGAATTCTGCCCCCTGGAGAGACTTCCTCCAGAAACATTCCCACACACAGTGGTTTTGCACTCCTCATGAAGCTCTCTGCTTCAGAACCATCATCATCAAGTCTCCTGACAGATGACCAGCACCTGAAAAAAAATTACTTATGGAAAGCAATTTAACTGACAAATATTGGCATTTGCTTCAAATTCCTTTCAGCAGTTCATTATTTGTCTGGCTCCACAGACTGTCCAAAGCCAACAAATAACTCTTTGAACATTTTTTCACAGCTCCTGAACTCCTGTTTAGGAAAAATGATTTTTAGTATTTGACAAGCACACCTATCAAGCGTTTCATCCCCACCTTCAGAGTGGGAGAGTACTGCAAAAGCAGAGGAAAGAGGACATGTGATGGCATCGCTACAGGAGACTGAGAAAGGACTATAAACCTTGGCAGGTAAACACATAATTACTGGTGCACAGAATCACAGACTGTTCTGAGTTGGAAGGGCCCCCAAGTATCATCCAGTCCATCTCTTAAGTCAGTGGCCCACACAGGGGATTGAACCCATGACCTTGGCATTATTACAGCCAAGTTTGAACCTAGTGAGCTAATGCAGAAGTGCTCTGGTTAAAATGAAGACAATGGGACAAATCAGATGTGGCATTCACTAACCAAAGCCACCCTCTGCCACCACTCACACAGAACAAAGGTACAGTCACTTTTCTTCACTTCAAGGCACTGTGCTTGTGTTACAAACAGGACAGCTTTTTAGAACAGTCATTTAGGACCAAGCAATTGCAAAAGCAGCACCACTGTTTTTAACATGAGCCCTTTCTGATGTCCCAAGGAGGTACTATCAGGGTGAATAACAAGTAAGCTTTCCACTACAGGGAGCCAAGATACCCTGAGATCAGCTCAGTTGGTTAAAACTTGGCTGTAATAATGCCAAGGTCATGGGTTCAATCCCCTGAGTGGGCCATTGACTTAAGAGTTGGACTCGATGATCCTCGTGGGTCCCTTCCAGCTCAGAACAGTCTGGGATTCTGTGAAGATCAACTGTTGTGTACCACAGAGAAAAAATTAAAAGTCTAAATACAAAACCTCAAAGTAAACTTAGTGGTTTGTATTGCTCTGTTCTTTTGCCCCTCCACTACCACCATTTTAATGTAAAGCAGAACTGGGAAGGCAGAGACATATTTTGGGAGTGGTTATTTCCTCCACCCCTCCTTGCAACAACTCAGCAGAAGAAACTGTGTACTGATTGGGGGTGGGGGGGCTTATGCTTATTAATTGATGATGTTATTAGTTGATATCCCTATCATAGAATTTGCTTAGTAATTACTATAAAATTCACAGCATAGCATACAGCAAAAATCACAAGGTACAGACCTGTCCTTGAAGATGCCATTCCAAGAGGCCCCAGAGCCTCTTGGACTAATTAAAACAGCCCAGATACCATATGAAATGAAGATAAATCAGAAGATACGTCAAAAGAACAAGATAAGTAGAGAAATTTACCAATTAGACCAGTTACAGTTGCCAACAGAGCCTGTTTGAAGCAGTTTTGAGCAAAAGGTAAAAAGATCATGGGAGGAAGAGCAGTGACTTCATCCCCAGAGACCACCAGAGACCCCTGCCCTGAATTTCCAGGAGGGAAAGCGCAGGCACAGAAAGGAGTGGCACGGGGTGGAGAAAACGGATATCAGTTCTTGAAACTCATTATAATAACCCTGCTCTCTCCAAGAAAATTAAGAAATAATGAATATGTATAACTCGCTTGCATATAAACCAGTTGTTAACTTTACCAGGTGTGCAGGTTTTTAGAGGATCCATCCCCCCCCTGCACCCAGGCCTGGAATAAAATACCTCTCTATAACCTTACTGGATATAGAGTCTTCTTTCCACAAATCAGTACCAACCTACGAACTAAACCCTCCTTCCTTGTCCTTTCAAGCTCAGCCCTTCTTGCCTGAGGAATTCTCTTGGCTCACGGGTTTGATGTCAGCCCTTGATTGTGTTTTGATGTTTCTGCGGATCTACGATTGAGTTCAATTCTCAGCAGCCAAAACAGACATTTGTCACGCTGTGTGCACCAGCTGTGCTGTGGCACGCTGCCCACTCAGCCATGCAGCGAGGGCAGCGGTGCCAGGGCATGTGTGGAGTCACACGGAATTACCATTCCTTGGGAGGATCACTCAAGGCCTCCCGGTGTTGCCGCACACCAGTTCAACCGCCGCAGAGTGTCTGAGTAAATATTTGCACGCAACGAGGAGCTGTTGAGAGGGGTTTGCCTACAGCCACAGCCCCCAGGACATGAAATATTCAGCACATTAAATGTCTCCACCGATGCAGAGTGGTGGGTTTTCACTCTGATTTGATTAGCAGTGATGATTCTTTCATGAGGTGTGACTGTCCTCCTGCATTAGCGTCAGCCCAGATTCCATGCAGCAGTCACGGAAAAACAGGAGGTGGGAAAAGGAGAGTCTGACAACTTACAAGGGTTACTGTGTAGAGCCTCTATCAGTTCTGAGATTTCCTGTGTAAAAGGAAATGCTGGAGCCTAAATCTTAATTTCATAAAAAGCACTACTATGCAGAACTCTAAACTGAAACACAAATGAAAACTCACACGTCAAAATCAGTTAAAATGAACTAGGAAGAATCCTAAAACAACACAGGTTTAACTGAAGGAATGTCTTAACATGCCATACATGAGACATCACCTCTTTACCCATAAAAAACTAGAAGCATTGCATTTCAGTGGAAGATGTGCTTCCATATTAAGCATAATGATCATTTCCTAATGAGCACTGTAGAACTCATTATTTATACTGAATCAAAATTTAGTTGCATTGCTCCTAAAAATTTTTCACCCACATACATCTCACCACTATGTGAGTAACTGGCACTTTTCAATAATGATAATGTGACATTGGTGACATAATTTTAATATCACTATTCCCTTATATAACATTCCCATATTATTTCCATCCTGTAGCAGTGAAGTGGATCTAATGGAAGCAAGAAAATTCTGCAGGAAAAAGCTGTTTATTAGACCGAGTAATGGAGGTGGAACAGACCAAAAAGGGCTGTTACTCACAAAAGCTATTTTTGTTTGCCAATGGCATCCTTTGCCTTCACCAGCCTTGGTTTAGACCTACAGCTCTGACTCAGACAAATCAGATTTTGAAAAGATTTGAAGCTCTCTAACAAGCATTCTGCCTTAATCTGAAAGGCTGAATAGGCAGCTGCTTAAAAAGCAAAGCACTCCCAAGTTAAATCTTTGTATGTATGTCCATACTGGTGCACTAGAGACAAGTGTAAAGTCTCCACACAAATTCACAGGCACACAAAGAGGAATTCTGAGGGCTATCACAAACAGAATTTTTCAGTACATCACCAGCAACTATTTAGCAGAAAGCATTCTGTAATTGTCACTGAATGGGAAAACTCACAACACTCAATAAGCTTTTGCTCTCTGGTTCCTCTCTATGCAGCCTTGTGTCAAAAAAACCTAAACAATGTATCAATTTCTGAAGAGCAGGTACATCCCTTTGAGAGATGGGCTGACTCCAATGGGATGAAACTCAATAAGGCCAAGTGCAGGTCCTGCCCTTTGGCCACCCCAACCCCCTGCAGCGCTCCAGGCTGGGCACAGAGTGGCTGGAGAGCAGCCAGGCAGAAAGGGACCTGGGGGGACTGAGGGACAGGGAGCTCAACAGGAGCCAACAGTGTGCCCAGGTGGCCAAGAAGGCCAAGGGGATCCTGGCCTGGATCCAAACTAGCGTGGCCAGCAGGCCCAGGGCAGTGACCCTTCCCCTGGACTCTGCCTTGGGGAGGCCACACCTTGAGTGTTGTGTTCAGTTCTGGGCCCCTCAGTTCAGGAAAGAGATTGAGGGGCTGGAGCGGGGCCAGAGAAGAGCAGCGAGGCTGGAGAAGGGACTGGAGCACAAGTGCTGTGGGGAGAGGCTGAGGGAGCTGGGGGTGTTCAGCCTGGAGAAGAGGAGGCTCAGAGGTGACCTCAGCACTGTCTGGAACTGCCTGAAGGGAAGTTCTGGCCAGGTGAGGGTTGGTCTCTTCTCCCAGGCACTCAGCAATAGGACAAGGGGGCACGATGGGCTCAAGCTCTGCCAGGGGAAATTGAAGTTGGAGAGCAGAAGGCAATTCTTTGCAGAGAGAGTGCTCAGGCATTGGAATGGGCTGCCCAGAGAGGGGGTGGATTCCCCATCCCTGGAGGTTTCAAAACTGAGCTTGGCCGTGGCCCTGAGTGCCATGATCTGGTAAAGGGACTGGAGTTGGACCAAGGGTTGGACTTGATGATCTCAGAGGTCTTATCCAACCCAATCAGTTCTATGACTCTATGATTCTATGAATCAAGTTTAGTGACAGGATGTCTCACAATCTACTCCAAACGACTAAAAGAGTTTTTAAACAATCAAAAGCTTGACTTTGGAAGACTTCCCTTTCCTTAGGCAAGTTCATCCACGTGTTGCTCCAAAAACAGAACCCAGGAGAGCAGGGGTGGGGCAGAGAGGACCCCACCATGCCACTGGTGGAACTCCTTTCCACTGCCCCACAGGCCCCAGACATGGTTCCAGTTTGACATTATCTCCCAATTAAAACCAGGTGACAGGGTGATGGGTGACACCCATGGGAGATGCTGCAACTGCCTAGTAGCCTAACTAGCAATTTTACTTTCCTAATTAGACCAGCAATGGCAATGGGGAAAATTAAACTACACAGGGCTCAAATTAAGAGAATAATGATAGCAGACATTTGGTGCTATGCTTAAAAGCATTTTAAAACAGTATTATTGTCACTAATTGTGTAGTAAACTTGCAGAAAAAGAAACCCTAGTATTTCTTGTGCTTTCCTAAGTTCCAGTATTGCAGTTTATGTTATTTTAAGGTTACCTACATGCAGACAACTGGTGAGAATCTTATTATGCCACCAAGAGAAGGATTAAAGCTGCATGCACTCACTCTCAGCCATGTGCAGATTTTACTACACTCCACTTATAAATTGTCATTTCCTTCTCTCTGTATTTCCAGCCCATTCCTGCAAGCACCAGGAACCATTTCTCACCCTTTCCTCAATCTTCAAAACAGTGGAAATTTGGAAACGTTTGCACTCTTCTCATTACCCCAGGTGAGGTTTGCTTGCCACGACAGCAGAGTCCATGGAACCTGGAGCAGAATATTGACCCTCCATTACCCAAGGCATGATCTGATGACCTACTATAGAAATGCTCTATTCTATTATTTAGGTAAGAAAGGTTAAAACTGGAAATCAAATGTTTCTGTCAAGATGACATTATGTGTATAACACCCACAATTCCCAAAGATCTCATGGACTGAAATAACCAAATCACTGTAAAAGGCTGTGTGAACGTTATTGGCTTGTTGATAAAAATTATAGGAAGATTTGTGGGAATTTTGTAAACACTTTATACCAAATTTGTAGGGGGTTTAAAACAGTTTTTTTAGCTTGGTTAAGAAACACAAAGCACTTGCAGAAACTTCTCATACTGTTGTCATTGCTTTGAAAATTAATTTCTAACTGATAGAAATTGGAAATTCAGCCTATGGAGACACATTACTTTGAACAGCTGTTCAATCAAAATGCAACACTACAGTGATAATAAATACTACTAAATCATCTGCATTCCAACATTAAGTAGATTTCTCACAGGTTTCTATTTTATGCACTGAATGGGGTGAGCATATAGATTACAGAAATCTCAAAATACCAGCAAGATGATCCCAGCTTTCTCCCCATGCCCTGCATATAAACACAAGTACACGAGAACTCAACAGCATTAAAAGCCACAACAGATAAAACAGCATTTCCTGGAAAGCAATACCCAGATGCTGAAGTACTTAAAAAAATGCCAGCAAAACACCAGAGTGAACGACAGCTGGAAAAGACCAAATGCTGTGCTGATTTTGAACAAGTTGCTTTTGCTGTTACTATTTGATATCAAGTCAAAAATCCAAACTACATTAAGCAAACAGGATTATAATCAAATTTACAGGCACACTGGATATATCACTTGTCCCTGGAGTACAAGACAATCATCACATAATCCTCCTCTCTCATAAAATGTTCTTCAATTAAAAAAAAAGAAAAATAAAATACACACACATAACAAATAACCTCAATGTAAACAATTTAATGCTGTGATAGAACCGGATTTTTCAGACTTGGTGTTTCAAAAGACAAACAAAGTTCATCTCCACTGTGAGAATTTCTAATATAAAAATAAAAAAATTAGTTATGTTGCTGTAATTTGAAAATGTCATTAACAGATTTTAAACAAATTTAAAAAAAAAACAACTTTTAAATATTTCCAAGTCTCTTAAAACAGCACCACTTGCTCTATAATAAAAATACTTAGCAAGTGTTTCCATTAGCAAAATTTCAAGCTCCAAGATAGAAAAGGTCATTTTCCCTGGATTCTGTCAAAGCAAAGGTGTTTTTCCATAGTGTGTATAAAAATACTCTATGTAGTCCCTCTCTGAGAACAAGCAACAGAGTTCACTCTTCATCACTAGTTATTCTGCAGATTATGCAGAGTATTAAATAACCTCTAGAAAACACTGTGCATACCCTTTAGCAAATGAATGTTTAGAAAGAGAGCAATGAATTAATTATTAAAAATAAGAAGGAAAAAATACAACTATGCTGTTCATATTAATATGCAGGAGCTTCTCTAAGATTCTCTCTGTGTATTGCCCAAACAGAATCGTAGCTCAGACACAAAGCTGTGAATTAAATTATTGGCCAAACTAACAACTGTAGAGCAGAGAAAGTGCATGGAGACTTTGGGGAAAAAGAAGAATGCAACTGCAAGTAAATTGATTCAGCCATTTCAAGTCAGGCTTGAAAACTTTGCTTGATCTCCTGAATTATTTTTTTAACAACATGGGGGGTTCTCACAGCAGAGCTGAATCATAATTGTCTTTTCTTATGCTGAAATACCTTGTCATTGTCAACTCAGAAGTTCATCTTTCAATTTCACTCTCTTTTAATCAAAAATACTGAAAACCACAACAATGTGGAAGTTAAGAAGCTGAGTAGAAATGTCAGCATGAGGGATGGAGGAGTTGAAAGGCAAAAAATAAGATTAAAAAGTGAGAGGAAGTAAATAAAAACCCCAAGTAACCAACCCAAACTGTACTATTACTATCCAGCAGGAAGCTCTTCTGTGGGCCAGCCTAACTTCTGAAAGTTTTTTAAATCTTTAATACAGGCCTAGGAGAGAATTTTACTCTATTTTGCATTGAGCCTTCACTGGGAAACTCAGCAAATGGAGAAGCATTAAAGCAGTTAAAAGAAAGCATTTGAGTGTAAACATTGTGAAAATAATGGTTGAAAACGCAGATAATTCTTGAAACCCTCTGAACATGAAAGGTTTGATGTTTGCAAGATACCAGAACACCACAGGGCTGGCCTATTTCCCCAGCAATTTACAGCAAATTGAACCTTATCAGTATTCAGCACCAACTCCAGTGTGGAAAAGGAAAATGTCATAGGAATATAAGGAGGGGAGATAAAACGAGAGCAGTGAGGAAGAAAAGCATCTCATGTCTTAATTGAGCTGAGGAGGAGATAGGGAAGGATGATATAGGCTGCAGCTGTGGGGAAAAACCCTTGGATTAAGGGTTGGACTTGATGATCTCAAAAGTCTCTCCAATCCAACTAATTCTGTGATTCTATGAAAACACTCCTGATGATCCCAGGCAAGCAGGGAGGGAGATTCCCCAACTCAGGGCACTTTTAGGGGACAGCTTTAGCAGCAGGCAAAGTACAGAAGCTGCTGGGTGCTTGTGGAAGCTCAGGGAAAAATTTGAATCATAGAATGGATTGGGTTGGAAAAGACCTCCAAAATCATCAAGTCCAACCCTTGGTCCAAGTCCAGTCCCTTTACCAGATCATGGCACTCAGTGCCACGGCCAAGCTCAGTTGAAAAACCTCCAGGGATGGGGAATCCACCCCCTCTCTGGGCAGCCCATTCCAATGCCTGAGCACTCTCTCTGCAAAGAATTGCCTTCTGCTCTCCAACTTCAATTTCCCCTGGCAGAGCTTGAGCCCATCGTGCCCCCTTGTCCTATTGCTGAGTGCCTGGGAGAAGAGACCAACCCCCACCTGGCCAGAACTTCCCTTCAGGCAGTTCCAGACAGTGCTGAGGTCACCTCTGAGCCTCCTCTTCTCCAGGCTAAACACCCCCAGCTCCCTCAGCCTCTCCCCACAGCACTTGTGCTCCACTCCCTTCTCCAGCCTCCTTGCTCTTCTCTGGCCCCGCTCCAGCCCCTCAATCTCTTTCCTCAACTGAGGGGCCCAGAACTGAACACAACACTCAAGGTGTGGCCTCCCCAAGGCAGAGTGCAGGGGACAAAAAATACCTCTGACAAACTCAGCCTCTCTCTTTTCATTGTGTCCCCAGACCGCTGTGAATGGAATGGTGGAAATTCAAATGTATCCAAATCTCTCTGCAGCATTTCCCATGCCAACATTCACAGGGTTGCTGAGCTGTAGGCAAAAAAAGAGAATCTGGTGGTTTTCCATTTCCTGACTGGATGAACAAATGTAACCTACTTCTAAGAACATTCATGCACAAGTATTTAAAAATTGATTGCCATGAGTAACTGGCTGTGTGTCACATTCAGTGAGGAAAAGAAAACGGGATTGAGTAAACTTGCACAACAATAGTTAAAAGATCACTATACAAATTTAACTACACCAAAACCAACTCACATTACCATATCCTGAAGGCATATCTTTCTAGTAAAATTCACATTTCCTGACTGTTCAGGAAATCCAAAAGTTAGTGAAAGTTGAAGCAATTACTTTTAAACATTTGAGTTAACAGTTAAGGCTGCTTACATTCTTTTCATTGTACAACACTAATCCAGATCCCACCAGCAACCCTGAGATTAAGTATTAAATTGTGTTATCTTCCTTGGTACAACACTCAGTCATTTATACCTACCTAAAAAAAACCCATAGCTTCCCCCTCCTTGTCCCCAGGATGTGTTTCTCACATGGCACAGCAATGAGAGTACAATTACTGAAATGAAGATGTTGGCAGCCCTCCAGGTGTCAGGAAGAATACAACGGGTATTACGCATCCATTCTGAAAACAGAGTTCCCAGCAGTGCTTGTTCCCCCCTTTTAATGTCAGATTCTTTTGTAAAATGCTGCCATCTTAGATTAGCAGGAACATTATTTTTTAATTCCCTGTTGGTATTTATTTTGTTCTGTTTTCTAA
Source organism: Pithys albifrons albifrons (assembly GCF_047495875.1). Lineage (NCBI taxonomy): Eukaryota > Metazoa > Chordata > Aves > Passeriformes > Thamnophilidae > Pithys > Pithys albifrons. The sequence goes on along the minus strand of NC_092458.1, from coordinate 114,396,498 downwards.
TGTGTACCTTTGGGATGGCTGCCCTATCTCAAGAGCCTAAAATACAGCACATGCATGAAATGAGCACCCAAAATCACCACCACCTTGAATTCAGCTGGGTGCAAACACAGTCTAAGAGCCCATCTGTGGCATGTCTTGACCTGTGGGTAAATGTGGCAGCCTTTTAAAACCAAGCCTGAGCAATAATTTCAGAAAAACCTACTAGGCATTAGCCACACCACATCACTTTGGGTGACACATTGACTGTAGGTACCAGTTTTGCACTCCCCAAGCATAGAACAGTGAGGTAAAAAATGCAGAGGGGTTTTTGAGAAGCTGCCAGACAGCAGCCAAAGGTCAGTCAGTCAGAGAATGAAGGGAATAAGAAATGCAATAAGCATTCTGGGTTTAATTTGACATGCCTGGTTACTCCAAGGAAGCTCCTGAACACCAGGTCACCCCTAACAGAAATATTTGTATTCCTTTGTAGACTCTCTCCTATATGGACTTGCTTGGCCACCTGCCTTCAACATTCTCAATTCCAAAGTTAAGAACTAACTTAAGCCGCCAAAACAGGTAGCTGGTCCACAGCAAAAAAAGTCCTCATTTGACTCATTATGCTTAGGGTACCATAAATACCATCTATATACATACAGGCCTTATTACTACCACTAATTATTAACAGCCACCTGCATTTCTCTTTCTCCTGTCTTCTGAATGGTGAGGACATGACTTGGACACACAGGCAAAGGCAGATTTTATCCACTTTTTTATGATCTTGAAAAAAGCTATGCTGGCAAAATTAGGTCATTTTTAGTGTTCAGTAATCTCTTTCCTAGGGCACCAAGTTCATCTATAATTTGAAATGTTAAACCTGATTAAAAGGGATCATATGAGGAATGGGCTTTTCTGCATGCAGAGTTTTGTCTGCTAGAACTCTGCTAGATCCCTCCTCTGCTTTATTAAATAACTGAGTCCCCCAGGCTGGCAGCACTGCAGCTTTGGGGCTTGCAGTAACACCTTTGCACACTCAATGAGAATAATTATCTGTACACAGGCATTCAGAAATCCACTCTTTCAAAAGCTGTTATTTGTCAACAATGTGATAAATATTTTAATCATTATTTGCTGCTTTCCCTTGACTGCATATGAAACATAGTGACAGAGGGACCACCGTTTATGTTGTGTCTTTTTTCCTTCAATAGGAAGGACATCACCAGGTCAACCTGAGTGCCACGTCCAGTCAGTCTTTTCCTAAACACCTTTAGGAGTGGTGACTCCACCACCTTCCTGGGCAGCCCATTCAAGAGTTTAATCACCCTTTCTGTGAAGAAATTCCTCCTAATGTCCAACCCAAACCTCCCTTGGCTCATCTTGAGGCCATTTTCTCTTATCCTGCTATTTGTCATCTGGGAGAAGGAGCCAAACCCCAGCCGGCTACACCATCCCCTCAGAGAGTTGTGGAGAACAAGGTCACCCCTGAGCCTCCTTTTCTCCAGGCTAAACAACCCAAGCTGTTCCTCACAAGACACGGGCTCCAGACCTTGCTCGAACACCTCAATGTCCTTCCTGAGCTGCGAGGACAACGCTCTCGAGGCGCAGCCTCACCAGTACCAAGCACAGGGCGCGTTCCTAAGGATGGCGCTCGGGTCCTAAAATTCCCTTCAGTGCTAAAGCACCACCAGCACAACTCCGGGTTATTCCTGCACATCCTAAAGCGCTGAGCAGGGCTCCGAACCCGCAGCCACCCCGCTCCCCGAGGGGCACTCACCGACCCCACACTCCCCTGCGGGCGGGCAGGGGGGGAGAATGCACGAACCCCGAAATTCCACCGAGCGAAGTCTTGAGGAACAGCGGAGGATGGACAGGAGGGCACGGGCAGGAGAGAAAGGAAAGAAGGGGGACGGGGGGCACGACGGGGGGGGGGGGGGACACGAGGGGGAGGGACACGAGTGGGGGGGGACACGAGGCGGGGGGGACACGAGGGGGGGGGACACGAGGGGGGGGGGACACGAGGGGGGGGGGACACGAGGGGGGGGGACACGAGGGGGGGGGACACGAGGGGGGGGGCACGAGGCGGGGGGCACGAGGCGGGGGGCACGGGGGGGGCACGGGGGGGACACGAGGGGGGGGCACGAGGGGGGGGCACGACGGAGGGGGCACGACGGAGGGGGCACGACGGAGGGGGCACGACGGAGGGGGTGGGGGAAAGGGGGGGGGGGCACGGGGGGGGGGGGGCACCAGGCGGCGGGGCCACGAGGGGGGGGAGGGGGGGGGGCACGAGAGGGCTCTCCGAGGCAGCGGAGCCCGCACCGCCCTGGGGGCACCTGCGACGGCCCCGCCCGGCAGCGGGAGAGGTGGGAACCGGGCCAGGTGTGCCCCGAGAGGCAGGGCTGTGTATTTTTAAGTCGTCATGGGGGTGCCTTACAGAATCCCAGGATCGGTTCGGTTGGAAGAGACCCCTGAGGTTATCGAGTCCAACCCGTGAGCAAACACCACTTTGCCAAGCTGACTTTGGCACCGAGTGTCATGTGCAGCCTTTTCTTAAGGCACCTTCATGGATAGTGACTCCACCACCTTCCTAGGCACTTAATTGTAGTGTCTTAACACCCTTTGTGTGAAGAAATTGCTCCCAGTGTCCAACCTGAACGTTCCCTGATGTCCTCCTCCTTGGGGGAAAAACCCATCAGCTGTTGCCGAGTCCATTGCAGAAACACCTGGGCAGCTCTTCCCTGGAGTTGTGGCCTGTCAGCCCCTCCACAAAAGCAGCCCCTGGGCACTGCTGGCTGTAAATAATTAGCAGGAGGCAGTTGGGTACAGGTGCCATGTCAGGGGTGTCCCCCAGCCCCCGGGACTGGCAGTGCATCCTGTCCTGGCTGTGGTGCCTGTGCCTACACAGAGCCCTGCAGACGGCTCAGCACAGGGCACAGCCCCATGTGCTGCCCATGGTGGTGCCAGGCATCGAAAATACGAGTCATTTATGCTGAGAAATCGAGCTGGATGGTGGGCTCATTCTCTGGCTCGTGCCCATTGTGAACAAAATCATGTCTTGCATCATTAACATGCACGATACAACCTCGAGCCGGGGAAATACAGCACATCTTGCTGTAGCTTAATGGGTTTGGAGCTCGATCCAAGGAAACAAGCTGGCACTGCTGGGATGCAGCACGGCCTCCCCCAGCCTGATGTGTGCCGTTGCTGGGAAATCCCAGCGGGTATAATGATAAAACAGTTGTAGCCATAACCCCAGCGACTGACAATGGTTCACTACGACGTAATTCCCAACCAAATTTCTTGTGTGTAATAATAAGTCTGATGGTAACCTACTGATTGCATGTGAGCCTGAACTCCTTCCTCAGGAGGATGTTAACAGACAGGCACTGAGCCTTGCAGTTCCCACAGGGCTGTGCAAACATCACCTTTCTCATCCTTAAGCTGCTAAGCAGGCTGGATAAGGTTACCTAATTTTACATTCAACAGCTAAAGCAAGGAGATGAGAAAAAAAAATGAAAAAAAATCTGTTATTAGCCCAGAACTTAGGAAAGACTTTAAGGGCTGTTACAGACCTCTATATTTTCTGATACCTATGTTGTCTTTTACAATAAATACTGACTCACTAAATTGGGTTGTTTCCAGGACCTAATGGCACTCATCTTTTCAATGTCTTAAAATTATTTTGAGATGTGGCAAGGAAAAAAAATATAAACAATTAAGGCTGTGTCACTTTAGACTGCAAGTTATTACAAGTTCAAAATCCATCCAAAGCACCACCAAGCTTTTTCTTTTCTACCTTTATATTTATAAAAAATAAACTGGAAATAATCCATGCAATAAAAACTGTTAAATAGTTTTACATTAAAAAATTTCAAGAGAACGGTGTGTTTAGTCTACACGTGCCTCAAATTATTTCCTCATAGAGGAGAAGACCATAAAGATTTGTCATCTTCTTAAACATAAAGTGGAATCACTGGCCTAAGCCCCTCATTAAGATACAAAAGCAGAAACTTTGGCTCCTGAGATCCAAACTAAAACTGAGTAATAACTACTCAGTGCCAAAATTACTCATTTGAGTGCAGCATGTTTTGCCATCCTCCAGTCAAGATCTCGTTCCATTATCACTTGCACAATTAACTTCCTGCAGCTGTGATTGATACTTTCCCCAAAGTTTGCCTTGCTACATTGGAATCATTAATGAAAGTAAGATAAGTGGTATTTCCAGCTAAATATATGGACATAGTAAGTGTGTAATACCCCCTAAAGCTGAGGAGGGTGGCACTTAAGCAGACAATTGGAGAACAGAAATTGTGCATGAAATTGCAAGTGGTTTCTGCTCATTCTTTAAGACAATTACATCTGGAAAGGGCCATTTGTGGCTTGTGACTTGCCTTCAGCATATGAACTGATCCATTTATGGTCTTTTGGACCACAGTTTTGACTGTTTTATCTGACAGTCAGGGACTTGTGCACTTCAGACTTCACTACCTGCACAGATTGCTTTAAAGATAACATATTTTTTAGTCCACAAATCCCAGATTTCATAAATGAAGCTGCTATGTATCCTTTTTCCCTCCCCTTTTTTTGTGTTCTCTTTAAAGACTTAGCCAATGTTCCTGGTATGTTCGTAGTCAATGTTCCAGAGATGCACTGAAATTATGAAAGTTTTATATAACTAAAAGCCATGTTGTCTTCTCAGGGGTTGGATTAGCACACAAAATAACCTTGGAAGAGTTTTCTCTTGGCATCAGTCCCATATGGGATCCAGTTTTCCAGGTGACATACTGAGAAAACTTCTTTCCTTTGACCTCACAGGCTTTGAAAAGACCACACAAGATAAAACACTGGCCATGCCCAGGGATGTGGGTTTAGATGTGAGTTTTCTCAAGATGTCTTTCTTGAAGGAGGGAGTGATGATGATCTTGAAGATAAGTTGTAAGGCAAATGGTCTGGTTTACAATTAATTTAAGAGGCAGTCTTTAAATGAATGACCAAAAAACATGCTGGACTTACAATAAGATATTTTCAAGCAAAGTTTAGTGTAGCCCAGTGGCAAATTCATAGAATCATAGTATTGATTGGGTTGGAAAAGACCTCCGGCATCATCAAGTCCAACCCTTGGTCCAACTCCAGTCCCTTTACCAGATCATGGCACTCAGTGCCACGGCCAAGCTCACTTGAAAAACCTCCAAGGATGGGGAATCCACCCCCTCTCTGGGCAGCCCATTCCAATGCCTGAGCACTCTCTCTGCAAAGAATTGCCTTCTGCTCTCCAACTTCAATTTCCCCTGGCAGAGTTTGAGCCCATCGTGCCCCCTTGTCCTATTGCTGAGTGCCTGGGAGAAGAGACCAACCCCCACCTGGCCAGAACTTCCCTTCAGGTATTTATAGACAGTGCTGAGGTCACCTCTGAGCCTCCTCTTCTCCAGGCTAATTCAGTACCATAAATAGTAGCCATAGTTTATAGAGCCATTGCTCAGTTTTCCCAGTTCATCCTGGAGCCATCTGTAGGTCTAGAGATCTCAGCAGAGCAGATACATCAAGCTGGAATTGCTTAGAGATGCAAAATTTTCAACTGGGATATCTATAGTTCATAAAATGACACTCTGCTCTGCCATCACTTATTAGGGTTTGCTGCCTCTGTCAAGTCAGAAGTGCATTTTTTTAATTTCCCTCTACTGCCACTTGAATAAATGATTAACCTCTAGGCAGTTTCTGTGGCCACACCTTCTGGCACATTGGAAATGTTTTCCTGGGAGAGATCAAATGCATGTCTAAATTCACTTAGCAGTTAATTCGAGATTAAGAAATAAAATCTGACAATGGAAATTGGAAGAGTACTGAACAAATAATTTCTCATAAATGTAGGGATAAATTTGCATACATTATTTAACTGATGGAGAAAAATCAAGGAAATGTTTGCAGGAAATCTATATCAATTACAGCTGGTTTTTTTCTGTACTAAAAATTGTGCCATGGAGCAATAAGGAAGAGCTTAAGTTTGTTATTCTGACAAGACTAATCTTTCCAGAAAAGCATCAAACTGACTGTGTGCATATGGTCAAAGACAAGATAGATCATTACCACTTCTACAGGATATTTAGCCTCAGGAGCTCCTCGTGGTTTGCAAGCTTTAATTAATTCTTGCATTATTGTGGCAAGATAAAAAATCAAACACTACCTCCAGATTGCCACCTCATCTGTAATTGCAGTGCCTGATCCAAGGCCACTTACCAGGACTGTTCCTGAGTGAGGAGCTCAACTCAGGCTCTCTGGGAGCTCCTGCTCTTTCAACTGGCTGAGCCCTCACAGCAGCAGCAAAGTTAAAAAAGTCCTGCAGGTCTCTGGTTGTACTTCACCAAAAAAGAGCACAAAACCTACAAAAAGTGGGACATGAATAAACTGCTGTCAAGGCCATTGGCTGTTGGATTTGTAAATTGTACTCCAGACTCCCTTTATCTAACATTTTAAACTGGTTTAAAACTCTCAACTTTGGTTTGGAGTATAATACATAAACTTCTCTGTTTAGTGGGAAGGTGATAAAGAAAATTGTGTTGTTTTCACTGGCAGTTACCACGAACTTTCTTAGCTGGGACATCAGGCTAAAGTTGTGGTTGTTATTTTTTAGAAATGCTTTCAGAGCTCAACTAAAAAAAAAAGCAAACACTTATTAGTATCATAGTTATAGTTTCCATTTCTTTCACCCACTGCTGCCTTTCAAACCATCATGGGCTCAGGCTCTGGAGAGAATTTCCCTTTGAGATTTATTGTCCTGCTTAGCATTGACACAATATTTTTGTATTTTGAGGCTGGGTTGTGACAGGAGCTGTTCTTGCTAAAATTATGAGCTTTGTTCTCATGAAGAAATGACTCCAATGTGTGTGAAATCCTCCCAGTGCCTCTCTCAGCTAACCATGAGGTGCTCTGACAGAGCTCTGTTTCATGGCACTGAGATGTGGGCTTGGGACACCAGGAACTATAAAGCAAAGCAGTCCTGGTGGGGACCCGCATATTTCAGGCAGAGGTGGCAAAATTTATTCCCAGAATAAATTTATTTATTCACAGAAATTCCTGTGCTGATGCCAACCAATTGTATAAAACAATGAAAGTGGCAATTTGACATTTTTAGTGCAGTGTATGTGATTTTGCAACATTTTCTTTACTCTTATTTACACTATAGTTTTTTAATGGATATTATTTTACACAGGTTTTGGGTTTTTTCTTTGTTTGGTTTGTTTGTTTGTTTGGTGTTTTATTTTTTTTCCCTTAACCACTTACTGACACAACAGCCTGAAATCTGTTTTAAGTACTTATTGACTTGATCTAGATCTGATGGAACCTGTAAAGAAGCCCTGGGGCACAACAGTTCTCTGGGTGATAATTAACAACATTTTACCAAATCTCAGTCAGATTAACTATTTTTGGCCTGTGGAACTTTTCACAGAAGTTCTCATCATTACAACTGATCTGGCTCCTGTAAATATCAGTATTATAAACAGTTTAGAATTAAGAACTCAACATTTGCTGCTGTCCTGTATGCCACAAATGCACACTTGTAACTCCTCTGTCCTGCCCCACTTCATCCCCTGCAAGCTCATTTTCTAGAATATTTCCTACATACATAGCCAATTAGTAACTATTATATTATTTTTTTTTCTTGCTTCTATTTTAACCTTTACAAATGTAGAGGATGAGAGAACAGAAAGTAGTTGTGCTTCTGGTGGAGCAGAGAAAGCTCCTCTCTCTTCAGGCTGACACAGAAGTTTGGGGAAATGTTTAGAACATTGTTGCCATGTGGAGGCAAATGCTGTGATTGCTTATACAAAATACATGAAACAGAGACGTAAATTTTTAAATATTCACATAATTTTTGCTTTAGCCTCTATTTTAAACCATGAACTCTCAGGGAAGTTGCTGGAATTTTCCTGGTTCCTGCAGACACCACGATGTACATGAGATGTTGTCTCCTTTCTCAGAAGCCAATTCTACCCTTGGCTTGTCAGTACTCGATTATTAATTCTCTGATATCATTTAAGTGGAAGGTTCCCTGGTGTGTCAGCAATGTTTACTCCTCTCAGTGACATCTGCTGCCTCTCTTTCTTCTGCTTGTGGTGTATTTTCAGCTATTTCTTTGCACTAAGGTAGCATTTTAGCTCTGCTGCCTTAGGCAGAACACTTGAAAATGTGGAGGATGTGCCAGTGGGTTGGCAGAATCAGATATTTGCACAATGTTGTTTTTATGTTAATCTGAAGTTTGACAAACATTCTATTTATATTCAGCAGTGCCTCTGTGTAATAAAATGTGTCTGTACATATGTGCATATTTCGAGCTAACCAGAGTACAGAATAAAAATAAGATTTATGAATGATGCCAGATTTTTTCGTGTAATGTGCAATATTCCATAACTAACAAATCTAAACAGCTCCATTCTAATGCATTAAGCACTGAATAAGATGCCAGGGGGAGAAGCAGGTACAGACATGTGTATTAGATTACAGATACACCCCCTTGTCTCCTTTATTTCAAGCTTCAAATAAGAATCAGTGCCCAGATTGCAAGTGTGCAGGCACGTAGCAATTCTGCTGTGCCAAGCCAAAGCAATCAAATATTCAATATTCAATATATGTAGGTGGGTTCAGGTGCTGGGAGACAGATATTAACTTTTATAAGGGACAAACTGTCCAGATATTGGGAAAAGAGCAGACTTTATAGTCTGAAACAGCTCCCCTAAATAAATAACAAAAGTCCCTCTGTGATAATTTTCACTGGTCATCCTTGGACCTGTGTCTATCTTTAATTTCTGGTTTCTTTTACAAGGATAAATGAAGCAAAGAGAATATTTATGATGAGACTACTATTAATACAACTTACATAGTTCTATTACTGTTCTTGAACCTGTTCTTCAGTGTTTTCCAGGAAGTACCTTGGGAGGTTGTAGTCAACAAGCTGGACCTCTGCAAGAATCCAGATTGAAAGGAAAAATTTAAAACTGCTGTTCAAATTATTATAATTATAATTATAATTATAATTATAATTATAATTATTATTATTATTATTATTATATTTCTTCTTTCTTTCTTTTCTTTCTTTCTTTCTTTCTTTCTTTCTTTCTTTCTTTCTTTCTTTCTTTCTTTCTTTCTTTCTTTCTTTCTTTCTTTCTTTCTTTCTTTCTTTCTTTTTTTCATAATAATTTCTGCAGTTTGACTCACTCTGAAGTCCCACAGACTCATGAATGGGGGAAAGAACAGGAGTGACTTGCTGGAAGTCATGGAAGGGAGAACAGAAAGTTGAAGGAACACAAAGGGAAGGGGGTTATTAAGCTGAAGAAACACTGCAAACCCCTGCAAACAAGCTTAATTTCTGATTAATGTTTTCATGAAACTAAATTATTCATCTGGCTCTGATGGTATCAGGATGATTCCTGAGTTTTTAATTCAGATCAATTAAAGAGACACATTATTGTGGACAAGGTGAGCAAAAAATCTGAAAAATTAAACTGCAGAGGGCTCAGTGATTGACACTTCCCTGCTCATCAGGAGGGGCTTTTAGCAAACCCAACTTTGCAGGACAAGGGAAAAGGGAGGCTGTGGAGGTGGGGAAAAAGAGTAAATGACTGATTTGGAAAACCTGATGGGCAGTGGAAACTTTTTCCCTGGGCCTACAGTGTGTTGTTGGCTCTAGTCCCAAACCACTCTCCACCCATGTGGCAGATGCTCAGGAGTTACTTGGGGGCCACCTTCTCCCACTGCTGTCACCTCATCAGGATTTGCAGTCCATATTCACAAAGCCATATTTGATGCACCTCCAGGTTATGATTCCCAAGGGATGTAGAGTTTATTAACCCTGCTGTGCCTGGACCACAACTCAGCTGCCTCCTCAAGGCTGGTGCAGCTCAAGACCTCAGCCTTCAGATCTTTGCTCCAGACATTTCTCAAATGCTTCAGCACTCCCACTTTCATTGGGCCACCTCTTTCAGAAGCTCCAGCATCATTTTTGGTCTGTTGGATGAAGTCAGTGCATTAAAAATTCCCTTTGATGAATGTATTCACTGAGACTCTTCCAGTAGGAGACAGGTTTTTGTGCCCTCTCTGGTCTCATAAGTCTCTGTGCCCTCCCACTGGTGGTCAGGGTGCTGCCTTCTAAAAATAGTTCTCTGGAAGATGCATTTTTGAGCACCAATGCAAGTGTTAAAGGCATCTGAGGTTTAAAAATTTGTGCAGTGGGTTTTGTTGGGGTCATTCTTAAAGAAAATCCTCCCCAATTCTTGCATAACAGGCAAAGGAGTCCTGGTCTCTTCAATCATATCTTGTAGTTGATCAAAAAGGTAATTAGGAGAGGGAAGGAAGGGAAGATGAGAAGAGGTCTGAGAGTGCAATGAAAAGGAAGTGCAGTGATTAATACACAGTCAGGCATAGGACAGGAAGGTTGCAGGTCATTGTAACAGGGGAGAGAAGTTCCAGTCTAAAGCAGCCCAAAGTTCCCTCCAGTGAGAGGTGAATCAAACTAAAAACTGCTGCTACTGCCCAACATCAGTTCCTGGGTGATTCCTCTCTACCATCTTTGGTGAAGACATTAGGAAAGAGCTTTCTGTGCAGCTCTGCCCTGATTTTGGTAACTCTCTTGTACCTCCTAAACTGGCAGTCATGTGTCTGGTTCCTTCCAGTTCTGATCCAGAGGCAGCACACTCTTTAAATTAGGCTTCCATTTATCTTAGTTATCTTGATTTATGCAGCATTCTGTAGACCATTCATCATACAGCTAATCTTGAGTAACCTTGAGTAATATTTCAATCCTGCTGCCCCTAATTTTACCCTTTCTTTCTCAGCCTTAGCTTTGAAGACTTTGAAAAAAATACCTGTGAAATCTCAACAGATACCTCATACTTTCCTGCTAATTTTTTTTCTCCCAAACTCTTTCCTTCTCCTCACCAGGAGAGGATTAAAACTGTTGAAAGGTTTGTCATGTTTTAAGGGGCACCACACTGGTGTGATGGTGTCTGCCTGCAAAATCATCCAGCAAATTTCACAGCACAAAGTGAAAGTGATAAACTATTGGCTCTTGCCAGTTGCCAACATATGTATTATTTGACCCTGAGATTGGCTCAGTTGGTTAAAACTTGGCTGTAATAATGCCAAGCTCATGGGTTCAATCCCCTGTGTGGGCCATTGACTGAAGAGTTGGACTCCATGATCCTTGTGGGTCCCTTCCAGCTCAGAACAGTCTGGGATCCTGTGATTTAATTTGGGGTTATGGTGGTGTTTTTTATGGGGATTTTTGGCTTTTCTAGAAACTTCAGTGTATCAAAACACTTGTATTGTTTGACAAACCTTGTGTGCCTCTAGACCAAACTCCTCTACAATTCCTCCCAGCCATTCTAGCTCAGAGTCCTTCCTATTTTTCCTTTCTCCTCCCTATACACACTTATTTTTTATTTAGGAAAAAAAACCTGGAGCAATAAAAGTAATCACTCTGTATTCTGTTAGAAAGTTTATGCAACTAAAGCATGAAAAATTCAGAGGCCATGATAAATATTTATTCTGTAGCTCAATGTAAAGTGTGAGGATCTAAAAGCTCTCCGAACAGCAAGTAATTTCACAAACCAGACTCTATGCACAGTAATTCAGAGACAGAATTGCAGCCTGAATGAGTTTTGTGCCTTAATTTCTGCATAATTTAGTGTTTTAATCTGAAAATTAGCCACAGACATCCAAATTGAGTCGTTCTTACCATCTCTGTGAAGCCATTTGAGGAGAGTTTAGAGCAGGAGTTGTTGCCTTTGCTTTCTCTGGAGCTCCATTTGGGACATTTAATGCCTCCAACTTGAACACAGCAAAGGTGCAGCTTTGTTGCCTCCACGTTGATGAGTTCCTGCTCTGGGTTTCTGCTGAAAACAAAGGAGGGAGGAAAGTTTGTACTGAGAGATTTCCCCCAGGAGTATTTTCTGCAGGCTGGAATGTTTGCCAGCAGTAAAATATACAGTAAATACCAGGTTTTGGTTAAAGGCCTGAATATGTTACTGATGACTGAATGTCTCTATCAAGCAATGCACACTCAGGGATGTACAGCAGGAAAAAAGGATGTGTCTGTACCAGTTTCCCAGGAATGTGCCAGCTGTGGTGGTTACCTGGGAAATCATAGAATCATAGCACGGATTGGGTTGGAAAAGACCTCCGAGATCATCAAGTCCAACCCTTGGGCCAACTCCAGTCCCTTTACCAGATCATGGCACTCAGTGCCACGGCCAAGCTCACCTGAAAAACCTCCAGGGGTGGGGAATCCACCCCCTCTCTGGGCAGCCCATTCCAATGCCTGAGCAGTTTCTCTGCAAAGAAGTTTTTTCTGCTCTCCAACTTCAATTTCCCCTGGCAGAGCTTGAGCCCATCGTGCCCCCTTGTCCTATTGCTGAGTGCCTGGGAGAAGAGACCAACCCCCACCTGGCCAGAACTTCCCTTCAGGTTCCTGGGAAACATCCCATGCTTCAAATCTAATGGGCACTCAATTCTCATATATGTCTATAAATTATTTCTGAGCATTTCAGCCTTTCTGTGCCTAAAGGGGCTACAAGAAAGATGGAGAGGGGCTTCTTACATGAGCATGTATTTATTGGACAACAGGTGAAAGATTTCAGACCAAAAAAGGGCAGCTTGATATTAGATATTAAGAAAAAAATCTTTACTGGGAGGGTGGTGAGGCCCTGAAATGGGTTGTCCAAGTGAATCTGTGGCTGCCCCATCCCTGAAGTGTCCAAGGTCAGGCTGGACAGGGCTTGGAGCAACCTGGGCTGGTGGGAGATGTCCCTGCCCATGGCAGTGGTTGGAATAAGTTGATCTTTAAGGTCTCTGCCAACTAAAACCATGCTATGGTTTTATGATTTCAGAAGTTCTGCTGGCGGGAAGCAGGAAACAATGTTCCTGGAGACTTCTGGTGCTCATAAAAATCACTGCAGCCCCAAAGTCTGGCAGCAAACCACAGACTCCCTTGCCTTCCCATCATTAACTAGTGTATTATTAACTATATTAACTCTTCCTTGGTTCCAGCTGCTTTGGGTAGACTGAGATGCCCATTCTAACCATCAAATAAAATCAAACTGGGAAATGCAGCCTGCAAGAATTTCCAAGTGCCTGTTGCAAGATACTTGAGTTTGTCCACTTTCCCTATAATTTCCCAAACCTATTTTTTAATGGTGCTAGAGATCCTAAATTTTCATTTTTTGTCCTATTGGGAAAAGAAATAAAGAAGAACTTGAAAGTTCCTTTATAAATACTACTTAGTTTTCTCCTGGGATAAAGCAAACCAACAACAATGTCTTTGTGTACACAATTTTGGTATTATTTTAATAGAATTTCTGTTTGAAAAAGGTTAGTTATTTAAGAAATATACAGGATTTCTCCACCAGTGATTTCACCAGCAATGTTGTGTCATCTTTTTGGAAAAGATCCTCCTTTTCTATCAGGTGGTTCAGAAAGATTATTAAATATTAAATGAATTTAAATGCCTTTTTAGCAAACACCAGCCTTGAGTAGAAAATATTACCAACCTTATAAATTGCATCAGTTTGAATAAGAAAAAGTAGATTTATATTCTTTGCAGAAAAGATGAAAGATACTTGAACTGTCCATCAATAATTAAAGTAGTTCTGAATATGGCAGTACTTTTCCATCTCACTGTGTGGTAGAGTTGGATAAATACACATTATTTTCATTGCCTTCTCATCCAACAAGGGTTTTATTCTGTGTCTCCAGTAAAATCAGCACCTGGAACAGAAAGAAAAATTGTTCCAGTCACAATGAGGAGCTGCTTGACATTCAAGTCTTCTGAATGTGCCAGAGGGTTGGAACAGCTTTGAGAAGTGAGGAGTTCCATGCTGGGCAAAAGGAAAAATCTGCTCTGCAGTTAAGCAAGAAAATACTGATCTCTGAATTACCTGAATTATCAGTGAAAACACCCCAGCACATCACTGAAAAGCTGCTGAACCTAAATAAATGTATTCATTTACTGTAAACATAAGAAATCTGTATTTAGGTTTAGAGTGAGACTTGCAACTTTTCCATGAAACGTGAAATTCTCTAAGTCAAAAACTCCATGTATGGTGTGAAAACAAAGAGATTTCTGTGCTCTTAAGGCTGCTGAGGATGGTCCTGGATGGTGAGGCAGGGAAACTGAGCTGCTGCTTCTGACTCTCTTTAAGGGGCTGCTGCTCTTCTGTGTGTTATGGGTTCACCTAGGTGGGCCTAGATTTGGGCTCTGAAGTGTGGACTAGGCCGGAGCTGTCAGCTGACTTGAGCTGGGCTGAGCTAACAGCTGACCTCTTCTAGCCAGTAATTTTATATTCCATACCACATTATGACATCATCTCCAGGGCAGTAGGAACCAGTGTGGGAGTGGTTAAGGCAGTCGCTTCTCAGCCCTCCTCTTGGGAGGACACAGGATGCTGTCCCAGGGGGGATGGAGAGGACCAGGCCCACCACTGGCTCACAGGGTACCTCAGGAAAGTAAAATGTGTTGTTCTGGGTCTCCCCTTTCTGCTTGAGTTTGTCTCCCTGGGGAATAAGCTTCTTCTTAAGTAATGTGTAGTTAGGACAGTAGAATTTGTGTGTTCGTTAAGAAGTTGAGGTGGGGAACTTGTTGTTGCAGACTTGTGTGAGTGTATATTTGTACTCTCTTCTAATTGTCTCTTTCTTTCTGTGAAAAATATATGTAGATTTAGTATAAATGCAGTTTGAAGTGGTTTTTTCCTTTCCCCTCTCTTTTCCTCCCTTTCCCTGGTGTTAGGAGGGAGGCTTTTCCCTCTGTGCTTGGGAGGGTTGGCAGTTGCTTATCTCAAACCAAGACACTGTGAAAAAAATGAAATGGGAAAAAAAAAATCTCTGACTCCAACGAGTTTCCATGGGAAGCACAATTTTGTGTCTTTATATCACATTTTACAGCTCTCTTTCACCAATCAATCCCATTTATTCAGCATATGCACAGGTGTTTCTGTGTTTATAACCCTCCCATAATAAGGTATTTGCTAAATAAAGTCTTGCTGTATCAAGAAAATCTATCATTTTCATTCTGCACTTATTCAGCTATCCCAAGGTTTGATATTTTTTTTAGATATCAGAATTTCATGTTGCTGAGCATCACTGTGAGTTGTCTGCCACACTCTCACAATGGATTGCATCTGTCTTTGTGGTCATGCTACTCTGAGTCTTTGAAGTTGGTTTAGATCTCCAGATGGTTTGTTAATGTTCCATTACTTTGGGATTCTGATGCAGTTTCCTGTAAGCACTTCAAGGAAAAAACCCAAACAAACAAAAAGGAAAAAAAAAACACAAAAAACCCCAACAACAACAAAAAACCAAAAAACCCCACAAATAAACCCAAAAAAACTCACAAAAAAACCCAAAATTAAACCAAAAAACCCCAAAAAACCCACAACAACCAACCAAACAAACAAAAACAAACAAAAAAACCTGAAAAATATATACCTAAAAAAATTCATTCCATTTCAGTCTCCTCTGTTGCTTTAAAGCTCATGGGTAGTAAAACAGAAATCCCCAAAGAACTCCTATTTCATATTTTCCCAAAGTGAAATACCTGCCCTTTTCACTGTACAGTTAAACTTTCTGCTGTATTTCCTCCATGGATTCTTCTGCCACTGGAAGTTTTTGCTAAGAGCAAAATAAGAAAATCTGACGGTCTCAATCAGGTATTAAATGAAGGCGATGTGAAAACAATAATTTTGATATAATAAGGGGAAATTAAAATGACAACTGAGCATTTCTTCCTGATAAAGTTTCCTGCACAGTGGATTTTCTGAAGAATGTTATGTATCCACTGCAAGGTTTAGAAAACCCTCCTTAACATCACTTAAAATATATATTCTTTATCCAAATGGAAGGAAAAGAAAAATCCACAGAGTAATATTTGGGGCAAAAAGAATAAAACACCCACAGAGTGAAAACATAAAGCAAAGGAATTACTTGGAGGGACATTTTTGCTTCTGTTCTACTGCCACGATGTGAACTGGACCCACATAGTGTGGCCACCAATCACAGGCCAAAAATATAAATATATTTCACAGGTCTAATTGGAATAAATTATTCTTGCTGAGTGTCTGGGGAACTGGATGTGTTCCAATTCATCTGGAAGGTTGTTTACTGATTTGATGTCTTAGAACCTTTTATTACGTTAATTATTTATGCCATTAGTTGGAGGATAAAGTAGTTGTAAGTAAATGCTTAGCAACTATTGAGACAGTTAAAAAAAAAACACAAACAAAAAAAACCACAGAACTAAACCAAACCAACCAAAAAAAACCCCTCAACAATCTACTTATTTTTTTACTATGCTCAGAAAATTATTTTGTGCCAACTACTGGTGTGCTTCTTTAAATAGATAAAAATACACGTCACCAACTTGCAGCCTCCCAGGTCCTTCATTCTGTTAATGGAGAACAACAAACCAAATCCACCTGGAATGGTTTTCCCATCACTAATTCTACAGACCATGTTTGGGAGCTCACTTAAATAAGGAAATAAAGAGCAGATCTTACCCACAAACTCAGGCTGTGGAGTTGCTGCCTGGAGATTGGACATCCATGGGAATGGTTTGGAAAAGTCCCCACTGTCTGTTACATTCTAATTAATTTTTTATAAATCAAAAACCAAAGGCAGTATCTTGAACAAAAAGGGAAAACCTCTAATAAATGTTAACAAAATTAGAGCTCCATGGCCTTTTCTGACTTTATTTATTGATCTAGAAAAGAATTTTCAAACGTGCTGATTGACTTAGAAAAGGTTTTTTCATGTTCTTCACCTCCATTAAATGATTTTTGAGGTGTTCTTAATTTTTTTTAAAAAAAAGATGCATTCATCTGAGATGCTTAAAGGCAAACTGGTCCAGCCAGATATAAAAATATAAGTCAAATGAGCACATCCTTCTTTAGTGCTTTGACAGACAGAATACACTTTTCCAGATTAGAAAAAGAAAAGCACAAGTAAATTTTGGTGGAGTGTTGGGAAAGCAGGAGGGAAAGGTCTTTCCAACTAAACATTAAACAAACCTCATCAGCTGAATGAAAATGGCATTGGAAATACAGAAAGTGCTTATCACTGTAAATGCAAATTTCAATTTAAATAGGAACTTTCAAAGCCACCCAAGTGCTCTCAATCCTTTTTTCCCCACAATGCAAATTCCACCAAAATATTTTGGACCATATTTTGCTCTCTTTAATCTTTTATATTTTTTTTTCAAAATAAATCAGATTACAGTGATTATATTAATAAGTTTTTTTAACTTTTTAGTGGATGACCCTGTATGTAAGTTGTGTTCTGCTGCAATCTCAGGTTCATTAAAATTAGGCCACTACTGAGACCTCAAATACCCAGGCTTTGAATTAGAAAGCCATTATAAGATTCCAAACATTTGCTATTCCCAGGGAGAGTGGGAATATTTTTTTCTTTTTGCAATGCTGTAAATTAACCATAAAAATCAAGCCCTGGAAAAAAAAAAACATAAGAAAAAAAAAAGAAAAAAGTAATATATCAAGTACAAAATAAATGTCCCCAAGCCTGAAACCAAACAACTGTGAACAGGAGTATTGACTAAAACAGGAGAATGGCTAATTTGAAAATTAAATTTTTCATTAGGGAAAAATATTTCTTTTCCTGACAGAGCACATGGCTAGAAATTCCAGTTTTGCACAGAAGAGGAGAACAATGTGTGAGAGGTGCAGGGATGCAAATCTTCCAGCTGAGAGGGATGTTGCTGCATGTCCAAACAGGACAGTTCCTCTTGCACAGAACAGCCACATTTTTTGCTACAGGACATCAGCTGTTTCCTCCTTTCAGCTCAGAATGTTTTAAATGATGAGAAAACTCAGTGTGTTTAAGATAAATTTTTGACTTCTTATGAACTAAGCAGAAATTCTAATGCAGATCCTTCCCTGTGTATGAAACATTTTATCCTGCCTGTAAGTGAATAAGAATCTCACAAAAATCAACTGACCAACCCCAAACCACTCCAACCACAGTTCCCCACACCACAGTTATATGATTGAAAAAAATGTAGAACAGAGAATAAGGAAGAAGATACCAAAGCCAAGCTCATGGTTGTGTTGAAGAGCTTGCAGAGAATCAGAGAATCAGAGAATTCATGGCATTGGAAAAGACCTCCGAGATCATCAAGTCCAACCCTTGGTCCAACTCCAGTCCCTTTACCAGATCATGGCACTCAGTCCCACGGCCAAGCTCAGTTGAAAAACCTCCAGGGATGGGGAATCCACCCCCTCTCTGGGCAGCCCATTCCAATGCCTCAGCACTCTCTCTGCAAAGAAGTTTTTCTGCTCTCCAACTTCAATTTCCCCTGGCAGAGCTTGAGCCCATCGTGCCCCCTTGTCCTATTGCTGAGTGCCTGGGAGAAGAGACCAACCCCCACCTGGCCAGAACTTCCCTTCAGGCAGTTCCAGACAGTGCTGAGGTCACCTCTGAGCCTCCTCTTCTCCAGGCTGAACACCCCCAGCTCCCTCAGCCTCTCCCCACAGCACTTGTGCTCCAGTCCCTTCTCCAGCCTCGTTGCTCTTCTCTGGACCCGCTCCAGCCCCTCAAGATCTTGCCTGAACTGAGGGGCCCAGAACTGAACACAACACTCAAGGTGTGGCCTCCCCAAGGCAGAGTCCAGGGGAAGGGTCACTGCCCTGGGCCTGCTGGCCACGCTAGTTTGGATCCAGGCCAGGATCCCATTGGCCTTCTTGGCCACCTGGGCACACTGTTGGCTCCTGTTGAGCTTCCTGTCCCTCAGTCCCCCCAGGTCCCTCTGCCTGGCTGCTCTCCAGCCACTCTGTGCCCAGCCTGGAGCGCTGCAGGGGGTTGTTGTGCTGCTGTGGCTCCTGCAGGAGGCAGCTGCCAAGAACCCAGAAATTCCATTTTTCCAGCCAGTCTCCAAAATAAATACACAGTGGGATTAATTTTTGCTTGCCAGAAAACACACACTGCAGTCTACACAAAGAAAAACAATGTTTCAAGTATATTAAATATTGTCATTTAAACCATAGCTTAGTGCAGCAGTCATTGTATGAGAAAAGGATGTATTCAAAGTTTGATGCTTTTCAAAAATCATTTTAATTACATTATTAAGTCTAAATCCCCCTATTTCTAGGGAATCCATAACTTTTCTTCTCTGAGTCTGTAGCTGCAATTAAGTATGACTCTGTTCTGACATGAATTAGTTCTGCTTTTGCACATTAATGCTGTAGAAAAATGAAGCTGTTGACAATCAAAAGCTGTCGACAACTTAAGAACTGCTGTGTTAACTTCAGATTATTTCAAAACAAATCCTGTTTACCAAATGAAAACTTAGGACTTTTAAACAAAATAATAAGGATTTGAGCTTTTGTTTGTTTGTTCTCTGAGGGTTTTTTTCCCCCCCAAAACCAAACAATGGTAGTCTGAATAAGAAATGTTCTCATATAAATAATGCCTAAATAAATATTCAGCCTGAAAACTTTCTTCAGCACTGGGGTCAAAAAGTATGTGAAATAAAGTGGATATTTCTCCTCTTTGGTGTTTACTTTTGCCTTATTTCACTACAAGTTTTCAGGGTAGGTTTAAACTTCGGCAAACAAAAAGACTACCTAAAAAATTAATATAATTTTTAACAGTGCTAAGTCACTCTGTGGAGCAGCACCTGAACATCTCTTAGACTTGTGGCCTTCAAACAGTGTCCTATCACTGTCCACCAGTTTGGATTTGTTTGCACAGTGTTGTTTACTGTGATGCAGGAAGGATTTTTTGATTTTCACATTTTATAGATTTTAGGAACACAGAAACTGCAACAAAGTAAATCTAGTGTGTTAACATTTCCAGCAGCTTGAGTTTAATGTCTTTCTATTGCTACCCCCTGTCCCAGAACATGGAGCTCAAATTCCTTGGCTGTTTAGTCTTTTTCCAAGGTAGAAGGTTGAAGAATACCTAGATGAGACAAACACAGGGCAGAGTGACCCAGAAGTCACAACACTGGAAGAACTCCAGGAGCCTGAGGAAGAGAAGGACTGATGAAGAGAAGGTCTCACTGACCCCAGACTCAAATTCTGAGGGGGTGGAATAGGGGTGGGAAAAAGGTTGAACTGGAGATGTGTAAAATAATGATTGGATGGATCATATTGAAAAAGCCTTGGAAATCAGAGCTTGTCGATGTATTCCTGGGTGAGTCTGGGTGCTCATTAAAGTCTGCCCTCTTATCTTCTACCAAAATTTGGCTTGGAGTCTTTTTTACAGACTTTTCAGGAGTAAATTGCGAAAAAATGCACAAACTACTGGTGTTTGTTGTCCCTAAAGGAATGGTCAGGATGAGCTCTTAAGCAATGGTCTTGCTACTTGGGCTAAGAGCCCTCAGTATTTTCCCTGAACCATCAATCTGGCAGCAGCGTTAGACTGACAGACTCTTCAAGATGCTCCTCTGGCTGGGGCATCTCCAGAGGGTTTTAAATGGCATGGGAGAGTCTGGCAGTGGCTGCTGTGGTGCCCCTTATGACAGGCTTTAGTGGCTCTTAAGAAGTAATGAGTTCATAGAGTCATAGAATCATAGAATCGGTTGGGTTGGAAGAGACCGCCGAGATCATCAAGTCCAACCCTTAATCCAACCCCATTTTGATTACCAGATCATGGCACTCAGTGCCACGTCCAGTCTCACCTTAAAAACCTCCAGGGTTGGAGAATCCACCACCTCCCTGAGCAGGCCATTCCAATGCTTATCAAGCAGCTTCACTGTGTTCTTCTGCAACCTGACCCTTGGTCAAGGCACCAACACCTTCACCCAGCTTCTTTCCTTCAGCTGGAAACCGTCCCTAACCCTGGCACAGCACAGCCAGGCTGCAGGAGGCACTCCATGGCAAAGGTTCTTGGCATTAAAAACCACTCAGAAAGGCAAATTCTCTGAGGTTCACAGTTCCACCCTCAGTCTATCCCATCTTTCAGTAGCTCAGGATTTTATGAGTTTTTTTCCAAGACAAACCAACATTAGATTTTTCTCTCTTTGAGGTCCTTTGTGAGCAGCTGCTGCAAAGAAGGTGATCTTCCTGCAAGGTATGAAATTTAAAGGATTTCGGTGTCCCATGGGAGGTTGGTCAGTCCCTACCCCACTGAGAAAGCTTCTCCCTGTCCTGCAGGACTGAGCTGAACACCAAGACGAGGGTTGGGCAGGGTGGCTCTCAGGTGATGGCTGGCTCCCAGTGCCCAAGAACAACAAGCAGCTGAAGCCAGAAAACTGACTCTCCAGATATGTCAAGACTAATTTCTACAGCCTGTTGATCACTCTGTTCATCCTAAAGTCCTCCTAACATAGTATTTCCTAGACTTGGGCTCACTCCCAGCTTCTATTCCAAAAACTGTCTTTATTTCAGGAACCCTCTGTGGCTGACCTTGATCTCAGGCTCTTTGTTCTCAACACACAACCAGGCAGCTCTTAATTAGTGCTGATACTTTTAATCTCACAAAATGTGTTTCAGCTGGAGGGTGATTTGACAAAGGGAATCCAGAAAAAGAGATTTATTTACACTGTGGGATGGCAAAGTTTGTTTAAAAAAAAAGTCACTCTATGAAGTGGGTTCTAAAATTACTGCTCTCAAGATTCAGAAAGTTAATCTTTTTAACCATTAAAGAAATGTGGCATTTACAGCTCGGTTGGTGATTTTTTTCTTCCTACTGTAAGAGGAGCTCTCAGCACATTCTGTACAAGGAAAACTTGAAACATCCATTAAAAATAAGTGAAGATCTGGCCAGATAAAATGACTAACTTTTTGCTTCCACAGAAAAAGGCCAACAAGGACAATTCTTGTCAGTAGCCAAAGGAAACTTTTAAAACATAAAACTTCTAGAGAGTTTGGGGCAAGCAGCCTGCAGTTCAGCAGATAACCAGATCAAATGCAAGAACAATTTGAATTTGAAACAACTGCAGTTAAGTTCTGTTCTCCAAGTCAGTTTTCCTCGGATTTTTATTACTGATCTATATCTTTAAAAAAATGTACACTCTTGGACATGAGTTCAATTGCCATGCTGAGTCTTTGCCTTCAGATTACTTCAAATGTTTTCCTATGTCTGTAAATTCAATTACCAATCAATAAATTCTGCTCAAACACTTCTTTGCCCTGTGCATAAAGCATTGCAGTCCACTGGGTCATGTACAATCATTCATTGTCACTATTCTTCCTGTCCCAAGAGACAAGAGCTTCCTCCTACACTAGTCTGAGCTTTTATATTGTGTGGCAAATAATTCTGATCCAGATCTTCTGTCTGATCATTAGTAATAATGCAAGATTCATTTTATACAAAAATTCTCATTTCTCCAGTCATTAAAACTCACAGGACAAGAGTAGTACGATCACTTAGATTCAATTCCTTAAATTTAAACCTTTGGCATAATCCAAAGAATGGATTCAGCCACAGCTGGACTCCTCTCTGAGAAGGGGTTTAGAAAGCAAGGGAGTCCTTTCTGCACCTTCTGACTCAATAGTTGGGCTTTCCTAATGCATTTTGTCTCAGCCTTCCACTCCCACGTGGGACAATTGTTGTTTATCAGGTCTGTGTCCTCTGTCCTCCTGCTTCTCATGGCAGTGTGAATATCCAGGGCACTGCAGAGTGGGAAAGAAAGGCAGCAGGACAAGAGACAGAAGAACATCCCTTAGCTGCAAATGGGTTTTTTTCATCAATTTTCCTATGAATGGAGTGTCCTTCCTGCAAGTCCAGGTTGTCTTTTTATTTCCTCTGGACATTTCATAGAATCACAGAATGGATTGGGTTGGAAAAGACCTCCGAGATCATCAAGTCCAACCCTTGGTCCAACTCCAGTCCCTTTACCAGATCATGGCACTCAGTGCCACGGCCAAGCTCACTTGAAAAACCTCCAGGGATGGGGAATCCACCCCCTCTCTGGGCAGCCCATTCCAATGCCTGAGCACTCTCTCTGCAAAGAAGTTTTTTCTGCTCTCCAACTTCAATTTCCCCTGGCAGAGCTTGAGCCCATCGTGCCCCCTTGTCCTATTGCTGAGTGCCTGGGAGAAGAGACCAACCCCCACCTGGCCAGAACTTCCCTTCAGGCAGTTCCAGACAGTGCTGAGGTCACCTCTGAGCCTCCTCCCCACAGCACTTGTGCTCCAGTCCCTTCTCCAGCCTCGTTGCTCTTCTCTGGCCCTGCTCCAGCCCCTCAATCTCTTGCCTGAACTGAGGGGCCCAGAACTGAACACAACACTCAAGGTGTGGCCTCCCCAAGGCAGAGTCCAGGGGAAGGGTCACTGCCCTGGGCCTGCTGGCCACGCTAGTTTGGATCCAGGCCAGGATCCCCTTGGCCTTCTTGGCCACCTGGGCACACTGTTGGCTCCTGTTGAGCTTCCTGTCACTCAGTCCCCCAGGTCCCTTTCTGCCTGGCTGCTCTCCAGCCACTCTGTGCCCAGCCTGGAGCGCTGCAGGGGTTGGGGTGGCCAAAGGGCAGGACCTGCACTTGGCCTTGTTGAACTTCATCCCATTGGAATCATCAACAGGACCATTTTATTTTGCTGCTGCAGCAACCACATGCCAGGACAGAGCTCTTTATCTGGAATTGCCCATTGCCTTTTGCTTTTGTCCTAGAACAATATGGGTTTTCTTCAAAAGCAGGTGGATGGTTTGTGTAGTCCATGTAAGACTTGTGATTGAACTGAAATGGAAAATGGTTGCTAAATACTGGAAATATAAATCATATTTAACATCTGGTGCCAATCTGACCTTCCTGGTGAGGTGTATTCTGTAAGAAATAAAAGCAGAAGTGGCACAGAGGGAAATGGAATTAATGCAATCAGTCAAGCACAAAAAACAGATGCTGTGTAAGTTCTGCCCTCCAGAGTAATGTCTGCAAGTGCCACACCTGCACTCAGGATGTTGCTTCTACAGACCAGAAAGAATCAGCAGAAGTTAAGAAACAATGAATATATAATATAGCCTGAGATGAACCAGTGCCTTCCAACACTGAGAGATGTATTTAGAAATACTCTGCTAAAAGGACTGACAACAAATCTGAACCCCAGCACACAGTTTGGGGCTCTCAGGTGTTGGATGAGGAGCAGGAGCTCCAAGCTCTGCCAAAAAGGTGCTCAGTGTGACCTTGAGTGAGTTGTTCCTCCTTGCCAGACTGTTGTTCCCTTGGGGACAGGGACTCTCTTTTACTTTATCAAACCAATCCTGTTCCCTCCCCACCCTCTCCCCCTCCTGTAATCCTACCAATCCTTAGCTAATATTTGTCTCAATATTTCGGTTTTCAGGGTCTTTTTAGGCTCCTCTTTGCTTACTGCAGTGCCTCTTCCTTAGCTCTTCTGAAGGAACTGAAAATTTAAATACAAATTACTGCCAAAAGCAGCCAGGAAGGGATTTTTACCAAGATTGTATTCCAGCAGCTGGTTCAAATGAAAAAATTCTCTCTAACTGACACATTGATAAAGAGCATTTGTAAAGAAAAGATCTTCCTACACTGTGGATCTGTGTCCTACAGAGAACACTTGTCTCAGTTACAACACTTCTGGCTTGCAAGGTACAAAAAATAAGGTACCAAAAATACATCTTTTTATTTCCTTTCTATTCCTTTCCTTTTCTTTTTTTTTTTTATTTTTTTCTTTCTGGACGAATTGAAACAAATTGTTTAGAACAAAAGGAAATAATTCTCAAAACCAGAACCTTTGATGGGAAACTCTTGATCTTCAAGGCAGAACAATTTGGGGTTTATTTCCCAGATGCAAACGTGCATTTGCATCTTTTCTTGTCAGAATGGTGTTTTTAGCTCAGTCAGGTCAAAAAAAAATTACAGAGCTCCACTGAAAGTTCATCAAATCAATTTCTGAGACTTCTTGGAGCTCAGATTTAGCCAAATTCAATTTGCTTTGAGCCACAAACCATAGAAGTCTTCAATGTGCTGCTTTGAGTATTTATTTTTCAAAGCCTGTGGCAGTGAATATTCTACAAAATAAACTGGATTTCCTTCTCCTAATCTGCTTTTTAAAGGGGCTGGAAGGACACAGTACCTGTCCAAGGTAATGTGGCTGAAATCACACTAAAAAGGGAGGCATTTTCTTTTGTGCTAGAAAATAAGAAATACAAGAAATACTCTTGGAAATCATTTCACCAGAGTGCCCGTGGTTTGAAGCAGAAACGGGAGCAGAAGTTGACTTTCTAATTTCCCTCAGAAAATCAACGATGACAACAGAAATATGCAGAAATTTCCCACCTCAGTGTGCTGAGAAAAACTCCTGCCAACGTGTGCTGCACCTCGAAGTGTGAACATGCCATGGCAGAGCCAGAACTGCTTTGATTGGCACAGGTCACCGCTCGGGGCTTCCAAAATATTTCGGTTTTCAGGTTCCTGTTGGGCACATTCAACCCACTTTGCTCCTTCCGTGGGAACAGAGACAGATCCTACAGCTCTGCAAGGATTTGTTTCTCTTCCAAAGTTCTGGGTGTGGGTTGAGGTGATGTTTTCAAGTTTGTCAGTCTGATTTTCTGAAGAGGAGGATTGATAAAGCAGGCTCCGATTGCAGGGGCATCTTCTCAGCAGCAGGTGGATGAAAAGCAGAGATGGAAAAAGAGACTAAGGGCAAACCACTTAATTGTTCAAGCTGTTTCATAATTTAACCAAAGATTTAAAAAAAACCCATGGATTTGGGGTTACAAGCTAAGACCTGCTTTCATTTTTCTCCAAAATACAGGCAAAACCTTATTTATTTTTATCAAGTATCACAAATGTTGTTGCAAGAGTCCACAAAGGATGGGTAAAATCTGAGAAAGGAATAATGGTTGCCTTGAAAAAAGACACGGACAGAGCTCCCTTTTGATGCAGCAAGAGGTAATGCCAGCTCAGTGTGTTCTGAGCAGAGAAAATCCAGCCAAATGCAAACAATCTTCTCCCAAACTCCAGTGGAACCAGAGGAAGAACTGCTGGTTTCAGCACTTCTGTTCTCTGACAAAAAAAGAGGTGGCCAGGAAGAAATTCTCATCCAGAGTTTGCCATTAGGACAGAACTTTAGAATAATATCACTGAAAATTATAAAGAGATTTTACTGAAGATAATAAAAGTTTAAACAGTGTGGAAAATAGTGGTATAAATAGATGTAGAGATATTTTTGTAGAATTTATTCTGTGATATTTTCCTTGTAACAAGGAATTTCAGTAGGGAAATAAGACTGAAATTTTTGTTCCCTTGGGAGTTAAATTATGTTTAGGGGAAAGTTTCTTCCTGTTGCCTGATGAGAAAGCAAGTTGCTTTTTAATGCAAAAGCAAGATGATTTTTAATGAGTGCTGCATCTTGAAGGGAACACAATGAAATAATAAATAGATGGAAGGATAGATGGATGGCTGGCTAGATAGATAGATGAATAACATGAAATAATACAATAAAATAATAAAATTAAAGAAAGGGGAGGGGAGAGGAGGGGAGGGGAGGGGAGGGGAGGGGAGGGGAGGGGAGGGGAGGGGAGGGGAGGGGAGGGGAGGGAAGGGAAGGGGAGGGAAGGGGAGGGGAGGGAAGGGAAGGGAAGGGAAGGGAAGGGAAGGGAAGGGAAGGGAAGGGAAGGGAAGGGAAGGGAAGGGAAGGGAAGGGAAGGGAAGGGAAGGGAAGGGAAGGGAAGGGAAGGGAAGGGAAGGGAAGGGAAGGGAAGGGAAGGGAAGGGAAGGGAAGGGAAGGGAAGGGAAGGGAAGGGAAGGGAAGGGAAGGGAAGGGAAGGGAAGGGAAGGGAAGGGAAGGGAAGGGAAGGGAAGGGAAGGGAAGGGAAGGGAAGGGAAGGGGAAAGGGAAGGGGAAGGGGAAAGGGAAGGGGAAGGGGAAAGGGAAGGGGAAAGGGAAAGGGAAAGGGAAAGGGAAAGGAAAGGGAAAGGAAAGGGAAAGGAAACGGAAAGGAAAAAGAAAAGGAAACCTCAGAGACTGCATCAGCTACTGCTGCATAATCATCCTCCTGGATGTTTTATCTCCAGAACTGGCCCTCACTGTGGTTTGGGTTGACAGGGTGACATTCCAGGCATGGTCCCCAAACCCTGGGCTGGGCTGAAAGAGAACAAGTTGGCAGCCAGTTCCCAGATGCCAGTTTGTCCCTATCTCAGCACAGGTTTGATATTTGCAGTGGTCACTAACTCCAAAGCAAAGTTGCTCCATTAGCACAGAGAGTTTCCAACAGGAAAATCCCCTTTGAGCCACAGGAAAGGGCATATTATCATTTCTCTCAGAAATACAAGCATTTTCATTAACATAAGACCTTTAATAAACCTTTCTTAATAAGAAGACAACATGCATAGCATGGGGAAGGTTTTTCTCTGGGTCTCTCCTTTTGTCTGCTGCTTCCCCAGAGGTGTCAGCAGCACCTGAGGCTTTCCCTGGTCGGCTTCTCAGTTATTAGTTATGCAAAAAAAATGTTCTGTGAAAGTAAGTACCAAAAAGACATCATATCAATTGTCCTTTCATTTAAAGATAACAAAGAAAATGTGCTCACTCAAAAAATCCAGTGAAAGGGTGTGAAACACATGGCAAAATAACGTGAAATGAGATAAAAAAGGTTAAGATTTTAATGGAGGGCTATTTAAAACTGAGGATGAGAGCGATTAGATAATGAAAATGGTTGTGTCTGAACTCCAGCTCTTGGAGTTCTGGAGGCTCCTGAGGGACATGAGCAGCCTGTAGAAGATGGAAGACCAAAATAAAATCCAATTTTTAGTAGAGGAACCATGACTTTATCCTCAAAACAGATTTCTTTTCCTCAGAACAGATGATTAATACTGTTTCAGCCTTTCCTAGCAGTTTCCATAAAAAGTCACTATTTCCCTCCAGGATTCTGAATTTATTTCCAGTTATTGCTTCTAGACCTTCAAGGATAAAAAGGGATACTACCAAAATAGCCTCCAGGCTGTTTCCCCCCCCAAAAAACCCACATTGCCTGGCTCAAGGCATCACCTTTTAGGTGCTCAGGTGCTCCCAGCATCACAATTTCTGCTCTCCACTGCCTTGACCACCTTTTTTTCTACATTTTTCCCCATCCTTCCTTTGAATCTTCATATTTCTATGTTCGTGATGCCTCCCTTGACATCTCTCCTGTGTGGCAGGTCCAGGGAAGCTTCAGTTCATGTCTCCAACCTCACTGGGAGTGTTTTGTGTCATCTGTTTGAGGTTCTGAAGGGGAGCCTGGTGGCTCCTTGACCTGTGTGTGAGATGTACTCACACCTTTACAGATAAAAGGTGCAAACTACTACAAGCTCCAAGGTTGATGGGAATTATTTGGACTTTTCTTCCTACTTATGGAATGGGTGGGTTGGTTTTAATCAGTGAAAGGAGGGGCAGAAGGTACTTGGGCTGGCTAAGAATAATTCCCATTTGGACAAAAAGCATTGCAGCTAAAATAAGGCAAAAGTAACACAGGAAAGAGATTGTGTTTTTAGGGTATCATTAAAGAGCAAAAAAGTTTATTTGTCTTTTCAGAAGTGCTGAAGGCCTTGACTTGGTCATCCCTGGGTTTAAACATACAGGTTCTGCTGTTCAAGACCTCAGTAAACAGCACTCAGTTTAGGCTGGGATTTTCAGTGTCTGTGTTCCGTGGGGACTGGGTACTGCAGGTCTCATAGCAGCTCTATTAGCTCATCCCCCAGATGATTTTTCATTAGTGCTTTTATTAATTTAAATCAGATATGTGCTGTGGAGGAAGCTTTTCTAATCCCCCAGCTCTCATAAAGCTGCTTATATTACAATCTAAAGAGAGTGCTCAGTTTACAGCCTTGTTAACATGCTAACAAGCAGCATTTTATATTCTACAAGCTCCTTATTAAAGTGCTAAATTAATTAGCTGGCCTGGACAATCAGGGTGCAGGGCCATCAGCTAACAGGGGTTTAATTGTGCTGGTGTTTCAAGCCCAGCCACACATTCCTGTGCCAGAGCTGCCAAGGGCAGGGCAGGGGGAGCAGGACTGCCTACCTACTTGGCCTCTCTTCAGAAAAAGTAGATTTTCTCTGTCTGCTCAGCAGGAGGAAGAGTTTTGGAAGAATGGCTAAAATATGGGCTGGTTCAGCATGAGCCATTTCTGCTGCTGTTCTTAACAGACCATTAGTGATGTTTTTTCTTTTTGTATTACACACCCTTTTCCTTTATGATTTCTCAGCCTGTGTTCATCACCATGACTGGCACTGTCATTTCCAGTTGCAATTTACAAACAAATGACCCTCACAAAAAGAAAGTCCAACCACCACTGGGGTAACTCTTTGCTACTATAAAACCACCAGTAACTCATCATTTTGTGCTGTGGGAGAAGCTTCCTCTAAATATTTGGCTTTCAACAGTCAGTGACTTTATTAATCTTTTATCTACTTCCACTCTTTTTATGCCATTGGAGAGAAGGTTGCCCACCTTTAATGACTGAAATACAGGATTGATTTATATCTCCTATTCCTGCTGGAATTTCGTAGAATCATAGAATGGATTGGGTTGGAAAAGACCTCCAAGATCATCAAGTCCAACCCTTGGTCCAACTCCAGTCCCTTTACCAGATCATGGCACTCAGTGCCGTGGCCAAGCTCAGTTGAAAAACCTCCAGGGATGGGGAATCCACCCCCTCTCTGGGCAGCCCATTCCAATGCCTGAGCACTCTCTCTGCAAAGAATTGCCTTCTGCTCTCCAACTTCAATTTCCCCTGGCAGAGCTTGAGCCCATCGTGCCCCCTTGTCCTATTGCTGAGTGCCTGGGAGAAGAGATCAACCCCCACCTGGCCAGAACTTCCCTTCAGGTATTTATAGACAGTGCTGAGGTCACCTCTGAGCCTCCTCTTCTCCAGGCTAAACACCCCCAGCTCCCTCAGCCTCTCCCCACAGCACTTGTGCTCCAGTCCCTTCTCCAGCCTCCTTGCTCTTCTCTGGACCTCCTCTCACAAGTTCATCTCTGCTTCTGCTCTGCTTGTATCTATTATTAAAATTTCACCACCATCCTCTGAAGCTCATGATTTGCCCTGATTTTCTGGCTATATCCTCCCAACTTTTCTCACCCAATCTTTGAGTTCTTTGTCTCTGAATTTATTTTTTCCCCCCCAAATCCATCTTTAAGAACCCAAGCTCAGCTGGATTCCTGGCAACTCCCAGAGAAGCCAAGGATTAGAGAGATGCAATCTATTCTAGGTGAAATAATGGCATGAAATATTATAACCTCTTAGCATCTGAAACAGCCATAAAGCTGAGAAAGCCCATTGGAATCCTGCTCATTTCCAAGTTAATGGTGTTTTCCTGCATTGCAGATATTCCATAGATAGAGGGGAGTTAAACACATTATAGGGTTCTATAAACTGTAACATGAGTGGGAACAGACACTAAAATCCAGAAGGGGGTATCACTTTCTACATGAGGGTTAGAGGTAATCAATCCATGTCTTTCTCCAATCTCATTATAAAGTCTAAATACTTTATAGATAAGAGATTCAGAACTTTCCTTCTCCATCTAAAAGGCAGGTAAAAAAATAATATTAGTTTTCCACCCTAGACATTTAGTGTTTACAACTCTGCTGGAGCAGGAAAACTCTGTCTACTTGCTGATAAATCCAGGTCTTTAATAGATAAGGTTTAGTACTAAAATCTTCCTCAAACTCTTTCTTACCAAGTCTGGGAATGCTCTGCAGGCTCAGCCCAGGAAATCACATGCATGTACTTAAAAAAATATTTCAAAAAATGTTTACTTTTCCTCTGGGTTTTCTCCATGATAGATCTATAATTTTAATTAATTCATCCTTCTCTACACATTCCCTGAATGCTTCTGGCAGAGGATTTGGTGTTACACATTTCTGTAAACACCTCTGAGTCCAAAGCCTGGAGAAGTTGGGCAGCACAAAGCAACGTAGGTATTTTCAAGACTGTTTCTCAGGGGAAACAATGAACTTTTGCCTCTTCTTTTCAAACATCTTAATGTAAGAAATGGATTTTTTGTGACTGCCTAGCACTGAGGTAAAACATAATACTTTCCAAGAGCTAATTAAACAATCAGCAAAGACACAAGAATTAGGATGAAAAGCAAAATGCAATTAAATGTTGAAATAACTTCCATGTTGCATCTGAATCAGAAAGAATTTATGTTGACTGTTCTATTTGTTACACAAAGTTCAAAATAGGTTTTCGTTGGATTAGAAGGAGAAAACTGTAGATTGAGTGGGTTGAAGGTGGTTGAGCTTGAACAAGTTTGGCTTATGGAAGGAAATAAACGCATTTGAACCTTGAATAATGAAAATAAAGGGGGCCAGAGCATGTGATTGAAAGATAACACTTGTTCAACAAATAATTTAGAGGTAAGCTACAAAAAACTGGGAGCACATATCAACAAATTTGCAAATGTAACATCAGGAAAAGAGGCTTAACTTTAAAGTTATCTTTTTTTTCTGCTGAGAAATGAATAAATCCTACTTTTAAAGAATTAGTAATGAAACACTGTACAAGTGAGAAATGAGAAACCAAGGTCATGTCAGATTCTTACAGTCAGTGCATGTTAACAAAGCAAGCCATCCTTACACATTTTTCCAATCCATCCTTTTCTGTCCTTCAGTGGCAAATTAAATGCTTGTAGTGAGAAGTGCCGGACTTCTGTATGTTATTGACACGGGTATACCCCTACCAGGAATTGGTGACAGTGGGTCTTGTGGGCAGAAAAGGGAGGAAAAAACAGCTGTTGTCAGGTTAGAATTTGTAAATGATCTGAAGGCACCTTTTCTTGTAACAATGCCAAGGTCATGGGTTCAATCCCCTGTGTGGGTCATTGACTTAAGACTTGGACTCGATGATGCTTGTGGGTCCCTTCCAACTCAGAACAGCCTGAGGTTCTGTCCCATGTCCTTCCACAACTATCTGAGGTGCCCTTTTGATCAAAGGTAAGTAGAGTGCGTTTTTCCAAGTCCTCTTGGCTTGTTGTCCAAAGGGACTACAGAATAAGTCTAAATCAAATGAAATTATTTCTCTTCAAAATTTCCAGTGGACTTCAAGTGCCCACACTCTGGATGATTCAGTAAAATGTGGTTCTCAGGGATGGAGCATCCACTTCTCCCAAAGAAGTGCCAGGCTCTCCATCACCTTTGGTAGTGCCAGGGGCAGACACCTCTGGGCTAAAGCTCAGAGCTTGGCTCTGAATTTGGGGAACACCTGTCAGACCTGAGTCATTCCAAATCCCCTGTTTTGACATGGGAGAGCTGATGGTTTTTCATCAGCAGAGCAGCATTGGAATACTAAATATCACAGGATCATAGAATGGATTGGGTCAGAAAAGACCTCTGAGATCATCAAGTCCAATGCAATCCTGGTCCAACTCCAGTCCCTTTACCAGATCATGGCACTCAGTGCCACGGCCAAGCTCACTTGAAAAACCTCCAGGGATGGGGAATCCACCCCCTCTCTGGGCAGCCCATTCCAATGCCTCAGCACTCTCTCTGCAAAGAATTGCCTTCTGCTCTCCAACTTCAATTTCCCCTGGCAGAGCTTGAGCCCATTGTGCCCCCTTGTCCTATTGCTGAGTGCCTGGGAGAAGAGACCAACCCCCACCTGGCCAGAACTTCCCTTCAGGCAGTTCTAGACAGTGCTGAGGTCACCTCTGAGCCTCCTCTTCTCCAGGCTAAACACCCCCAGCTCCCTCAGCCTCTCCCCACAGCACTTGTGCTCCAGTCCCTTCTCCAGCCTCCTTGCTCTTCTCTGGCCCCGCTCCAGCCCCTCTATCCTGAACTGAGGGGCCCAGAACTGAACACAACACTCAAGGTGTGGCCTCCCCAAGGCAGAGTCCAGGGGAAGGGTCACTGCCCTGGGCCTGCTGGCCACGCTAGTTTGGATCCAGGCCAGGATCCCATTGGCCTTCTTGGCCACCTGGGCACACTGTTGGCTCCTGTTGAGCTTCCTGTTCCTCAGTCCCCCCAGGTCCCTTTCTGCCTGGCTGCTCTCCAGCCACTCTGTGCCCAGCCTGGAGCGCTGCAGGGGGTTGGTGTGGCCAAAGGGCAGGACCTGCACTTGGCCTTATTGAACTTCATCCCATTGGAATCAGCCCATCTCTCCAGTCTATCCAGATCCCTCCGCAGAGCCCTCCTGCCTTCCAGCAGGTTGACACTCCCTCCCAACTTGGTGTCATCAGCAAATTTGCATGAACCACAGGCTGAATTCTAACCCTGTTTCAAAATTTTAGAAGCACAGCATGAAAAATCATATCATAATATCCCAGAAGATCAACTGGTCACATTCAAGAAGAAATAAGTTATTAACAGCATTTCTAAAGCAATGGTTCATAATTCCAAAGTGTAGCTGATAATATCATGCTGTTGGTAAAATTATCTTTCATGTTGCTTCTTCCCACACAGAAACTCATATGAAGATCCTGGTTTACCTTTTGCTTCTCAAGGCTTTTAAAAATGTGGAACAGAATCTACATAGTAGGTCTAATAAAAAAAAATCTTGATTAATCATGATCAGAAATGGTGATCAACTCCACTACAGGTATAATCTCTCTCTCAAAAGATGATAAAAGATAGGATCAGTCATCTCATATGCCAGTCACTGCAGGATTTTTTTCCTTAGGCACATTCTCTTAACTGGATGTGTTGAATATCACAAAAAAAAAGAACCCCAAAATTTTTTGGGGGAAAAAAATATAAAAAAGAAGAAAGATTGTAATACTTATTTGAGAGAAATCACTGTAAAGAAATCTCATTTAGTTTTGTTTTCCTCCTTAATATATATCACATTTTACCCTTATGCTAGAAAAATTCTGTAGTCCCAAATCTGCCTTTTGAAATCAGAGATGTTGAGATCTTTGAAGGGCATCCTTAACAAAATATCAAATTTATTAATATACAAATATCATGAGGGATATAAATCAAAATCTGGGTTTTCTGACAAGCTTCTGTCTCTGTAATACAGGAAAACAAAATCCAAGTTTTGCAGTAGATTTGGTAAATTGTGGCAAAAACTCAGCTGTTTTTCAGAGTCCTCTTTGAAAATCTCATTTTGCATCAGGGATGTGCAAGACTCACATAAAGCACCAGATTTCTGCCTGATTACACAGTTCAGAAGACGAACATGGTTATAACAGTGTTCATCTGTGCTAGATACATTTGCTATTAAATCTGTGTATTACAACTTTTCCCTTTAAAACAAACCCCAACCAGCTAATTAATCTAATTACATCCCCACTGAACCCAATCATTGTGGGATTCTATCACCTTGTTCCCTTCTGTGTCAGCAGTTTTGCTGGCCCCAAAACTCTTCTTTTAAATAAAAATAATTTCCTCTTCTTTTAAATAAAAATAATTGTATTTAAAATTACCTAAAATAAAAATTTAAAATTTAAATAATTTTAAAATTATTTAAAATGACTGATCACTCAGGGAATAAGTTAGAAAACGCCTTGATTTTGAAGAAGAATCTAACAGCAAATCCATCTGGGTGGCCAGTGGAGGTTCTTAATTAAGAAATGCTAATGAGGTAAAAAGAAAGATGATGGATCATTCAGTTCTTTGCAGCACTTGAGCCATGTCAGGAGTCCTGTGTCTAGTTTGGGTCTCCCCAAGCTCAGCAGAGACATGGGAAAAAGAGAAGGTGGTCCAGTGGAGGGTCACCAAGATGGTCAGAGGGTGGGAGAAGTTGCATGTGAAGACCAGGGGAAGAATTTGGGTTTGTTCATCCCAAAGAAGAGAAGGCTCTGGGGAGATGTTGTCACTGTGTTATTAAGAAAAGGCAAGTGAGGTGGCAAAAGCTGCATTTTTCAACCAGTCTGCAGAGCTCTGGAGTGAGAGGGAACTGAAAGAAAAAGGGGAGAGGGCAGAGAGAATGTGGTGGGGAAGAAGGTACAGGCTGTGGGTTGTCCCACCTCTCTGCCAAATGAAGAGAACAAGCTGCCAGCTGTGCTGCCAGACCAGCAGCACTTGATCTGTGCCAGCTCTCAGAGCCATTTGCAGGAGGACTCTTATTGCCAATCCTTGAGGGATTTCACAAGATCCTCATGGGGAAAAAATCCTCATCTGTATCTATGCTATTTACAACTGACAATAAGTACCCTCTGGCATCTCTCAGTGGGTTTCTGTCTGCTTGGGCTCCTGCCTGCTTAGAAGAGCCAAGACAGTATAAATTACTCTGATTTCATTTCTAAGCTCCTTTATTTTATTCTTTTTAGGAGGATAATAACCTCAGTCCTCAAAGTGGGTGCCTGTGTTGCAGCTATTCCAGAGGATTAAATGGAGCAGCCACAAAAACCTGTCAACACTTTGGAAGAATTCAGGCCTACAAATATATGAATTTATGAAGGTGAATTCCCACCTTCAATGAAATGTATCATCTGCTACACTGATGTTACTGTGTACACATTGACTATGCACATACACAATAATTTTTATTTTATTTTAATTCATTTCATTTTATTTATTTTATTTTACTTTATTTTACTTTATTTTATTTTATTTTATTTTAGTATTCCTTTTAGTTAAAACCCCTGCTAAACATAGATGAGTTCTGTTCCATCCTGTCTTTTCATACATCTTAGTTATAAGATGTCTGATAATATCTTGATTTAGAGATATTGATTAAAAACTTGAAAAGTATTATCTTTGCAAATTGAATTAATTTCAAAGAGCTGATAGTTGGGAAGGCTGGAAAAATTTGAGTAGTATTATTTTTTTCAGTTAATCAAAGAGGTGATCACAAATTCACAGCATTAAAATAATTTTTAAAAAGTAATTTCTTGCTGAACCAACTTGTAACATAAAATAGATACACAAATCTCTTTCTTACACCTTTTAAAATGTCCTAACACAGTAAGAACAGATGGGCTGAAATTAAACATACAAGAAAAACAATTAAAAGACACTTACGATTTTTGTTCAGGGGTTTGAGAGGGTTGTACATTGGCATGTACAAAATACTAAATTTGTAAAATGGTATAAGAGATGAAAGCTCTGCCTTTCTTACATTGCCCTCCTGGAACTGCTCCCTGAGTGGTGGTCTCACTGCCAGTATTAAAGCTGATTTTTAATTTTCTTTTAGGGGATGATGATGAATATTAAGGCTTTGTAAAAAGAACAAGCACGTAGGAAACATGTACTACTGATTGTATTAATTGCTTGAAAGCCTTGATTAATAATCTAGAATTTTTAAAGGATGGTTATTGCTGCAGATTGGGAGAAGCAGGAGAAAATTTGAGGCATTTGGGAGGAACTGGAGTGTTTTAATTGCCTTAAAACATTGCCATTATAGCAAGATTATATATATATATATACACACATATATATGTGTGTGTATATATGTATATATAAATATATAAATATATAAATATATATATATATATATATATATATATATATATATATATATATATGTAGAGATACATGTTTTCCTTTGGAACCAAAGTGTTCAAAAATAAACTCTATATCTATATGTGTAAACCCTGATCATCTAATACTGATTTACTGCAATTCCCTCCA
Organism: Pithys albifrons albifrons; assembly: GCF_047495875.1. Lineage (NCBI taxonomy): Eukaryota > Metazoa > Chordata > Aves > Passeriformes > Thamnophilidae > Pithys > Pithys albifrons. The sequence continues at coordinate 114,360,079 of NC_092458.1, read as the reverse complement.
AGGGATTTATTAATAAAACCAAAGTTACTCCTGCCTGGCAGGGTGGGGCAAAACAGTATTTTTAGTCCTTCACACAGCCTTGTGATTCCATCCAGACGTACTTTAAGCTTCCCAAGAAGTTATTTTGCAGCTGGCAAATGGTTATATAAATTTAAGGAAAACTGTGATTTCTGGGTGTCACACAAACATTTACAAAGCAAAGGGTGATGCAGAGGCTGCAATTTCCTTCCCAAAATCTTTCACTTTGAATTCTGTGGCTTGTTTTGTGAGGGGTTTTTATTTCCTCTTTTTTTTTCTCTGTATTATTTAAGCAAATAATAAAGAAGTAACCAAACAAATTAGTTATGGAATACCCAAACAAATTACAAAACAGGCTCTGAGTCCAATTGAACCTCACTATATCTGTGAATATGAGAACACGAGTCAAGCACAGGCAGAATTCCAAAAGACTTCAGTCCACTCTTCCAGGGTTAGCACCAATCCAAGTTTTCTGGCTCTGACTTTATACTCCTTTAAAAGAGAAAACTCTAAAGGAAAAGAAGCCTTTTCCCCAGATAATGTGATTGGTTTTATTTCGCCTCCTCCAAAGGTGTCAGATGATTTCTTTCCACATGGATTAAGAGATTTTCTTTCTTAACAGCCCTACAATGGGAATGGACAAAAGAGATTTTATCTCTAGTTTGGGTACCAATGTGGAGAAAAGTGAAAGACACACTTTTTCCCCTCACACAAGTCAGAACTCGAAGTATTTAACATTACCTGGTAGAAAATTGGTACTTCTGCCTTCAAAACTGGCACTACCTGCCCACTGATTTCTGAGTGGAGGCAGCTACAGAATTCCCTCTGAGATCAAAACTTCTGAGACCACCACCCATGGTGGGTTTGTGTAAACCACATCTTAGAAATTCCTTAACCAGTGGCCCCAGCCAGAAATTCATCTGAATGGCCAATGTGTGAGTATTTGACACATTTCTCCTATTTTGACTTTTTTTTCAGGTGTTCCAGTGGTGCTTGTAAATATAAGTACAGGGAATTCCTCCCAAATTAATAAATCCTGCCAAAATAGGATCAGAAACCCCCTTAACTCACACACTGTCCTGGATATACAGAAATAATCCAGGGAGCTAATGAGATCATCGGGTCAGAAACTTTAAATTGAAAAGGCAGGAAAAAAATCTATCAATTGGGATCAAGGACATGTTACCTTCTTTTTCTCTGCACTTAAGGCATTCTCAGATGCAGCCAGGTTGGGCTCTGAGCTCTCACCTGCTGCAGTCAGGCCATAAGTGCCTCTTCAGGAAGGGATGCACTAAAATTGAACTAAATATAAAGAATTCTCCTCAACAGAGGCTGGAATATGTTGTGGTATGTACATGGTTCTAATTATACACATAGGATTTTCTCATGGCTGGTGAAAGTGAACAAGAAAGATTAATGCTGGCACGCCACAGACCTTGTGTTTCATGCATATCTGACTTCCTATAAAGTCTCATTACGTCTTTATCCACAAAACTGCAATGAGTTATTCTCTCATGCTGCTTCCCCTCCTCTCTCTGTGCATGACACAGGCCCCTGTGCAAGGTCAGCTACGATCCAAATGCAACAAATATGAAATATATAAAGTGGATTAAATATTCTCTCAGCAGCTGTCCCCATTGCCAGCAGAGGTTGCCTGTCTGCACACTCTGCAGGGAACCTGCACTCAAACTGCATTTTTCTGAGGCTTCCCAAACTCTTGCTCACCAGTTCCCAGCTTGGTCAGCACCTTTGGCCACCCCAACCCCCTGCAGTGCTCCAGGCTGGGCACAGAGTGGCTGGAGAGCAGCCAGGCAGAAAGGGACCTGGGGGGACTGAGGGACAGGAAGCTCAACAGGAGCCAACAGTGTGCCCAGGTGGCCAAGAAGGCCAAGGGGATCCTGGCCTGGATCCAAACTAGCGTGGCCAGCAGGCCCAGGGCAGTGACCCTTCCCCTGGACTCTGCCTTGGGGAGGCCACACCTTGAGTGTTGTGTTCAGTTCTGGGCCCCTCAGTTCAGGAAAGAGATTGAGGGGCTGGAGCGGGGCCAGAGAAGAGCAACGAGGCTGGAGAAGGGACTGGAGCACAAGTGCTGTGGGGAGAGGCTGAGGGAGCTGGGGGTGTTCAGCCTGGAGAAGAGGAGGCTCAGAGGTGACCTCAGCACTGTCTGGAACTGCCTGAAGGGAAGTTCTGGCCAGGTGGGGGTTGGTCTCTTCTCCCAGGCACTCAGCAATAGGACAAGGGGGCACGATGGGCTCAAGCTCTGCCAGGGGAAATTGAAGTTGGAGAGCAGAAGGCAATTCTTTGCAGAGAGAGTGCTCAGGCATTGGAATGGGCTGCCCAGAGAGGGGGTGGATTCCCCATTCCTGGAGGTTTTTAAGGTGAGCTTGGCTGTGGCACTGAGTGCCATGATCTGGTAAAGGGACTGGAGTTGGACCAAGGGTTGGACTTGATGATCCTGGAGGTCTTTTCCAACCCAATCCATTCTATGGTTCCCTGAGGGCAAAGAGAAACAGGCTCAATATCCCACAGCTGATTGTTCAAGTTAACCTGCCCTGCCTTCCCCCTGGGAGCTCTAGCAGAGCATTTCCAAGTCCTGGCTGAAAAGGGTGGGATGGGATGGAATGAGATGACATTGGGATGGCATTGGAGCAAAGGGAGCAGGGAGTGAGAGTTAATTATTTGCTCCCCAGATCAGCATCTGCAAACAGATTTTTTCTCAGGGAAGGAAGCTCTTTGGTTCCAACTGGAGGAGCCAGAAACCAGCCTGCTCCCTGTGCTCAGGAGAATGGCCAGAGCCAAGACAAACCATGGAGCTTCTCCTGCCTGCTGCCTTCAGCTTGGACTTATTTGGATTAAGTTTCACCAGTGAGAAATGAAATAACACCATTTGAGAACAAACCAATCCATTCTTATGAGTAACTACTGCTTTTCTGAATAAACTACATGGATTTTCTATGAAAGTGAAACTTATTTCATTCTTATTTATAGCCATTCCCTCCTGACAAGGTTCTCATTCAAAAGCAATAGCCTGAGATCCAGAAAATCTGTGATTTTCAGAAAGCACAGCAGTTCTTCTGATGAAGATTTCCTCAGACCTCCTGCTCTCTAGAAACTGCAGCTGCAGTTCAGGGAATCAGACTGCATAGATATTGAATGGCTGCAATATTTCCTTGAAAGATATTTCCTGCCAAGTTTTATTTTTTAGGGCATCCCAGTTTTCAAATTGATCACATTAAAGAAGAGTTTACAAAGAGACTGGGGAGATATTTGGAAGGCTATGATGGAAATTACCATTGCCCTGGAAACACAAACAACATAAGATTTTCTCTTTAATAAAACAAATCTTTGCCAAAAAAAAAAAAAAAGAGAGAAAAGAAAAAAACCCAAAACCATTCTTAAAACACTTTTAAAGCATTCTTGTACTGGGAATTTTAAGCTTGAAGTTTCCTAAAAAACTCAAAGGAAAGTTCACTGTCTCTAGACAATAATGGAACAGGGTTATTCATAGAATCATAGAGTGGATTGGGTTGGAAAAGACCTCAGAGATCATCAAGTCCAACCCTTGGTCCAACTCCAGTCCCTTTACCAGATCATGGCACTCAGTGCCACGGCCAAGCTCGGCTGAAAAACCTCCAGGGATGGGGAATCCACCCCCTCTCTGGGCAGCCCATTCCAATGCCTGAGCACTCTCTCTGCAAAGAATTGCCTTCTGCTCTCCAACTTCAATTTCCCCTGGCAGAGCTTGAGCCCATCATGCCCCCTTGTCCTATTGCCTTCATTTAGTCTAATTACCCACTTTTAACTAAGAAAAGATATTTCATTTGTGCACTAACCTCTCTGTTGAGTATTTCAGGGGAACTTTCAACTTCATATTGATCCTGTCCCTAAATTATCTTCAACAGCTATTAATGTTCTGATATTGCATTTTTATCAGATTCAGGACACTGGGAGTGGAAGTTGGATCTACAGAACTTGGTGAGGTTTGCTGGCAGAGGGGAGATTTCAGTGGTGGTGACAAGTCCTGCTGTGCTGTTGTCACTGTCCACTTGCTTGTAAAGAGTTGAGGACAAGAGAGACTCAGCCTGGTGGCAGAAATGAGGCTTCTGCACCCAAAAAAGCAGAAAGAGGGGAGCACACCCCTATCACAGGAAATTCAGTTCTCCCAGTAGTCCTGCAATCTTTGAGTGCTACTCAGCTCTAACATTTCCCTTTGAGTGCCCTAATGCTGGTCTGCAGGTCCCTACAGGGACACACTCCTAAAATGAAATGTATTCCCATCAGAGCATCAGCCATGACTTGGTGATTTATTCAGAGGGCACTAAAATAGCTGGACCACAAGCAACCTTAGAGCTCCTGCACTCCAAAATTCAGGACACAAACTTAATACCTTCTTGCATATCCAGGCAAGCAGACCTCATGAACCTCCTGCAAGGCAGTGGGGATGGAAACATCAGGGAATTGAGTGACAAGCAGAGAAGTCAGTTTGTAACACTTGGGGAGAATCAGACATCGATATATCTTAGTTGCAAATTACTGACTGGCAGCTCTTTGGTTCATGGCTGTGATGTTTCACCTGCTGCTGACAACTGTTTGTTGCTCAAAATTGCACAGAAGTCTCCACAGAAATCATGATATACCATTTTTTTCAAATAATTCCTTCTTTCTCCAGTAATAAATTTATTCCAAGTTACATCAAGATCTCTGTATTTCTGATAACAATACAAGAAGCCTATTTTAGCATTAACCTGTTTTGCCCTTTTAGCTGTTTTTTTTTTCTCTTTTAGGAGGAGTTTAAAATGAGCAGAATAATCCTAACACATAATATTCCCCTTCTGCTTTCCCTGTCATATATTTCCTGTGGAAACATCATCTGAGCTGGCTGGATAATTAGATGGCTGTAAAATACAACATGACAATACCTGACCAGCGGGGTCTATTTTTAAATCTGCTTTTCCCTTTGTGTTTTTGTCCTACAAGCTGCACAGTGTGGAAAACTCCTCCTCCTCTGCCATTTAACCAGGAGGCAGCAGGAGAAGAGGCCCCATGACCTGCAGACAAAAAAACCTGGCAGCAGATAGAACAAACTGTGGTTATCAAGGAAAACAGGAGGGGTTTTTGTTCTTTTTGAACTGCTGCTCCATCCCCACTGCTGCCCTGCCCTGGTTTGAGCCCTGCCTTCCATGAGGTCAGGCAGGGATCAGGCTGTGGAGCTGCTTTTATCATGTTTCAATACCTGCCTGAGCTGTCTGTGATCATCACTAAGTTAAATAGCACTGAAATAAAGTGAGAATTCAAAGGGTTGGCCCTCTCAGTGCATAATGTGGTAAATGTGCTGGGAGGTGTTCATGCCTGTCTCGCTCCCAGGTAATTCAGAACAGCCTCAATTCCAATGTAAAAAGCACATTTCTGCAGGGATACACATCAGCTTCCCTTGCACTGCCTGTCAGCCCCTTGGAAATGTTATAATTAAGATGTCTGTGGAACTGCTGCTGCCAGAAATATTTTTAGGTTTCAAGCCCTTTCAAGAAACTCAGAATATAAGGGGGAAATTATTATTATTATATGTTGCATGACACACTGAGGAAAGTATTCCCACTGGCAGGAGAAACACTTGAAGACACACTCAGGCAAAACTCCTTTGCCAGTAAGGTGAAAACTGGCTTTTGCAGAAAACATAAAAATGACAACAAAATAAAAAATAATAACAATATGAGTATTAACTCGACAAGAAGCAAGAGCAGCTGAAGCAGAATGGAAATGTTACTGGTATGAGAGAACTGCTTGGACAAGTCTGGAGGTGCTGTGGGAGCCACCACTGGCTCTGCAGTGCCCAATGGACTGGGGCATGGATTGGGATGCTGGAGTTGAGGAGCAGCTCCAAGAGCTCTTGGAGAGTCAGAGGATCTTCCCTGCCTGAAAAGGGGCTGAGAGAGATGAAACAAATGCAGTGAGACACTGCAAAGTGTTCAGTGTCCTGCTAAGCTGTCACAAATAGTTCATTCTCATTCACAGCAATCAATGAAACAAGACTTAATTAAACAAGTGGTAACCAGGATTAAAAAGTGACATTAATTTGCCAGTCAGGAAAGGAAGGTTTTTCTGCCCAGTTAGTCACAGCACAAAGGTTTCCATCTGTGGAGCTACTTAAAGGGAGGTAATTCTGCTTGTGTTGTCTTCCTGGGCTTTTCTCTGGAAATATCACCACTGAAAGGCAAATAAATTATAAAAACCCTATATTCTAATATACATTAAAAGACAAAGAACTCTGCTCACTGTGGAGGAAAGAGCCCTCAGCTGTAAATGCACAAGCACTGCCTGCTTGTGATGCTGAGCAGAGGAAGCATCAAGAATGGATCTTGGAGGAATCATGGAATTTTTTATTTAATGACACTACATTTTATGAATTCCTCTGTTCTTTTATCAGGGCTGGGACCTGGAGTAGTCAAAGAATGAAATGTGCTTATTATTAAGTCCCAGAGCAGGGGGAAAAATAATAAAAATTAGGGAACAAAAGATTAAAAAAGGAGAGGTAAACTGGTAATGTTTTCAGACTGAACTCCCCCAACTCTACATCTTTCCAGGAAGAGGTGAGGCCAAGTTTGTAGTACTAAGTGAAGCCAACTGATATTTTATATCCTTGTGGAGGTGGTGCCATTGATGTACATCATTACAGTGCTTGCTCTTCTTGCAAGAACATGGTATTGTATTAACTCCTGGTCACCTGCCAACTCTGCTTCTTTTCCAGCAGAATTGGCTCCCAGTCATTGCTACAGGTAATTTTTTCCTGAGATTTCTCCCTCACAGTGTCTTTACTGCACTGGGCACTGCTTGGTCCCTTTGTCTCCCTCAGCAAAGTCACTCTGAGTCAGAAGTTTGTGTTGGGGGTTCCCTGGTTACACATCACCTACAAATTGCAAAGTATATTCCATGTTCTGCTCCCCAGGTCACTAATGAGAATTTCAAGGCATATTGCCCTTGTTTTGTGCATCCCTCCCCTTTGCCAGAGATTCCCTCATTCTGGAATTCCAAATGCTTCACCCCAGAGCTCACAGTTTTCCTTTTGCTTTATTTATGTCACCCTATTTTGCATAGAAGAATGTCATCTGAGAAAATGCCAAGACCTTTCTCAGCTTCCTGACATCTCTTTCTTCTCCCTTTTCCAATGAGTTATGTTTCTGTCTGAGAAGGAAATTAAGGAAGTCTCCAGTGACTTTTTCTTGATAAATGAATCTGGGCTCTTATCTTCTCCTTGTCTTCTGGATGCTCACAAATATTTTGTTGAACCATGAATTTCAGCATATTTCCAGGAAAGATAGGTCAATCAAGTTAACCTTTCTCCTTTGACTCATTCTTCTTCTCCTTTATGAAAAATAGCCACCTTTTTTCTTACTGTTTTTGTCTTCCAGATTTTTATTGGAAGAATTGCCTGTGCAACCTGGGCCTATTTTCTAAATAATTATTTCAAGTCTTAAAGTTGCCAGTACTTTACAGGCATTGAATACCTTAAGGGACTTCTCTCTGAAGAAATATTTATTTTGAAATTAACATTATAAGTCTGGGCAATGATAAAATGAGCATGAAATTCTCTAAATTAATTTTTTAGCCTTGGTCTTACAGATGTAATTTTTATTTTTGCAAATATGGTGAATCACTGATTTTTTTAAAGCTTCCTTTTTAATGAGTTGTTGCCTGTTAAAGACACTTAAAATGGTGACTGATGTATTGAGTTTATTTTTGTTCTTAAACTCTCCATCTACAGAATGTTGGTTTTATTCTTTGGTTTTTTCTTTTATTTAACCTTCTATACTCCCATCTGCCTTTCTATGATTATTCCAACTGAAAAATCTCAATACTCTGAGTTGTCCATAAATAAATTTTGTTTTGTTGGCTCTATTTTGGAGCTGCCACAAGTTACTGAGAGCAGAGATTCATCTTGGAATTGGCACAGACATCTCCAACTATCTTTGGTCAGATTTAACTACTGAAAGGAAGAGCCCAAACATTGCACTTTAAAGCTAAATATGCACTAAATTGTATTTACCTAAAGCTTTATTTCAGCCATATATTCAGACACTCCTTTCTTACAACTTCTCAAACTTAGTTTGTTGATGATCTGACCTTGTCGTTTCAAGTTCACGTCCAAAACTCTGGTAATTCCCACGGTATCCTGTGCTTTTTCCCCCTTATGAATTCCCCCAGCTACATCAGAGATTCCCAGCCCTGTGAATAATGAATGAATAATTTAAGATTCAATTTCTTAATCTGTGGCATTCATTCATTTTACAATGACTTTGATGAGAAATGAAGGCACTAACCAGGAATGAACTTATCAGCTAAAGGGGTTTTTTTTAAAGACTGGTTCTCAATAAAAACCCAACCTAGATAGAATTCAAAGCAGTAATTGAAAGTGAAAGCCATGGGCATACAGATATTAATTAAACCCCTTTTCACTCCAACCCCAGCAGATTCAACCTGTAGTTGCAGTTTAGCACAAACCCCAGTGAGAAACTCTAATTTTATCACCTTAACAGTCAAACATTAAAGAAAACATCGGCCTTGTAAACAATTTCCCACTCATTGCCACTCTTTGAGGAAATAAATATATTGCAAAATATCTTTTCAAAATCTCCAAAAAATATATATATATAAATATATAACTCTTAGAATTCTCCAGCTTTGTTCAAAACAATCACCTGTATAATCTCTTCAACTATGGAGGCATTTCTTTGTTCTGCTGTCTTGATGATTAAAGTAATCTTAAAAGAAACCATAGGAAATTTAATATGTCATTAATAATTAATATTTCAAGGATAAAAATCTCTTAGAAGTTCTTATTTTAATTCTGCTCATTGGAGTTTCACGGAAAATATAAAAGAGGACAAGCTGGAAAAGTTATTATGCATAAATGCTGGATGTGAGGCTCATTGAAAGCCAATATTTTTGAATTTTTTAATTAAAACAGTATCTGTTTATGAATAACAAGTCTATTTTAATCCCTACCTTTGTTACGCAGGCCTGGATTTAGGTAAGAATATGTAGAGCCAGCAAAAGAACTGAGATGGAAAGAAGCAGATAAGCAAAATAAATTCGAACCTGGATAACTGGATGAGGGTCTTCAGCTCTCCTGAACCTCAACTGGGTCTAGAAAATATGTGTGGGGTGTTAATGAGACTGTGGGATCTGTCTCCAGACCTATTCTGATTGTGCTTCCACCTATTCATAAATCATCACAATTATTTCTCTTTCCCCTTTGCTACCCACAGCCATGATCCAAAGGCAGTAGTTCATTGCATGTGCTAAACAGGCAACCTACATTTTGATGAGCTGGAAGAAAAGAGTAGACCCAGCCAGCAGGGGTTTAGGAGGGGCAGGTCCTGTCTGGCCAACCTGATCTCTTTACACGATCAGGTGACCCACCTGGTGGATGAGGGGAAGGCTGTGGATGTGTCTATCTGGACTTCAGCAAGGCCTTTGACACTGTCTCCCATAATATACTCCTGGAAAAGCTGGTAGCCCACGGCCTGAACAAGTGTAGCCTCTCCTGGATTAGGAGCTGGCTGGAGGGTCAGGCCCAGAGAGTGCTGGTGAACGGAGCTGCATCCAGCTGGCAGCCGGTCACCAGTGGTGTTCCCCAGGGGTCTGTGTTGGGTCCAGTCCTGTTTAACATCTTTATTGATGATTTAGATGAGGGGATTGAGTCCATCATCAGCAAATTTGCTGATGACACCAAGTTGGGAGGGAGTGTCGATCTGCTGGAAGGCAGGAGGGCTCTGCAGAGGGATCTGGATAGACTGGAGGGATGGGCTGATTCCAATGGGATGAGGTTTAACAAGGCCTGTATCAAAACTAGCGTGGCCAGCAGGCCCAGGACAGTGACCCTTCCCCTGGACTCTGCCTTGGGGAGGCCATACCTTGAGTGTTGTGTTCAGTTCTGGGCCCCTCAGTTGAGGAAAGAGATTGAGGGGCTGGAGCGGGGCCAGAGAAGAGCAAGGAGGCTGGAGAAGGGACTGGAGCACAAGTGCTGTGGGGAGAGGCTGAGGGAGCTGGGGGTGTTCAGCCTGGAGAAGAGGAGGCTCAGAGGTGACCTCAGCACTGTCTGGAACTGCCTGAAGGGAAGTTCTGGCCAGGTGGGGGTTGGTCTCTTCTCCCAGGCACTCAGCAATAGGACAAGGGGGCACGATGGGCTCAAGCTCTGCCAGGGGAAATTGAAGTTGGAGAGCAGAAAAAACTTCTTTGCAGAGAGAGTGCTCAGGCATTGGAATGGGCTGCCCAGAGAGGGGGTGGATTCCCCATCCCTGGAGGTTTTTCAGCTGAGCTTGGCCGTGGCACTGAGTGCCATGATCTGGTAAAGGGACTGGAGTTGGCCTTGATGATCTCGGAGATCTTTTCCAACCCAATCCATTCTATGATTCTATTTAGCAACAGATACTAGAATGAAGTAGAATCACTTGAGCAAAAACAGTACAGTGACTGTGGTCTCCCAGTACATTGTCCTATCAGTTTAAAAATGGCCCTTGACATGCTCTGAGATTTAAATACCTTATGTAGGGTTCCTTATAGGGACTTTAATTTAAAAATAAATAAATAAATTTAAAAAGAAAACCTGTAAACTGAAAAAAGAAAAAAAAAGAATTCTACTGCTCTAAGGTGTCCTTCCCTTCCTACAAGCAGCACATCTGGAGTTTTGTTGACCAAAGTTCTGAGTGGTTTCCCTGTCCCAGTGATTGCCCTGACAGTTTAGAGAGAGCCAACATTCATTGTTGCAGGAGTTTCCTCTAATTAACCCTGCACACATAACATTTCCTAAACCAGCCTTCCAAAAAATTAAAAAGCTTCCAGCTTAGTCTTGGCATTTGTGTCCAAATAAGATCAATCCCCTTGATGACATTTCCTTAAAATATAAGAAAGGTTTTCATCTCACCGGTGCCACAGACTCAGTGACTTCAGTCCTTCTCTCATTAAACAAAAAAGCTATAATTAAAAGACAGTAAGTGTGTTTGCACACCTGAGAGCCCAGAGCTCTCCACAACTGTTTTCAAACATCACCTTAGGAAAAAAAATGGTTTATTAACACACAATCCTTCACTCATTGGACTTAACCAGTACCTTGTTCACTACAACAGCCCCACTAGAAATTTTTTGTCTGAGCTTTGCTAAAAATGCCTCAGGTTTCCAATGCCATAATTAACATTTCCAGTGTATGAAATCAGGTGTGAGAGTACAAATAATTCGAGCATTGCAGGGGATAATTTCCAGAACTCAGTGTGGCTTTTCCAGATTTTAGATATTCAGAAAAGCCACTTCTTGTTGAGAAGAAAAGACACATTTGATTCATTTATATTACATTGCTGCAGAATTTTGCCCACTTTGCAAAAGAAAACATCAGCAACTTGCACAAAAAAACCCCATAAACAACAAAGGCTTTGCAAAATTAAACCCAACATGACTCACAACTTCTGCTGGGATGGTAAACATCAAAGCCAGATGCAAAGCAACAAAGAGTTTTTTCAGGGTCATCATAATTTCCTTGCAAATTCCCAGATCTGTCCTTCTGCTTCCATTTTTACAACCAAAAGCTCCAGAATTATTTCTGATATTTTGACAAAGACACTACTTTTCTTTCTAACACTGTTGCAAATCTACTTTCAAAATACTCACTGAATGAAGTCATTTTTCTTTTAACACAACTCATAGACCACTAAACCCCTTCACCTCTCACACACCATCAATCCGTCATCTCTCTCCAATGCCAATGCTCTTTTCCTAATTCTTCAACAATCTTTTCACTAATTTGAAATATGAAATCTTGAGACAATCCACACCTTACTCTTTTTCTTGAACCTAACCTCTCTATTACACTATTTAAAAAAAATAATAAAAGTATTGGGCAGTAAAATATCAACATCAGAAGATCATCCTGTGAAGGTCCTGGGTTTATTTCAGTAAAGCATAAATAATATATTCACTTTGGTAAGATTATCTTCATATGCTTACCTAAAATAAAGAACTTGAAAACAATAATGGGATGTGTTTCAAAAGCTTAACCCAAACTTTGAACTTGTGTGGGAGGGAAAAAAAGAAACTTGAAAGGTTGTTTATTTCCATCATCCCCTTTTTCAATTTTCTTCTCTATATTAAGTACTAAAACAGTGCAATAAATGGGGCACTGCCACTATTACACCCAAAAAGAAGAATGCAAAATCTGTGCCTATATGTGTAACATATAAATTTAATGCACAAAACCACCAAATTCTGCAGGGACAAAGTTGCACCACTGCACCTCTTTTATTGTTTATATCTCCTAACAATTGATAGGTAGTGCAGATTTCAGACCAAGGAATCGTCTCACATTAATTACTTGCCAGGAAAAAAATTAAAATATTCAACTTGTCAGAACTCTTGAATTAAATGTTTCCCAGGAAGGAAAGGGATTTCTATAGGGATAAAAATATACCCACATTTTTATTTCTCCAGCTCAGCTTAAGATGTCCCAAGTTATAAGACATTCACTATTTCTCCTTGAGAGTTTATTCTAACAAGTCTTACTGCTGCAATCAACCTCTATTCCAACTTTCTGAGTTATGCAAATCCCTATTTGCTCAGCAAATGTGTGGGGACAGAAAGCACAGCCACTTGTTTGCATTGCAAAGATAATACAAAAGCAGGAAGTTCCAATTTTAATTAATTTAACTTAGCTCCCGTGGTAATACCAAAGGAAATATGAGGGAATGGGGTGGTTTGTTCCTATTAAAAATAGTTAATTATAGAGTGGGTGGATGGGTGGATGGGTGGATGGGTGGATGATAGATCATAGATCGATCATAGATAGATCGATAATAAATAGATTATAGACGGACAGACGACAGACAGAGGGACGATGGACGGACGGACGACAGACAGAGGGACGATGGACGGACGGACGACAGACAGAGGGACGATGGACGGACGGACGACAGACAGAGGGACGATGGACGGACGGACGACAGACAGAGGGACGATGGACGGACGGACGACAGACAGAGGGACGATGGACGGACGGACGACAGACAGAGGGACGATGGACGGACGGACGACAGACAGAGGGACGATGGACGGACGGACGACAGACAGAGGGACGATGGACGGACGGACGACAGACAGAGGGACGATGGACGGACGGACGACAGACAGAGGGACGATGGACGGACGGACGACAGAGGGACGATGGACGGACGGACGACAGAGGGACGATGGACGGACGACAGACAGAGGGACGATGGACGGACGACAGACAGAGGGACGATGGACGGACGACAGACAGAGGGACGATGGACGGACGACAGACAGAGGGACGATGGACGGACGACAGACAGAGGGACGATGGACGGACGACAGACAGAGGGACGATGGACGGACGACAGACAGAGGGACGATGGACGGACGACAGACAGAGGGACGATGGACGGACGACAGACAGAGGGACGATGGACGGACGACAGACAGAGGGACGATGGACAGACGACAGACAGAGGGACGATAGACAGACGACAGACAGAGGGACGATAGACAGACGACAGACAGAGGGACGATAGACAGACGACAGACAGAGGGACGATAGACAGACGACAGACAGAGGGACGATAGACAGACGACAGAGGGACGATAGACAGACGACAGAGGGACGATAGACAGACGACAGAGGGACGATAGACAGACGACAGAGAGACGATAGACAGACAGAGAGACGATAGACAGACAGAGAGACGATAGACAGACAGAGATAATGTGTCACTCAGAAGAGAAAATCAGAAGCTCTACCATAATGACCATGCCATTAAAAGCAATAGTTTCAAATGTGAGATAACCTGCTGTGAGAAAAAGAAGATATATTGTCAATATATCTTCAAAAGCAGTTTTTCCATCAGTGTTTTGCACTGCCCCCCTTGGATCGATCTCCCACCTGCAGGAGTCTCCTACTGATACAGTTCATTACTTAAATTCAGCAATGGGCTAACAATTTCTCTGCCTTGAGCAGATGGATTTACCAGCATGTGTATTTTCACCATGGCAGGAAAGAGAAACACTGAAAATCAAGTGTGAGGCACATGATGCTTTTGCATAATGAATTTGTGCCTTCATTTTTCTGGATACTTTGGAAAATAAGTATTCTCAAGTCCAAGGAAAGAGCTGGAACAAACCGCCCTACTCCGAACTAATTGGTATTCAAATTAATAATTACTGGCTTTGTCAAATAGATCTATTCTGATTATTTTGCTATATTAGTACTGTCACTCCTTTTAAATTTTAACACTGTGTTTAAATCAACCTGTCTTTAGTAATTTATGTGAGCTGCACAATTACACAGGTAGCAATTAGAGTGGCTTGGGCATCAAATGCAACTCCTAATAGCACTGTGGATCTGTGCATTCATTCATTAGGTGATTAGCAAGGATAACAGAATGACAAATGGACACATTGTTTAAGGGATTTCTTTTCTATATAATGATTGCTGATTTGAAAACTATATTTAAAATAAGAACTCTACCATTTGTGTTTTTTTTCACAAGACCTGTATGGGAAAAAGAGTGAAGTCTCTTATTAATCTGTCAAATTTTTGATTCCCATATGAATTATTTAGACAGTAGATACTGAGTTATGTGCACAACGCAGCTATTTTCCTCCATGATACCATTATATGGAATTGTGTCTTTTCAGTTTTCACTGCCTAAAAGGATTCATATAAGCAGGGACTTTACAGTTCTTGTCTTCCCTAAATATTTCTGGAAGTGAGGCTGAGGGAGCTGGGGGTGTTTAGCCTGGAGAAGAGACCTCCAAGATCATCAAGTCCAACCCTTGGGCCAACTCCAGTCCCTTTACCAGATCATGGCACTCAGTGCCACGGCCAAGCTCACTTGAAAAACCTCCAGGGATGGGGAATCCACCCCCTCTCTGGGCAGCCCATTCCAATGCCTGAGCACTCTCTCTGCAAAGAATTTTTTTCTGATATCCAACTTCAATTTCCCCTGGCAGAGCTTGAGCCCATCGTGCCCCCTTGTCCTATTGCTGAGTGCCTGGGAGAAGAGACCAACCCCACCTGGCCAGAACTTCCCTTCAGGTAGATCTAGACAGTGATGAAGATCCTTACAGTGACTTTCCTTCTCTGTATCCTGGCCAGCATACAAGCTAGTTTTTAATTAGCAAGAGAAATAAGTGTGTTGCAGCAGCAAAGTTCACACTAACAGTTGAGCTCTCTGAGTATTTATCTGCAGCCCTCAGTGAGTTTTGCACAAGTTTTCCACATTCAGACATTCTAATTTAAGAGACAGAAATAGAAATTAATCACCAAAAATCTAGACCTGCTTCTTCAATAGTCATGGCCAAGGGAGGTTCTGCAGTTGTTGACTTAATTCACATACTCAGCAGCTGTTTTCAAGTCCTACAAAGAGCAGAGCTCATCCCAATGCAGCTGCAGCTTGCACTCCCCTTGGGTCTGAAGAAACAGTGGGGCTGCAGATTTGGAACAGTTTTCCTTGTTCCTCAGACAGATCACTGTAGAAAAACCCTTTTTAACTTCTTCCTGAAGCTGGTAATTGTTGTGAAGTTACCTGAGCTTGAAAACCCAGAGTCAAAGCAGCAATTCCAATAAACTCACACATCCTACACAAAGCTCCATCTCCAATCACAAAGGGGACACACAATCAGATGTTTATCAAACCCACAGGCAAGTGAAGTCCATTCCCATTTTCCCAATTTAGACATACTTCCCATTGTGTTTCACAACACCAACTCAATTTAAAATAACCAGCCACTCCCACATTAGAACAATCGCTGCTATTATCTCAAAAATGTGTAGAATTTCCATGTTGACAGATCAATAATTACTGAGGAGAAAGAAGTACAAAAGCTAAAACGATATGACAGTTCATTTGCAGACAAAGCAGCCTGGTTTGGATTAATAATAACCATTTCCATACTAAGGGCAATATTAATGAGAAACTCATTGATTTCTTCAAACTTCTCCAGTTTTTCTCTAATCCATATTGAACTCAATTTAAAACTCACTGCCTTGTCTATAAATATTTTGCATAGCAATATGTTGATGTGCAAAACATGGGGGCTTTTCTGCATGAAATGTTGCTTTTTATTGTGCCTGAGTGCAGAATGCAGGGCTGTACACATTGTTTAAATTGTTTTGCTTTTATTAATGTTTCCATTTGTAACAGCTCCATTTTTTAGGTGCTGGATGTTTCAGAGAGGATATAATTCTTCAAGGTACTATCAATAACAATTAAACAACAACTAAAAAAATCCATTGCAACAAAGAAAACAGTATATTGAACATCCTTAGCTCAGCACTAAGAATGACTGTGCCAACTGCACTACTGGTGACAACCCCATGTAAGCCAAGAGAACTGGGCTAAGTTGAAAAAAATACTTGCCAAACAAGTGAACAAAAAAAACCAAGGGGTTGTTCTGGCTTTTTTTTTTTAATTGAAAGTATAAATCCAGAACACTTTCATCCATATGAAGTCACAAAAAAAAAAAATCAGCAACATGGTTTGTGTTATCCAAATGCGCCACTTTAAATTTACAAACATATGGAAAAACATTCTCCTAAAATTAAAGCACCGAAGTTCACACTGAATGTGATGCCAGCACAGAGCCCATGGGTGCCACAGTATCAAACCCATCTGGTTTCCTGGCTGTGGGCAAGAGCAGGGCATCAACATGCCTTGGGTGTGAATCACAACGTTCCATACACAGGACAGTGAGTTCAGGTCATGATTCGCCACTCCCTCATCACTATAAGCAAGAAAAAATTGGAATACTGTAGGCACAGGATCACAAACACATTTCAGTTCAGGAATTTGTTGCTGCAACAAAAAAAAAAAAAAGGAGGGGAAGGAAGAAAGGAGGAAAAGGAAAAGGGCGCGAGGGAAACGAGGGCGGGAGGGAAACGAGGGCGGGAGGGAAACGAGGGCGGGAGGGAAACGAGGGCGGGAGGGAAACGAGGGCGGGAGGGAAACGAGGGCGGGAGGGAAACGAGGGCGGGAGGGAAACGAGGGCGGGAGGGAAACGAGGGCGGGAGGGAAACGAGGGCGGGAGGGAAACGAGGGCGGGAGGGAAACGAGGGCGGGAGGGAAAAAAGAAGGAAGAAAAAGAAAAGAAGGAAGAAAAAGAAAAGAAGGAAGAAAAAAGACAAAGAAAAGAAAAAAGACAAAGAAAAGAAAAAAGAAAAGAAAAGAAAAAAGAAAAAGAAAAGAAAAAAGAAAAAGAAAAGAAAAAAGAAAAAGAAAAGAAAAAAGAAAAAGAAAAGAAAAAAGAAAAAGAAAAGAAAAAAGAAAAAGAAAAGAAAAAGTGTACAAATGTGCATCTCTATTTTCCTTCATTTTGTGCTACATACTTAGTACTCTCAGTACTTGTTGGGATTTTCCATTCTGGCATATACTGTTTAATTATTTACCTGTAAATACACATTTTAGGTGTTGATTAGTCCCCAGACCACTTCAAACACAAAACACTGTAAAATGCACTGCCAGTGGTTTCAAGTACAAAAAGAAAAGCACTGAAATTCCTGTGGCAGATGCACCTTCACTGCCTTCATCCACATTGCTACCATAAGGGTAAAAAAACTCAAATTCACAAAAGGCTCAGAATTTTTCAGGCTATTCCAGTTCTGGTATGAGTAACAACTTCACCTTGGCATTCAGGAGAAACATTTAAAAATAAAGAAATAAAAAAGAACTAATGCCTCTGATTTGCACAATCTCTGACTACAGTGAGGCCTTAAGATTTTTATGTATTTATACATTTTAATACAACTGTCTACTTTGTCACAGCAGGTACCAGTTTCTAAACCCCTTTCTCATGGTTTGTGCCACATTCTGAAATTCTGTTTAACATTCTTTACAAGGAAAAGACTTTAGCAAGGACATCTCATTGGGACACAAGCACCTGGGAGATATAGTGAAGTCAAAGCAAGGCAGAAGGTCCAAAACCATTGGAGAAACTCCAAAGGGAAAGACCTGAGGAAGGTTCTGGGAATGAGCAATTCTCCAGTTGGATGTATCCATTAGATACGACAATTAATTAGTGTAATAAATTGGAGTTCATGTCCATGTGTTTGAGATGGGGGTGACCACATTGCATAATGACCTCATGGACTGAATGTTCACCACTCCACCAGTAGCTGGACACCAGTAGAGCTGAAAACCCATCAAGGAGACACCAGTAAAGCTAAGCCCACCAGTAGAGCCAATGGAGTACATCAAGTACAACTCCATTTCACAGAATCCTAGAATGGATTGGGTTGGAAAAGACCTCCAAGATCATCAAGTCCAACCCTTGGTCCAACTCCAGTCCCTTTACCAGATCATGGCACTCAGTGCCACGGCCAATCTCAGCAGAAAAACCTCCAGGGATGGGGAATCCACCCCCTCTCTGGGCAGCCCATTCCAATGCCTGAGCACTCTCTCTGCAAAGAAGTTTTTTCTGCTCTCCAACTTCAATTTCCCCTGGCAGAGCTTGAGCCCATCGTGCCCCCTTGTCCTATTGCTGAGTGCCTGGGAGAAGAGACCAACCCCCACCTGGCTATTTGTTCTGGTTCCAAAAACAATCCAATTTGTGCACTTCTCAGGGCAGACTGCAGTGAGTGGTGACCACCAGAAGGTTTTGTCCCAAATCCCCCTTCTGACTGGAAATACAATCTTAATGTATTTTTGCAAATACCTACAGCACTGCGTGAGCAACAACCCAGCTAAATCCCAACTTGTGACCATCTGTACCCATGATGGCTACCAGGCCCCAAGTTTGGAATCTTCTGGAAGTTTGTGTTAGAGATGCCAGTAAAAAAAGAGAATCCTCCAAGACCTCTCTGGAGAGCAAAGACAAATTTGTCTATGAGAAGAAGGATCTATTCTTCCTCTTCTGCAGCTCACCCAGCAACTCTGATCTCAGAGTGGAATCAGCACGAGTCACTGTGAATGCTTCTTACAATACAGCACATCCAACCTGTAACTGCTCCAGTCAGAAAGGTAATACAGAAGTGATGTCAATTAGTTCCTCTCAAACCCTCTGTTCACATGGTAAGCACCTGATCAAGATCACCAGTCCAAAAGAGTGAGCAGAGTAAAGCAGTAAATCTCAGCATCTGCTCTGATGGAGGTGGAGTGATGGTTCACAGGCAGTTCTGCACCAGCTTGGTGCAGTTATGGGAATAATCACTACAGACAGAAGTTTTGCAGGGAAAAGAGAGCTCCAGATGAACAAATTGACTGTGGATCATTAAGGGTTAGGGCATGAAATGATATTAAGCCATGGCAACAAAGGACTTGCAATTATTTATGAAAAAAGTCAACCGAGACAAACTGCTGTAGCATTCATTAAACTAATGAGGGGAAGCACCATGAATTGCAGTTTGAGGATAATACCTTGAGGTCAGAATGCAATTTGATGCAGCTCTGGTTTGATCTCTCTGCTGAGAACTGTGACACTGCTCAAAAATTAAATTTTATAAAGATCTGAACTAGTGGATGGAATCGCCCTTCCTTCAGAGAACAAAAGGGAGAAAACTTATGAAAAGTCCTCTGTGTGGCAAGGGTATTGTAACCTGAAGGCTTCTTTAGGGCTTGTATTAATACTCTTGAGGAAGAAAAGATAAAAAAGGATGAAGAGGGGGGAAAAAACCCAAAACAAAACCCACACTCTAAACAGCAAGAAGCAAAATAGATAATTGCAAACAGCCTGGTTTTGGAGCCCACAGGAAGAGTCATGCCCTGACAGAAACTGCAGCAGTTCAGCCACAACTGTGTGGCCCTGCAGCAGATGAGGTGAAGCCCAGCAGAACTGACCTGGGTTTGCATCTGGCCCCCAGCACAAGCACAGCGACACCCTCAGACTCTTCAGCCTGACAAGGGCCTCAATTTCCTTGTGGCTTGATGTTCCCACCTCTCAAGGCATCAGCTTGTTCCTGTCCTGTCCTGTTTCAGATTGCTCCAAAAACACCTCCAAGATGTCACCAAGGTCATAGGCTGTGTCCTCTCCACAGAGCAGCTGTTGCTGTACATCCAGCCTGCTCCAAGGCTGAAGATATTCCAAATTCCTGTTTCCATCCCCTCTCCCTACATCCATTCTTCAGCATCCCCCCAGTGAAGAGTGAGGATCTCTCAGACTGATCTTCTCCATTATATTCTCTCTATGCTGATGTTGAGGATCAAATTAGAGTCAAGTTCTTTAGCTAATAAGGTCTTTACTAGCCTGACTAATTAAGGATTGACTAGTCAATGGTGGTAGCATAATTCAGCAGGCAGTAAGTTCTAGAAAGAGGGCAGGGATGAGCTCTGACCCAGGCTGGAACAGGGGAAATCTCCCCATCTTCCAAAGCTGACAGAAGTCTGGAAGAGTTCATCTGCTCAACAGCCTCAGAGGATATCCTGGCTCAAATGCAGACAGGAGCAGAAAGTCCTCCAAAGGGAAACCAACAGTCATATTAGTCACAATTCTTTGTCTTATTGCTAAGATTAAAGAAAAAATTATCAAATCAGAACCCTGAAACATGTTTTGGGGTTGTGCAAATTCTGGCATCAAGTATTCAGAAGTTGGGGAGGAGAGTTCTAATGCCACACACACAGTGTGAGCAGTTCCAAGCCTGGAAGTGTTTTATCCAAGAACTGAGCAAGTAGGAAACTTCCTCATTACCTGCAACTGTTTCTCCAGGAAGTCATTTTCTAATCCCAGAAACTTGGTGTGAGTGACACAAATGGGATCAATAGCAAGGTCAGAGTTTGGTCTAGACAAAATTAGACAAAAAATTGTGAACAATTTTACTCAATGCTAACTGAGACTATAAGCATTGGAATGAAAATGGCAAGAGGGAGTCAGACTTGGAAAAGAATAAATGTATTTTCCAGGGATTACTTTCATTCTGAAAAACAAACAAATAAAATGGAAGGAACAGTGTTGAAGTTCCAACCAAAATTCCGTTCTTGTTATTGAAATCAGGAGCTTCTATTTGACAGCTTATGCTCTGCAGGAGATCAGACTAGGCAATCTTTGTTGCATTTTAAAATCTTTACACCCACAGGACAGGAACATTATCCCAACACCTGGCCAAGCCTAGAGCAGGAGTTTGCTGGAGCATTCTGCAGCTCAGCTCTGGAATCAGCCAACCTGCTGCCTGACAATCAGCACTGGGATCTCAGCCAGGAGGGCTGGTCGTTCAGCCCCACGTTGCAATCACTTCTGATGTTCTAAAAGTAACAGAGCTGTTATAATTTCTAACAAGAGAGAAGGAGACAAGATAATTAAGTCTCAGAACTATTGCAAAAGCAAAGCAACCCTCCTGGATTCAGGTGAGTGTCTAAAACCGAGTTTATTCCAGCACCAAGACATTGCATCTCTCAAACTTCTGTTGAGCCAGGAAGTGGAGCCCCTTTAACAGAAACTGGAAATAGATAAATGTGCTTTACCTGTTTTGTGTATAATACATAACTATTTGAAGTTTTAACATTAAACCACTAAGGCCATTGTAAATAATACACATTATGCACTAAAGCAGTGCATTAAGCAATAACACTGCAAAGAAAATGCCATCATAAACAATTAAAGGCTTCTAAAGTTGTAACTAACTATAAATTGCTGGAAATACAGAATAAACAGAGTGGGATTTTTATTCACCAAGTCCTGTCTCTGTCCTCTACCCTGTACCTCACAAGATTAAAATCCTCCAACACACCTGGTACATTGGAGAGGGTTTTTTCCCAAGGAAATGTTCCCCTCAGATGCTTAAAATAAGAAACCAGCCTTGACAAATAAGATTTGCTTACTTCTGTTTCAGCCTGAAAAACAATGAAATGTCATCACAAGATTAGCCACACTCATTGTCAATTCAGAAATTACCTTTGGGCCAATTTTCACTACTGATGTATGTTTTATTATCTCCACATGTTATGGTGGGTTTGGATCAGAATTGAGTTTGTCCTCTAAACCTTTAATTTTCTCCTTCATGAGCTCACAATAATAATCTGGCCACGCTGTAAATTATTCAGTTATCATTTGCAACTAAGTCACATTTTCTGTGCACCCACTGATAGCAGGGAAAGATTAAAATAAAGTGTGTGGTGCTGCAGCTGAAAGATGCTTCAGTGTGCTTGCACAGAGGTGCTTCAAAGAGCACAAAATAGTATTAAAAAATGAATAAAAGTGCTGGCAATTGAGTGACAGGATCAGTATTGCAGAACAAAACAATCTAAAGAGGAATGAAGAGAAGAAATCAACACTTTCCAAAGGGGGACAAAGTGAGAACAAGAGGAAAATAAGATTGTGTTTTACAGAGAACAGGATTTTTTTTATCAACTCTGAAAAGTAAAGTCAAACTAAAGCCCCAGCAGAATTATTTGACCACATTAAGTGCCCAAGATCCTGCTCCAGCATGGATTGTGATCTCCAGAATTCCTGCAGGGACATCTGTCCTTCCCATTCTGGGCTCAGAGTCCTCCAGCATTCATTGGATGCAAAGGCAGGGAGAGGATTACAAGGCTGGGGGCTGGATACATTTTTTTATTTCTTTGCATTTTCAGTAGTCAAAAAAAAGAAACCCCCTCATCCATCACTTTGATAGAGGGCCAGAGGGCACCCATTTATTCTATTCAGAACACAATCCAGTGAGTTGGGATCCTTATTTATGTTCTTTCAATGCTCAGATGTTACATTTTCTTGGCTATTATCTGAGCATTACTATTTATTATTAGCCTGCAATGGAGATCCTATTGAAATGAACTGTGATACACTGACATATTTCATGTTTGCTGCTTATATTAGATTTATTACAATTCCTTTTGAAAGGGATAGTGTAATTTAGTGAAATCTCATTGTGGGAAAGGGAACTCCTGCAGGAGGCTCTCACTGAATTTTCTATGAGGCTGTGCTAAGACCTTATATTCCAAGAGCCTGAATGATTGCCAGTCAGCCTCAAACCCATGCTGCACATAATAGAAAATTTTAATTAAAAAATGAGCAGTAAGTTCATGATAGATTTCTTATCAACAGAAAGAGCACACACTTCTAGTATATATATATTTAATTTTTTTTTTAGATAAGCCATGTGTCAAAATGAAATTCCAAGGCAGAAAATGAGGCAAATGCTTTAAAATAAAACCTTTCTTATGAAACAAGACTGTCTGTTGAGATGCCTGAACTGCTGCCCAGGCAGCACCACCTTCCTGAGGTTGTGGATTGGTCCATATTCCAGGCTGAAATTTTGGGTAAATAATGCAAGATTTAATGTCATTTAAAAGAAAAGTGTTTGGAAATTAAAAGTGTTTTCAATCCAAATAAACATCCAGACACCTTGCAGCAGTGCAGGCAGCTTTCTTCATTCATTACTGATGTGTTATTGATTCTGTTCATGGTGCACTGGGGATGAATTTGGCTGCTTCTCCCTCGAAAAAAACCCATCTGAAGTCTTATTGATAGTAATCAAGTGAGCATCTCATTATATTATCCCCTGGCTTCCCAACAATAGGGGGGAATAACCACCAGGGAAGAAGGAAAAGGCTAATCCATAAATTTCTCATTACACCAAAGAGAGAGAAACATTTGCTTGAGTGATGGAATATGTTTAGCATCAAGCCTGCAGTTAATCATGTTTACTTACCCTCCCTTTTCCAATATTCACCCAGTGATACTGCCTGGATTGGAGCACAACAGCATCAGCTGGCAATGAGCAAACTGACTGCTCAAAAGTACATCAAAAATGCACGTTTTTAAAGCAGTGAGAGAATATCTGTGTCCAGAGTGATGATACAAACAATTCCATTTGCATGTAGCACCATTATGCTTTTAAGGATCAATAATAAGAGAAAAACTTGGAAATCAAGATAAAGTGAATGATTCACAATGAACAATTTGCTCTAATTTTCTGCTTGGAAGGTTTTTTTGTTTGGGTTTTTTTTTTGGTGTTTTTTTGTTTTTGTTTTTTAATCCACTCATTGATTTGAAAATTTTTGTTTCCTATTAGATTTACCAAAAAAACAAGTTCTGTCCTTTTTATTTCTACTGTTTTATAAACTATAACACAAAATAACTTGACAGGGAAAATCCAGCCCATCATGGGAAATAATTTGTGATGTGGTCCAAGGGTGATGATAGCACTGAAAAATTATAGATATTTCTATAATATCTCACCTTCACCTTCCTTGCTGCAAGTAAAGATCATCTACTCTTGTTCTTTTTACCCTGTGTAAGGAAAACAGGTTGTTCTCTTGCTCTTCATTGAAGAGCTTATTTCAATACTGAATTTCTCTGTTTAGTCTTGAAGCTGACTCAAGTTTTCCTTGTTTCACATGTGCATAAAAGAAGTAATTTACACTCTTGATTCAATCTTTTTTCTTCATTTTTTATTTTAATCTCATACTGGACTGCTACTCTGTCATAAATTATCCTTTGGAAGAACTACGTTGTCATGATGAAAGATTCATGGAATTTCTTTGGTTAGATTTGGAGTTCTTGTCTTTTTTTTTTTATTTTCTAGCAGAACTTCAGCAGAAAAATCAAAGTGAACTTAAGTTTTGAACACACAGAAATGTGACTGTTGAAACAGCAGTTGAAAACATAGAATTTCCTTGGCATTTTCATTTGGCAAACAGCCTCACGTTTCCTTCTAAACACTCTGACTCCTATTATTTAAAAGATCCACCTTTCTAAAGCACAAATCCTCCTGCAAGTGAGATAAGTTGACAAAATCATTCCTTATCAGAGCTCTAAGCAAATAAATCTATGGCAGACAATGCCATTTAACTCCTTCACCAACCAAGACAGAGGAGAAAATACACAAAAAATCCATAAATATACCAAACAACACCTGGTTCTCTGGGTCTTTGCAAGCAGGTTTCAAATGCCATCATTTTAGGGCATGAAAAAGGTTACTACTTAATTTAAATGTAATAACCTGGCAGTGTGTTGATAACTGGTGGCCCTCACAATACATTGCGTGGTTGGGTTAATGAATTATTATTTTTTTAATAGGTTTGTGCCAAAATGGTGTCATTGACATGAACTTATTGTGTCAGTCTTTTATGGAAATGCAACTCAACAAAATCACAGCTGGTGACGTGTTTTAAAGGAAAAACAAGACCTTCAGGTCCTTTGAATGTGCATGTGACACACAGAGACTATCTGTGGATCTGGAGAGGTTAATTTAGCAAGATTTGAAGCTAATAAGTATCAAGGTGGGAACAGTAGAAACCGTGCATTTAGTTTGACCTCTTCTTCATAGATAATTGGTGTAAATAATTTATTTCCATTGCCAGGCAGACCACAGTTAGTTCCACCTACATTTTGAATTCTAGCCAGAAATCCTCATCATTCATTCTGTGCCTTCAGAGCTGCATTTCAAAACAGGGAAAACTAGAGATGGTAAAAATAAAAACTAAGCAAAGCCAAGATTCTTGTACTGGCAACTAATTGCTGTATGGCCAAGGCTGAATTGAACCATATCTTCTTCAAGATTTTTTTTCTTTTTGATTTTCACTCAAGCCTTTGCTCTGAAAGCAACAAATACATGACAGATTTCCACCTTTTTTGATATATGGTATCAAAACAGGCTTTTTACAAGGCAAAGAAGAAAACAAAAAATTCATAGAATCATAGAATGGATTGGGTTGGAAAAGACCTCCAAAATCATCAACTCCGACCCTTGGGCCAACTCCAGTCCCTTTACCAGATCATGGCACTCAGGGCCATGGCCAAGCTCAGTTGAAAAACCTCCAGGGATGGGGAATCCACCCTCTCTCTGGGCAGCCCATTCCAATGCCTGAGCACTCTCTCTGCAAAGAAGTTTTTTCTGCTCTCCAACTTCAATTTCCCCTGGCAGAGCTTGAGCCCATCGTGCCCCCTTGTCCTATTGCTGAGTGCCTGGGAGAAATTCTAGAAAAGTATTACCTTGGAAAAAAAATTTAAGTAGCTTTAAGTAGCCTTTCAATCCTTTTCCTAACAGAGTTATTTGCTCAAGCCAATCTGTTCCCAAGAACAGAGACCTGGAATGTGCTCCTGCATCAGCAGTCTCCCTGCTCTGCTATTTTTGTGGCTTTCCCCTTTTCACATAATCCCACTTATCAAGATATCAAACACTATGTTAAGAAATGTTGGATTTCTTACCTCCTCCAATATCCATCCCCACATTTTCTATTGGAAAAAAACTGGCAAAGAGTATCCCTTGGTTGTTGCCAGAGCTGAGCAGATCAGGGCTCTGATGTCTCTTTGGGTGGGAGGAGCTCAGTGCTCCAACTCCTCAGCCTCTTCCTGACCTCCTTAGATATTCCGAAAGAGAAAATGAAGGAAGAGTTTTGTCAGAGTTCCCTTCTCTAAGGCAAGATGACCCAGAAAACACGGATGTACCTAAAAATCTTGGTTGATCCTTCCCAGAATTACTATTTTAGTTGGCCAATTTAGCTGAAAACTTCCAGAATAGCTAAGAAATCCATGGGCATGTTCTAAATCATTGGCCTACATTTGTGCTGAGCAGTTGGTCACCAGGCATCCATCACAGGTCTCTCAAAAACACAAATTTCTTCATGTGGGATACGTTTGTCCATCAAACTGATTTGATTTTGTTGTATCTGTGCCCAGGACTGTTTTCCAAAGCAGTGTTGAAGATGTAAATTGGGTAGCAGGGACAAACAGAACATCATTAATCTGGTATTGCAGAGGAATTGCTGTTAAGACCATCAGAGATGGTGAGTTTACATTTTGGTGGTTTTTAACAAGTTCCTTGCTTGCAATCCTAAAATTGGTAAAACTTCCATATTTTTTTTCCATAAAAACTGAAACAGGCTGTCCTAGAGACTGCAATTTTCTTACAGTCTGACTTTGCACTGGAGTCTGAGCTACAGTGTAATGTGCCCGAAAAGCAAGCAAGCCTTTAGAGATCACAAACAACCAATTTCACAGTACAAGCAGACGTAAATAGAGCTAAATTCCCTTTAGTAATAAACTATTCAGCTTTGTGCTTCATTGAGTTCAAAGAAAAACATTTTTCAGAGTTTAAGCAATTAAGTTTACATTTGATTTTCTCCTCTAGAAAGGAAGTTATCACAAAAGCATGGGATTGAGAAGCCACTGTGGTATTGGAGGGATTCTCTGCATATGAAATTTCAATTTAGCAAAGCATTTAAAACCCTACAGGCAGTTAAGGCCCAATATGCTAAAACCACTTTGTTTTCACAGTGTATTTATTTTGAATCATCACTGACCCAGCTGATTAGCTGCTGAATTAGGGTGTGTGAACATCAGAATCATAGAATTTTTTAGGTTGGAGAAGACCTCTAAGATCACCAAGTTCAACTATTAACTCAGCATTGCCAAGTCCACCTCTAAACCACATCCCCAAGGGCCACACATCTTTCAACACCTTCAGGGGTGGAGACTCCATCACTTGCTCACAAACTCTACTCAAATTCAACCTATCAAACCACACTGACAATTAACTGGCAAATTAGCCAAAGTACAGGTTGAACCATTGTATATGGAGCATGCTGAAAAACAAAGCTACCCTGTTCCCACTTTCAAGGGATGTTCCTGGCTGCTCACCACTGCCTTTCCTCCCTCACCACCATCTGACCTGCAGGTTTGCAGTGAAATCCTCCCAGATTTGTTCCAGCTATCACACAACAGAGCATTTAAACAGCTCCAAAACTCTGGGTTTGCTGAATGAGGCTCATGCTGACCCAAACGAATTACACAGCACTCACCCCAGGAGGTTGAGAGAATTACCATGTCCTGCAGAGAAAGCAGGAGGTGCCCTCTGTACTGGCAGCTCCCTCCATGCTTAGTGCAGACACAGCCCTGGTGGCAAGGCTGAATTCTGCACCATCCTGTGCCCCTCCAGCTCAGCCCATCTCTCAGATGAAAACAAGCTGTAGCAACAACAGCTACAGCTCACATCCCTTTTTTTTCAGTGCTGGTGTGTGAGTTAAGACTCACATTCTTCCTGCAAGCCTAATTCCCAGGGAGCACAATCACCACTCCTCCTGTGTCCTACAATCATGAGCTAAACTCAGGAGCCAGGAGGGCCTCTGGGCTGTGCATGTTGTGGGGCTATAACCATGTCTTCCTCTGAAGAAACACCTGAGATGTCAAACCAGGATCCCAGCCATTTATGGATAGTGCTCAAGTTCCCACAGCTCAGTGTTATTCTCAGTATCTTGGCAATGTTCAACTCCAGGTAATCATAGTTTGTCAACCCGAACTTCCCATGCACATCAGGCTGGGTTGCTGTGCAGTTCAGCAGCTCTACTGTTTCACAAGGCATGAAATGATCTCTGCACATGATGGGAATAGCTTTAGAATCACAGAATCATCACAGAATCCTAGAATGGATTGGGTTGGAAAAGACCTCTGAGATCATCAAGTCCAACCCTTGGTCCAACTCCAGTCCCTTTACCAGATCATGGCACTCAGTGCCACGGCCAAGCTCAGTTGAAAAACCTCCAGGGATGGGGAATCCACCCCCTCTCTGGGCAGCCCATTCCAATGCCTGAGCACTCTCTCTGCAAAGAATTGCCTTCTGCTCTCCAACTTCAATTTGCCCTGGCAGAGCTTGAGCCCATCGTGC
The DNA here is from genome assembly GCF_047495875.1 of Pithys albifrons albifrons. Classification (NCBI taxonomy): domain Eukaryota; kingdom Metazoa; phylum Chordata; class Aves; order Passeriformes; family Thamnophilidae; genus Pithys; species Pithys albifrons. Next base: position 114,331,473 of record NC_092458.1, on the reverse strand, counting down.
CCCCTTGTCCTGTTGCTGAGTGCCTGGGAGAAGAGACCAACCCCCACCTGGCCAGAACTTCCCTTCAGGCAGTTCCAGACAGTGCTGAGGTCACCTCTGAGCCTCCTCTTCTCCAGACTAAACACCCCCAGCTCCCTCAGCCTCTCCCCACAGCACTTGTGCTCCAGTCCCTTCTCCAGCCTCGTTGCTCTTCTCTTGCCTTTAACAAAACCATCTTTACTACCACCATATAACTTCCTGTTAGATTTGCTGAGTTTTCTTCACTGATTCCCAGAGTGTTAGAACTGTATTGACAGTCTCTCCCACAGAAGATGTCTTTACTTGTGCTGAAAAAAAACCAAGCTTAAATCACGTCCTGCAGAGGCCAGTTAAAATCCCTTCAGAGATCTTTAGTCAGGTAATGGTAATTGTTTTCTTTTACACTGTAACAGATGAATTGCAGCTCAGCTCATTGTTTTTCATAGACTCATTTGTCTAATTTTGCCCCTTTTTTCAGGTGGCTGAAACAGCTGCAGCACAACCACGATCATTTATTTGCTCCTGTTGTTTGCACATTGATCCAGGAATAAACTGAACCAGAGATCTGGGCACATTTCTCTCTTACAGTTGAATTTTTACACCATTTAAGTTGCATAAGAGTTCATCATCACCCCAAAAATTATGACTACCCAAACTGGATAAAAGAATTCATAAGCTGGAGCAATGATTGGAGAAATTACTGAGGCAAAGGAGCAATCTCAGGAAAAGGTAAATGATTACAAGATACTAGTGCTGTGATACAGGTGTAGCCCACTGAAAAACCCTTAATTTAAAAAAAAACCCAGAATTCTAGAAACAAATAAGGAAAGAACCGGGGAAGTATGTGAGCTCAGTGTTAGAAAATCATTCATGAGAACCTGGCAGCAATGGAAAGGAAGCTGGTGTCAGGGGAGAAGCCTGTGGAGAAACAAGGCTCCATAAAAAGGCTCCATAAAAATTAAACATTCTGATGATTGAATCCAGGCAAGAAAGGTGGGAGCAAGTGAACTGGATTAAAAAAAAAAAAAAAAGGAAAAAAAAATCAAACCTAGATATCAGCCTTGGAAGGGACAGAGAGAGACAAGAAAAATGTAGAAGTCCAAAAAAAGACTGGGTCAAAAGCCAGTCAGTGGGTAGAATGCCAGGCTGAGGGCACATTTCTGTGTTCAAACTTCAACTACTGTTGAGTCTCCAAGATGTAAGGACTTCCCTGGGGTCAAGAGCTCCAGATGTCTGAAATGGTTGAGGAACTTGCCAGTCAGCTGCAGTGCTGTATTTGTTCCAGCACCTGATGGGACAGGGCAAACAGGCAGGTGTGCACCTGGAGGGTTTGGGAAAAGGGCCTTTCCTTGGGGGAGCAGTGTAGGAAGATACATCTTGGGAAGGGTTTCAATCTGTTCTTGCTGTGCCTTACAAGGAAAGAAATGATGTCTGATTTGCATATGTGAGGTTCAGAATTAGCTCTGTTCTCCCAAGGAGGAAGGCAGGTTTGGTCTTGGGTTAGTGGACACCTTTCAGCACTTTTTCATCTGTAAGGAAATAGTTTTTCCAGCAAATCCCACGGAAACTCCTCAGCCCATGACCCCCCTTTTCTCCCTGGCAGGGGGTTGTGCCAGTTGTTCATCTCCCCATTAGCCAGAGGTGTCACCTGCCTTCAAGGACCTGTCCTTCCTGCTCCAGGCAATGCTCATGTGATGGCTGAGTATGACGGGTGGGCAAGGTTGGTAGACTTCATATTTTCATACTGCACTGAGCTTGGCCGTGGCACTGAGTGCCATGATCTGGTAAAGGGACTGGAGTTGGCCCAAGGGTTGGACTTGATGATCTCGGAGGTCTTTTCCAACCCAATCCATTCTACGATTCTACAATTTTAGGAATAGGTAGGAGTGGATGCAGCAGCAGATCTGTGGTGGGTGTTAACATATGAAATTACCACAGTCTGCATCACTTTTTAAAACAAATAAATCCATTAGAAGCTTGTGGATCTTAAAATTGCATCTTTAAAGCCAGAACAGTGTTACTCAGAAAAAGCAAATTAAACAAAACTCTTCAGCCTGTTTTGGCACAGAGTCTGCATTACTGCACAGCCTGTAATACACACATAGATATCCTCACATCTCCCCGGTTAAATAATTTATTTCCTATTTTAACAGAAAAAAAAATAATCAAGTACTTTAATAATGCCTTAAATATGAAGTTGAATCATAGGTTTGTTTTGCTTTACATCCTTTCAAGGTAAGTGTGTAGGGATATATTTACAAACTCATAACTGAGGCTCCTTTCTTGTTGCTCTGATTTTATGTGGCATTTTGTTAAATCAAACACAACCCAGATAACGTTCCTTTCAAAGGCACTGGAGTATTCTGACTTATTGCCTTGGCTTGTCCACTAAAATATTTTTCTTAAATCAAAGTAGCCTCTGTAGCTCCAAATAAATGTTAAATTCAGTATAGTTGTTCTGCAACTCTTGAAAGCAGAAAACCAAGTTACCTCAGGAGTATCATCTTTTGATTCAGAACTCAACAAATAGACATCATTTAGTCTTCAACCCCATCTTTTCCTTTCAACTCATGAACAAAAGCTTCGCAAATTCCTTGTTGAACTTCCATAAATCTACTCTTTACTCAAGCCAAACCAGTTACTTCAGTCTACAAAGCACTGAAAAATAAAAAACGTATACTGTTTATATGGTATTTTTTGATTCAAAAGATAACATTTAAGAAGCCAAAGATTTATTGAAGCACTACTTGTATCCTAAAGGATGAAAATATTGACGTCATGCTTAAGATAGTTCACTGCAGTTAAAGACTTCAAGAGAAGTTCAACATTATCACTTCCATTTTTACAGAGGAAAGACACAACTCAGCTTACCCAGAGCCACAGAACAGGTCATTGTTTGGAGCCAAACAGCTGGATTTATGGAAATTGAAAAAATCACACAGTTGAAAAGGGCAGAATGACACAAAACTCCTCCTGAGGCAGCTTTAAAACACACCACTTCTAATCTTTGTCTCTTCCTTTCTCTCCACACACACTGGGGTGGGACCAAATGGAAAGACTGAGGGCAGGGTTTTGGTTGTAATTAACTCTTTATGTAATAAGTAGAACAACTATGTCAAACACACACCAGTGAAAATTTCAACTATAATTTCAAGCCTCACAGAATTCTACAGTTAAATTAAAAGTCTTCTTTCTGTCCCTGCACACCAAAACTGGAGTTTTGTGTTTCCAAGCATTGAAGTATTTCCATACTCCTAAAAAATAAACTCTCTGTACCCAGATATATGCCCCAAATTGATACAGGCCCTTGCTCAGATACATTTATGCCACTCAAAGTGCTCACAGAATCCCAGACTGTTCTGAGTTGGAAGGGACTCACAAGGATCATCGAGTCCAACTCTTAAGTCAACAGCCCACACAGAGGATTGAACCCATGACCTTGGCATTATTACAACCAAATTTTAACCAACAATGACATACGACAGTCCTAGAGCAGGTGCCCTTTGCCCCCACCACACATTAATTTCCTTCTAAAATAGTTATGTAGCAAAATGGACTGGAGTTTTCACTGAGGAGGCTCTGAAGGATCAGTGACATCACATTTTCTGCTGGTTTGATCCTCCCAGAGTAATCTTGAGGATTCTGGTCATCCTTAACAGACTTTCTATGTCACTTGTCACTCCTTCCCTTTTCTAGGGAGGAAGGGATATCATGACAACATAATTTTTTATTTATTTTATTATTCCACAACAACCTTTATTGTGAAAAGCCATTAGAAGGAAAAAGAGGTTATTCTGTGCTGATAACACAGTAGAGAGAGAAAAGCCTTAGGGCTTCCTGTGGGTAGAATCACCAAAAATCTGCCTACCTCCCTAACCAAAATCAAATCTTTTTTTGTTGTTTTAAGTTAAATTATGCCTTTAGATATATTTGTTAAAATCCTGTGGGGCTTTCACATTCATATCTGAGCGGAGCCTTCATGGCAGATGCTTTTTCTCTCCAGCACACTGTGTTATCTGCTGGCTATATCTAGGTCTTTTTTTCTTTTTCTACCACACCTGAATCTTGGAGGACAGAGGAGAAGGAAGTGCAGCGCATTCTACCTGCTGCAGTTTCGTTTCTAAAAGCACATTTAATAAAGCTGTGTCTGTGCTGCTCATCAGTGAGGGAAAATGGGCTCTAGCTCTCAGGGCTGCCCCTCAGCCCCACTGCTTTTCTCCTCTCATTGTGCCCAAAAATTGAAGAGGCAGAAAGATAAAAATAAGAGCAGGGGAATACAAGGTACCCCCTCCAAGTGCATCAAAATACAATGATCTGCCATATGTTAAATAAAGCAGAAAAATCCCCAAAGCCACAATATTATGCAATAAGACTATTTCCTCTTAAAAACACACACAATATTATAAAGCTTATGGTCCAGCTCTTCTCCTCCCACCCATCAGACTCAATGTATCTCCCCAAGAATTATTAAAAAAAAAACCCAACTAAACAGATTCCCCCCCCCAACCAATCGCAGCCAAAAGGTCTCTTTGTCTTCCAGGCTTGCAAAAGAAAAAATTACTGAAGTAGAGATCACGTGTTACAACAGCAATACCATTTTTTGCTTTCTCCTTCATCCACTACATGTTAACAGATTAACACTGACCACAGGGACACACTTGTCAGTCACTGAGCTCCAGGAAAGCCTGATTGTCACTTAAAACCATTTTAATGAGAGGTGACAGTCTAATGTTTCTGTCACAATGCCCAGATTCAATTTGCTTGTACCTGTTCTTGATGGAAATTAAAAGAAAGAAAAAAAAAAGTTGAAAATACCATTTTTTCATTCATATGAATTTTAGCAGTTCAGGAAAACTCAGTAATAAAACTGTTGTCCTTGCCACAAAATTGTGGTTTCCAGTCCTGGAGCCCAGTTTCAGTTCTCTGCTTACCACAACAGGGTGACAATATTCAATGTGTAAGTTGCTTTGCACTAAGCTAAATTTTGGATTTAGTAGGCAATGGCTTGTGGGGGTGACAGTGTGTGTGGGGATCTCTTAAGGTCTGAGGTGACTGGCGAGTGCATCCTTAAGGACCAGAGAGCCACCCATAGAATGTGGGATGCCTTGTAGCCAGTAGAACCTTTCCATGTATATGAGGTGAACCAGTGACCAACAGTGTGCTGGCAGGTTGGATACAGGAGGAGCTAAAAGTGAAGGTGTTACTGGAAATCAAGTCCTTTTTCTTGGGTGAGCCTTCTGATCCCACTGCAGCCTGAGCTGTCTCTGCCTTCTCTGAGCACGGGAGAGTGGTTCTAGGCTGTGGCTCCAGGCCGTCTGGACCGCTTAAGGTCTGAGGTGACTGGCGAGTGCATCCTTAAGGACCAGAGAGCCACCCATAGAATGTGGGATGCCTTGTAGCCAGTAGAACCTTTCCATGTATATGAGGTGAACCAGTGACCAACAGTGTGCTGGCAGGTTGGATACAGGAGGAGCTAAAAGTGAAGGTGTTACTGGAAATCAAGTCCTTTTTCTTGGGTGAGCCTTCTGATCCCACTGCAGCCTGAGCTGTCTCTGCCTCCTACGACCGCTGGAAACCTGATCCAGGCTGCAGTTCTAGGCTGCCTGGACCTCTTAAGGTCTGAGGTGACTGATGACTGCATCCTGAGCCACCTGTAGAATGTGGATGCCTTGTAGCCAGTAGGATCTCTCCATCTATGTGAGGTGAACCAGTGACCAACAGTGTGCTGGCAGGTTGGATACAGGAGTAGCTAAAAGTGAAGCTGTTACTGGAAATCAAGTAATTTGTCTTGGGTGAGCCTTCTGATCCCACTGCAGCCTGAGCTGTCTCTGTCTCCTCTGACCACCACAAAGCTGATCTGCCTTACCCTGACGAAGTGTGACCCCAATATGGCTGAGAATTAATATGCATGATGCTTTTTAATTATTTTTTATACTGACTACCATTAATCCTGAATGACTTCGTGCAGTGGGTTCAAACTTGCCATATACAGGAATCAAGACCTTTCTATTTTATAGACTATTACTCTGGATATTCAATAAAGATTCTATGAAACCTGTGCTAGAGATGATCATCCTTAAGAACCCATCAGTATCCTCCAAAGTTGTCTTGCCCTGAAAAAAAATTCTTCCTTTAATACCTTGACTAAAGGATATCTTAAAACATGACAGCATCACTAATACTTTTGAAGAAGATCAAACCATCTAACCAAACACTCTTGTATGGAAGGAAATCCCTGTGTAGAGTCAATAAAAAAATAACAAACAAATGAAAAGAACGAAAAACCATAATGCCATGCAAAGGAATTGTACCTTTAAATTTGGCCTGAGATTCAACAGACTTCACCTAATCCAAGATTTTATACCCTACTGTCCTGTTTATAATCCAAAATCAGGCACTAGACACCCCTACAATAACAAAGGAGTTTCATTCTGAGGGTGAATTGCCAGGCTCCTTTATCTGAATGTTTAACACACTCATTTTAAGTTGCCTTTTTTTTTCCAAAAAGGAAGATACAACCCTTTGACCAATTTATTTAGCTGCAGTAAACCATCCATGACCAGCTCACAACCACCTTTTTATTGAAACAGATCACAAGAGGTTTTCCCACCTTCTCTTTTCTTCAAACACATCCCAAATCCACCAAATCCAAGTGTTCTCTTTTCAGCCCATTTAAAGCTATTCCAGCTTTGAATCACCACACTGTCATTAGCTGAAAAAGTCATATCTACCTTTTAATTTTACCTATTTTTTATACTACATTTACTCTCACACAATAAGGACAGGGAAATTAATAGAACCAAACCACAGGAAATTCAAACCTCTCCTCCCACCCATTCCAAGCAAACTAAAAACACACTGCACTTGATTTGTTATATATTTCTAATAAGCAAAACTTACAATAAGATCCAGTCTTTAAAGATTAAAGTTTCAGGCAGAAATAGAAGCCCTGTGCCCTTAAAAGGTTTGTTCAATATTTGCTGCCTTGGGATTCAGTTTCTGAAGTGGGAAGAAACAAATAAGTTATTCTGAAGTTAAAAGTACTGTCAATATTTTCATAGGCTCTTAAACAAAAAAATCTGCTTATATTTAGGTATGGAACAATATCTTATCTCAGGAATATTTGCCCAGTGACTAGAGAAGGACTACAGCAAACATTTAGAAAACTAAATGTTTTCAGATTGAAGGCTAGAGGGAATCTGAGCTTCTTCCTTTTTCTCACCCCTATGGGAATGAATTTTAACTAGACTGGGGAAAAAAAAAAAAAAAGAAGAAGCAAAGTCCATAATGAAAAACAGCTTTGCTGTATTCATTAATAACACAAAACCTGCATGCAAAGAATAATTTAATAGAATTGTAAATGAAGGACTGGTCTTTGCAGCTGAATTGTTTCCAAATTTCACGAGAGCAAGTTTGGAATGGTAAAACAAGTGCTACTTGAAATGTTTATACCCTATTTGAGGTAGTGAATTGAATTACATGAAAAATAGATCAGATGATGAATTCCAGCTGTTATCAGCTCCATTTGCTGCATTCTGCCTCCTGTAGAAATAAATTCCAGCTCTAGGGCAGAGGAGATGCTCAGAACCTCAGTTTGTTTGGAGTCAGAAGAAATAATTCTACTAATCGCTCCAACCCTCCATTACTCTCTTTATAGCAATACATTAATAAACCAGCTGAAGTCTGAAAAGTGAATATTCTGACATGGCCTTCATTGAGAGTTTTCTTTCACTACAGCTCAAAAAAATATTGGATTAGACACAGATTTTCCTGACCCAAGTCACCTGGAAGACTGTTTGTGTACTTTAAAAGCTGCAAAGAAAAATAAACACAACCTCTATCACCTGTATTTATCCTTTGCTGTTATCCTCTAATACAAAATTTTAATGCAAGTACTTCCCAATAGAGTTAAAAGACACAAGAATGAGCTTTTTAAGTAAAATAGAATGAAATGAAATATTTGATATTAGTAGAGTTGCATATTCTTTTTAAAACAGTACATGTTAAAAATTATTGTGCAACAAGAGGCAAAATAGAGATGTTTTACTCTTCTTGTAACAGGACACAGAAATCTGTTATTACTTATTAAAACTCACTGTATTTTACCTTGGGTTGGTTATGGAATCCCAGAATCTACATGAGGCCCTGTGAATAAATCTCAACTCACAAAAATATTTGGAAGTAGAACACTCTTAAGGACTAAGAATGTTTATCAAATTCTGATGACATCTCAGGGCTCAGAAAATCCATTAATCCTGGCTTAGTTTACAGAACATTTCACAGGGATAGAGTTTGCATATTGAAAGTTTCCTGTAAACATAAGCATTTATAATTATTAATTACTCTCTGTAAAAATGAATTTCTAATGTGTGATCAAATGTCTGTTCACAGACAAGGAAAACCTACAGACCTGTGTTAAGAACAGAATGTTTTATTTGCACTCTGCTGTACAGAAACGTGAATGGATGAAGTACTGAAAGGCACTAAGACTAGAAAATTGTATTTTTCTTATTCCATATAAAAAAAAAGTTGCATATTTGAGTTTTCTAGACTTATATTTAAAAGCTTCTAATTTTGCTCAGAATTCCTTGTATAACTTACAACCTGAAAAAAACCCCCAAACTATCCTCTGGTGGAAATACTGGGGTGTATTAAGATCTCTCTGTGTTTTCTGTCCTTCTAGAACTACAGCCTAAAATATTATACATCTAAAGCCATAACAAAAATGATGTATCAACACAAGTATTTTAGAGAATTATTATGAGCATCTCATCAGAGGGGTTTGTATTATCTCAAAAGAACAGCTGTTAATCAAGGGGATATTTCTCTATGGGAACATTTTTTCCTTCTGAAGGTGGGATTGAACACCAAGATGAGAAATCCTGACACAGCCAATAACCCCACTCAGGGGAAAAACCCCTCCTTGTCCCTCAGTTAGAAACTGCCACCCTCTCAACAGCAACACTTGGAAGTGTTGGGCTTTGCCACCCTAAAAATGTTATTTTTTTAGATGTGGGTACTCTGGGATTGCTGTTGGATGAGTGTAGGACAACATTAATTTTCTCCACAGCACCTGGCACAGGGCTGTGGTTTGGATTTGGGCTAAAAAGTCTTGCTAATTCAGGGATGTTTTTGTCTACACCACAACAAAGTCTTAGCAGATGCAATTCTATTTTAGGATAGTTTATAAAAATAAAACAGTCCCTTGTTTGAGATAGGAAGTGGATTTGCCACCTTGAGCAGCTCCTTCCCCAGGCAGAGTTTGAACAAAATTGTGCACCAAAGACCAGATTTTGCTTCCATTCTCCATCACATCCCAATCCCCCTGGAGCAACAGCTGCCTTTTAGGTTGGAAGATTCTGCCTTACATGCAGAAACAAATTTAAATCTGACATTTAGGGAAATTCCTGAACACACATCTTGGTACAAAGTCAACTTTGTCCCCACAGTCACTGCCCCCACCACAGCAGCTGCTGCTGTCCCCTGACACTTTGGGAAAAAGATTCAGGAATCTCAGGAACAAAGGAGAACCAAAAACAAAGAGGGGGATGACTTTCAATGTGATAACATTTGCAAAACAGAATTCCAGTTGAGTTGAAGGTAAAATAGGAACAAGACCTTTAAGATGGACTTGGTATTTTTCAGGATATGGCAATTTTTGTGCAGAAAACTGTAAGCCTCTTGTGCTGACACAAATGTGATTTAACTAGAAGTTGGATGGTGGTGTTATTAGACTGATTATTAAGTTCTGAACGAATCAATTGTGTTAAGGAATGAAGACACTTTGTTTCTACTCAGTTTAGTGGGACATTGATATTTGGATCCCTTAGGCAGCTACAAAAGGCTGTTTTAATGTTTATATTGAGCCCTCTTCAGAAACATTTTAACCTCTGAGCTTGCTTTGCAATACAGGCACAACACCAAATAACAACAAAAAAAGACAGGAATATATTTCTAAGAACTTATTGAGTCACAGGAATGAAAAAAAACCCAACCATTGGCACAATCTAAGATGAAAGGTTTTTACAGCACAGTGGTAGATTGGGGAGATAAAGAGAGTGTGAATATAATTCATCTGGATTTTAGCAGCAGCTTCATCCCAGTACCAGAGAAATCTCAGAGAAACCAGCAAAGAAAGGGCATAACATAAATAAGGGGTAAATGGTGATGGAAAGCAACAGCAATTACTACAAGTGGTGCCACATAAGGAGATGGAAAGGTATCCTATGAGACTATATTCTCTTTGCTACCTGGGCCAGTATTATTCAATATGCCAACACAAGACCTGGGGGAATATTTCATCTCGGCAGCACTTTCAAAGCAGCAGGAGATTATAGCTAGAAATTTGAGCATGGATTCATTCTCCTAATCTTATGCTTTTACTCAGAATTCTGTGAAAGGCTTGCCTTATAAAGATGGGAAGAAAATGAAGGTATCAGTTCAGAGCAGAGAGCCTTGGCCTCCTGGTACACTTTCAAATAAAGGAAATGCAATCTTTAATGATTGACTGTTCATAGTAACCAAATATGAGGTGAATATCAAATAGAATTGGACCTGTGCAAGAATCATTTCTATTCCCATTCACTGAGTTAACACCATAGAGAAGGAAAGGCATTTTCCAAAAATGCCTTGCCACTTTGCTCCTGTCTGGAAAGGGTGTGAGCATCTCTCCTCAGCCTGCCCTACACTTCTCCCTGCTGCATTCAGAGTTCTTGGCAATTCAGAGGCATTGCAGTGGCACTTGGCAGCACAAATGTTCATTGGTTTTATGCAACAAACAGAAACAGGATCAGTATGAAGTTGGCTGGAAGAGATGATGGCACGGGATCACCGAGTTCAGCTGGTGCAGGCAGGGCTGTGCAGGAGAGCAACCACCAAGGCCATCCATCTTCTGCAGCTGGATAACAGGGACAAGCCCAAGGGAATGCCTTCTTGAGGAGCTCACCACTCTTATCCCTCAAGGAGCCAGAGCAGCAACCAGAAGGAAGAGGATGCACAGAGGTCCAAGTTCTTTGGAGCACCCACTGATGTCCCACCAGACATGGGAAGGATTCCTGGGCTCCCAGACTCACCAGGCATTTGACTGCTCTCAGAAGCCTGAGATGGCTCCAGAGTGAGGGAGGATATGCTTGGACATCTCACAGCAGGACAGTGACATCTCATTTAAATGTGCCCACTGCAGGAGCAGATCAGGTTCAACAACATCCAAGGAACTAAAAGGTGTGCAAGTCCATGAGTCCTGATGAGATCCAGCCACTGTTTCCGAAGGAACTGGATGAGGAGGTGGCTAAGCCACTACCCATCCTGTTTAAGAAGTCCTGTCAGCCCAGTGAAGTTCCCACTGACTGGGGAAGCTGATCACAGGGCTGGAACACCTTCCCAATGTAAACAGGATGAGAAAGTTGGGGTCTTCCAGCCTGGAGAAGAGAAGGCTCTGGGGAGACCTAAGAGCAGCCTCCCCATACCTAAAGAGGGCTACAAGAAAGATGGACTTGTTACAAGGTCATGCAGTGGTAGAGCAAGGGGGAAATTACTTCAGGCTGAAGGAGGGAAGGTTTAGATGAGATATGAGGGGAAATTGAAGTTGTAGATCAGAAAAACATTCTTTGCAGAGAGAGTGCTCAGGCATTGGAATGGGCTGCCCAGAGAGGGGGTGGATTCCCCATCCCTGGAGGTTTTTCAGCTGAGCTTGGCCATGGCACTGAGTGCCATGATCTGGTAAAGGGACTGGAGTTGGACCAAGGGTTGGAATTGATAATCTCAGTGGTCTTTTCCAACCCAATCCATTCTATGATTCTATTAGAAAGAAACCCTTTCCTGAGGGCGTTGAGACTCTGGAACAGGTTTCCAGAGACAAGATGTGGGTGAGCCATCTCAGCAGGTGTCCAAAACCAGCTTGGATGGGGCTTTGAGCAGCCTGACCTGGTGGAAGGTGACCCTGCCCATGTCAGGAGGGTTGGAATGAGGTGATTGTTAAGCTGCCTTCCAACTCCAGCCCCTCTGTGAACTACTAACTCAACAAGCAGCTTATTAGTTGGTGTATTTAGGAACTTTTTGCTGACACAAGCAGAGCATCTGAAGTTTGCAGCCAGATCAGCTTTGTAGTTAACAATCTCACTCCTGCCCTGCACCTCAGGAGAGCAGCGTGGTGCAAGCACACACAGCTAAATTAACTTCAGAGTTAACACCCTCACCCACTGAAGTTAAAAAAAAATAAATAAATGAGGAACTGCATTGCTAGAAGAAATAATAAGTCATCTTCAGTGCATAATGAAAATTAAACCCCAGCAAAATGTTATTTATCAAATGAGGTCTGAACATACACACCAATTTACATTAATGATGAAAGTAAGGTATGGCAAGTGTGGAAAAGGAAGTAAAAAACCAACCAGATATTATATACTGATACCAAAAAAAGTAATGAAATTATACATTTTTCCCCATCAATGTTCTCATTGCACTGTGATCTTCCATCCTATAAAGCTTGTAAATACAGAGCCCAGCAAGTGTCCAGCTCCAAGGCTGTTAATGGACCACTCTTTTAAAAGTGCTTCATTGCAGAAACATTTTTCTGTTGAGGAAACAGCTTTGCAAACATTTTTCATCTAGTGCTTGCCAAGAAAATAAAGATGGTGAGGATGAGGGCAGAGAGCAAGGGGGAAAAAAAGTCAATAGCAGCAATTTTTATTAGTGCTGTTTTCCAGAGCTTGAAAAGGGGAAAAACACCTTAACTAATAGGAAAATTATTTTGTCAATAAGTTTTATTAATTCACAACTCCTGCAGAATTCTAGTCAGGAATTCTTTTAAAGGCAGAGAGGAAAACACAAGGTAAGGGTGGGTGAGAAGCAAATGCATATTATAATGCCATGAATATAATAACCACATAAATTCACATATTGCACAGCAGAACTTGATGCTCTTCAGACTTCCCTAAGCCTTATGGACAGGTTAAAAAAATAAATAAAAGCTACTTATTTTCAGAATTATATGTAAAGTGACTTCCCCTTCCATCCTGTTTTTAAATATTATGTTGCATATAGAAAATTTAAAATACATGACTGAGTTTCACTGCAAATGTGTGCTTAGTCTGAGCTATGAATTGATGCTTACAGCAGATTTCTTGACCTAAAATGAACAACTACTGGATCTTGAAACAGACTGATGTCAATAAAGTGTCTGATGTGGCAGCAAAAAGAGAAAGAAATTTTTACTAAAATATTTACCAAAAAACCTCCTGAAGAAATTATATAAAAACCAACTGGATATAAAAGAATACTTAATAAAAAAAACTAAAACAAAAAACAACAACAAAAACACCAAGATTGGATACAACACTCAAAAAAAATAAATAAAAAGTGTGACATTTGGAAGATTTTATTTACAAATGCTATTTAAATGTGAAATGAAATGTCAGTATTTGTTTACCCTGACAAGTTTCAAAAGCTCTGCTGGCCACTGAGATCCCTCTTGGAGCCATGATTTGATAGTCAAAAAGAAACACTATAATCATCTAATCTGATAATTTGGGGTTTGCCCCAAGTTCTTATTTAAAGTATAAGAAACAGGTTACACTTATGGATGATTTTTGTTCTTATTGATACTTTCAATATTCCAACAGACATCTTATTCTTGTAGCCTATACAAGCAGTAAGTGCCTTGGAGCTTCATTAAGGTCAGATCTGGGATAATTCACTTTAATTTCAACATTTAACAATGTAAACTTGACCCTTGTTCACTGAATTTTCTTGCAATTCTGTGGGAAATGCTCAAATCCAACAACATTATTACTTTGGGTTTTTTTTAAAGGTAAGAAGTTCCACAATAAGTTGACTAGAACACATTTCTGAGGATTCAGCACGCAAGGCTCATATCCCAGCTCCTTAAATGCAATATTAATTGATTTTAATAGCTTGCCTTTTGAGGTTGCCCAGGATTTTCCCCCTGCTATTGATTGGTTTGGTTTTGGCCCTTAAAGCCCTGGGGTAATCACAATTCACATTTAGTCAACACTGCTCAAACTTCTTTCTCACTTCTTTATTGGAAGTTAATTAGTGATCACAGAATCAATCAGGTTGGAAAAGCCCTCTGAAGTCATCAAGTCAAACCTGTGACCCAACCCCACCTTGTCACGCAGCCCATGGCACTGAGTGCCACATCCAGTCTCTTCTTAAACACCTCCAGATCCAGTGGCCCCACCACCTCCCTGGGCAGCCCATTCCAGTGCCCAATCATTGTTTCTGTAAAGAATCTCTCCTTAATGTCCAACCCAAACCTCCCCTGGCACAGCTTGAGACTCTGCCCTCCTGTCCTATTGCTGGTTACCTGGGAGAAGAGACCAACCCCCACCTGGGTACAACCTCCTGTCAGGCAGTTCCAGACAGTGCTGAGGTCACCTCTGAGCCTCCTCTTCTCCAGGCTGAACACCCCCAGCTCCCTCAGCTGCTCCTCATGGGACTTGTGCTCCAGATCCTTCCCCAGCTCCATTCCTGTGTCTGGACATGCTCCAGCCCCTCAATGTCCTTCCTGAACTGAGGGGCCCAGAACTGAAGACAGGATCTGAAGTGTGGCCTCAGTACTTGGGGACAGTCACTGCCCTGGGCCTGCTGGCCACACTATTCCTGATCCAGACCAGGACACCACTGGCCTTCTTGGCCACCTGGGCACACACTACTCATGTCCAGCTGCTGCTGACCAGCACCCCCAGGTCCCTTTCTGCCTGGACCTGTCCAACCACTCTGTCAAACTTCTCTCACTTATTTATTGCAAGTTAATTAAACTTCCTGATTCAGCCATCCCTTATGCATACCCACATTCTAAATTCTGAAACATTATAAAGTTACACATGAATTATGGCTGATAACCCCTGGAACCAGATCTTGCTGTGTTAGTGACCTGAATTGCCAGTTTTCAGCAATGTCATTGGCTCAGATTTTTTACTGGAGAGGCCTCAAACCTCTGGCTGTTGACACCAAATTATTTACACTTTTTTTTTGGCTCTTGTCAGTTTGAAAGCTTGCAATCCAAGCAGTGCATCTTTTGTTTAGTCTACATCACAAAAACACTTTTTAAAAGCAAAATGCAGTTAGACTAATTCAGCTTAATTACATCAGCTCTACTCCATCAATAGATGAACTTAGCAGCAACATCTCTGGTTTTAATCAGAACTGGGTGTGTGCCAAGTCTAAAATCCCTGACACCAAACCAAGTGTACCAACATTACCATCTCCTTCAGAGTATAAATTCCCTTTTTTCACAAGTTATTGTTACTTTTAACCTCAGTGAAACACACTTTTGATCTTCAGATGACAGGAATGAAGTTTAAAGACCAACAGACCCAACAGAAAACGCAACAGTTCACTAATCCTCTGACAGCTCAACTAGTACCTGGCAAACTCTAAAAACTCTTGATTTTTTTAACCACTTTTTCCATTGGGATCTCTGAGAAACTCACAAGGAAGTTCATATCATAAAGAAAAACACAGGCAGACAACAAGAACTCCATTTAAGAAAAAGTTAAGGTGTTTTTTCCCCTCTCTCTCACTGACTTCCTATGGAAAATCCCTGTTTATTTCAGAGAAATTATACAAGAAGAGAATTCAACACTTATTTTCTTTCTGCTCCAGGCTAACCCTGTCAAAACTGTAAGTGATTATAACAATATGCCCAGAACAGAAAAGTTCTGCTTTCAATCTACAAATTAGGGCTCTTTTCAGCACACACAGCAGATTTTTAAGGACCAGGAATAGCCACACAACTGTTTTTGTGCTCTCCAGCACACCATTAGTGAAGTGATGAAATAAAGGCTTTCAATGACTATTGGTATATTTATATTGACTCCTCTGCTTGATTTTCCCCCAAATACCTTTCAGGACGAAGCATTAAAAGAAAGAATGAGAGACAGAACAAAAACTAAGGTTTTTTTCCTGACAGAACACATTTTTTAAAGCTTGAACAGGAATTCTTCACACAGTTTGCTCTCTTTTTGCTTTTACAGTGTGATTGCTCATGCACAGTCATGAAACTCACCCCTAATATTGGGGTCACTCAGTGCTTTCTAATGGTAATAGGGAAAAACACAGTCCATAACACATCCCAAGTATTCAGGAGAGGTACCCATAGTGTTGTATGCAACTTTCAGAAGAAAATTCTTAGGGGAGCCCAAAAAAACATTCAGCAAAACTCAGTTTGTATTCTGCATTTCTCGTTCTGGACTATTGATTGACTGAGGTTGAACAAGATCCAAATTTAACACTGATTTTAAAGTATTTTGCTGATGATGGTTTGGTCTTAAAAGCATTTCCCTCAAACCCAAGGTGCAACAGACAGAACAAATCTCTGATTCTCCATTATTTTGCAGAAAGGCAGAGTGCAATTTAACCTGAAGTTAATGAAATTTTTCAAAGAGAAAAAAATTTTGCACCTATGTAGGTTTGGGGTGCAGGAGCACAAGTAATTACGAAAACATCTGAAAACTCCATACACCATCTGTGAGCAGGAGAGATGGATCTCAGTAAAGACTTTTACTTCACTTCTGCTGATCAGATCATGCCATAAAGCAGCACAGTATCTCCATTCTATAGAGAGCAATATAATAAGACAAAATAAGATATTGAGGGGCTGGAGCGGGGTCAGAGAAGAGCAATGAGGCTGGAGAAGAGACTGGAGCACAAGTGCTGTGGGGAGAGGCTGAGGGAGCTGGGGGTGTTTAGCCTGGAGAAGAGGAGGCTCAGAGGTGACCTCATCACTGTCTGGAACTGCCTGAAGGGAAGTTCTGGCCAGGTGGGGGTTGGTCTCTTCTCCCAGGCACTCAGCAATAGGACAAGGGGGCACGATGGGCTCAAGCTCTGCCAGGGGAAATTGAAGTTGGAGAGCAGAAGGCAATTCTTTGCAGAGAGAGTGCTCAGGCATTGGAATGGGCTGCCCAGAGAGGGGGTGGATTCCCCATCCCTGGAGGTTTTTCAACTGAGCTTGGCCGTGGCACTGAGTGCCATGATCTGGTAAAGGGACTGGTGTTGCCCCACGGGTTGGACTTGATGATCTCGGAGGTCTTTTCCAACCCAATCCGTTCTATGATTCTATGAAAATAATTTGATCAAAACTACCAAATAATTGACACACACCCAGTCAGGTGCTCCTTCCACGAGGATATCCATCCTTCACAGAGGGTTCTCCCAGAAGGGATTACCACTGAGCTCCACGAGTTCCCCTGGAGCCTACAGAGCTTCCCAAAATTCCACCCAAACCCAGACTTATCCCCTGCAGCCAGAGCTGTCCTTAAACAGTCCTTTGGTTCCTCCCCACTCAAAATTCCAGCTGAACAGGGAAACTGTGAATAGCCTTGACTGTTAAAACTGAGCTCAAAAGATGAGGACTACTGCAGAAAGCATTTTAGGAGCACCTTCTTCTGCATTTATACCATTGGAACTTTGCCTTAAACCCCTGCAGTGACCTCAGTGCAAAGAAAGTCATGGGGAGAGGGTTGAAACCTGTCATTGCTTCAGGAGAATTAATTTATAGAGGCAAGACTTGACATAATACATAATACACAAGCCAAAGAATTGTTAGATCTCAGACTCCAAAATCTCACTGTACCACTTGATTATCAAGGGTGCCATATCTCAAAGCTTCACTAATCATGTGTTATGTTCATTGTTAAAGTTTCACCACTCAGGGCAATTTTAAAATGAAAATCAGAATAGCATTTTCCTTCATGCTTTGCTTAAATGGCTGAAATAAAAGCAGATAATTATAACTACAAAAAAGAAAATCTAGATAAGGCATAGATAAAGACCCCAAATTTATAATTTCATTGCAGTTAAGCTTAATATTTGGAACTAGCAGTGCTGGAACAGTTACGAAATAAATTTCAAATGGACTTGGGCACAAAATCATTGCATTGATTGGGTTGGAAAAGACCTCAGAGATCATCAAGTCCAACCCTTGGTCTAACTCCAGGCCCTCTACCAGATCATGGCACTCAGTGCCACGGCCAAGCTCAGTTGAAAAACCTCCAGGGATGGGGAATCCACCCCCTCTCTGGGCAGCCCATTCCAATGCCTGAGCACTCTCTCTGCAAAGAATTGCCTTCTGCTCTCCAACTTCAATTTGCCCTGGCAGAGCTTGAGCCCATCATGCCCCCTTGTCCTATTGCTGAGTGCCTGGGAGAAGAGACCAACCCCCACCTGGCCAGAACTTCCCTTCAGGCAGTTCCAGACAGTGCTGAGGTCACCTCTGAGCCTCCTCTTCTCCAGGCTAAACACCCCCAGCTCCCTCAGCCTCTCCCCACAGCACTTGTGCTCCAGTCCCTTCTCCAGCCTTGTTGCTCTTCTCTGGCCCCGCTCCAGCCCCTCAATCTCTTTCCTGAACTGAGGGGCCCAGAACTGAACACAACACTCAAGGTGTGGCCTCCCCAAGGCAGAGTCCAGGGGAAGGGTCACTGCCCTGGGCCTGCTGGCCACGCTAGTTTGGATCCAGGCCAGGATCCCATTGGCCTTCTTGGCCACCTGGGCACACTGTTGGCTCCTGTTGAGCTTCCTGTCCCTCAGTCCCCCCAGGTCCCTTTCTGCCTGGCTGCTCTCCAGCCACTCTGTGCCCAGCCTGGAGCGCTGCAGGGGGTTGGGGTGGCCAAAGGGCAGGACCTGTACTTGGCCTTTTTGAACTTCATCCCATTGCAATCAGCCCATCTCTCCAGTCTATCCAGATCCCTCTGCAGAGCCCTCCTGCCCTTCCAGCAGCTCGACATTCCCTCCCAACTTGGGGTCATCAGCAAATTTGCTGATGATGGACTCAATCCCCTCATCTAAATCATCAATAAAGATGTTAAACAGGACTGGACCCAACACAGACCCCTGGGGAACACCACTGGTGACCAGCTGGATGCAGCTCCATTCACCAGAACTCTCTGGGCCGGCCCTTCATCCAGCTCCTAACTCAGCAGAGGGTACACTTGTCCAAGCCATGTATTGGTCTTGATTGAGGTGGCAGAAAGAACTGGCAGAGAGAGTATTAAAGATTCTCCTGCCAACAACCAGCTGTTGGTGCAATGGACTGTGAAGGGTGGTGGATTATGGGGGATCCATGAATCCCTGTTAGGGAGCTCATTGCCAGCAAAGGCAAGAGCCCAGGGAGGCAGCAGGGACATGGGAACTGCAGAGCAGGGATGGTGCACTGGACAGCCCCTGCACAGAAGCAAAGCTATTTGCATTCTAGATGCCAGCAATGCCTTGCATGGCATTTATCTGGCTGCAACAAGTCATATTTTAATCTGTATTGATGTGCCCAGAGCAAGCCTTGCTTTATCATCAATCGATCCCAGCTTGCAGCAACACTATCATTTATCAAGCTATAGACAGATGAAACCTGTTTATGGACCCAAATCCTGCTCACAGGCAACAGGAGGAGTTTTCCCCACTGTTCCAGCACTCAGGCAAACTCTTATGACCCAAGATTTGTTACAAACACATGCAAATGGACATTTGATTTATGAGTTTTGACTTACAAATCAGTCACAGTAAGAGAAGCCTGAACTAACTTCAGAAAGCTTTGTATCCCAAATCTTAACAGGAGCATTCCATTCTTTATCCTTCCTATGTACAGAGCAATGAAAATACATGTTTTCAGAGGAAAACGAAAGTCCTTTGCTCTGTTTTTCTGTGGAGCAGGTAAAAAGTGTTTTACTACCACTCTGGTAACGTTTTTCAACCACAGAGTCTTCTCTAAACCAGCAGACTATTAATGACTCCTCAAAAATGGGGAAACTGAGCTTTCAGGCGCTGGAGATGTGAGAGCTTCAAGGACAATTTAGCACAGGTAAGATAGAAGTTCTCAGCTATGATAACAGAACATTCCAACAGCATTTACCCCCCTGTTTCTCTGTCAAGTGATTACAGAGACCCAACACATCTAATGTTTCAGAAGGGGAAAAAAACCAAACAAAACCCTAAGAAAACAAACAAAACCCTCATGCAAAAAACCAACAAGGCAAATCAATTATTTCAATGTTAACAAAGCCAGGTATCCATTCCTAGGAGGGATGGGCTCATTAAGGAGCCTACTAAGGGCAATACTTCTAAGGAGGCAAATAATAATGAGGGTGACAACACATTGAGCCTGTGGGAATGGCACAGCCAGGATTATCTCAGTGAGTGGTGGGCACTTGGAAACAATCACAAACTTAATTTTTGCCAAAAAGAAAGCTCTCTTAATTAGGATAAACATATCAACTAGTCCTCTTGGATCTTAAATATTAATAATTTGACTACCACACAAGGGAAGCAGAGTAAACCAGTGAAAAATAACACCTCACAAAGCCTCCTGAGCACCCTCTTGCTTATCATAACAGTGAAACAGATTGTGGTGAAAGGGAGGCAGAGGCAGCTACTCTTTAACAGGAACAGAAGAGACTGAAGCAAGAACATGCCAGAGTGGAAAGGCAGGAGGGAAATGCTCTTTGCTTGTTTGAAGCATTCAAACTTGTTGAAGATCATTTGGAAAGACTAAAACTACAGGAACTTAAAGTGAGGTGTTATCATCTTGTGGTTTCTGTCAAAAACACTTTGCCAAGGTGTGTGGGAACATTCAGTTTGTTCCCATGGTAATTTGTAGAAGATCCAGAGAGTAGCATTGGCACCTGACTGGCACTAATGTTTGGTACCAGTTAATGCCTGATTCCAGTTACTTTTAGTGGAAATCAAGCCCTTAATCCATGGCATTTGTGACAGACAGATGGAAAAAAAAGGAATTCCACAAAACCCACAGTGTTGGAAAGTAAGAGCAAAGTCTGAGAAGACACAATTTGCAAATATTTAGCACACAGACAGTATTTGCTAAGGGTTCTCCTCCACTCAGGGCTTCACTCTGAAGTATTACAGAGGAAAATCCAACTGATAAGCCTTTCCCAAGAAACAAATATTGGTCAGGCTAAACTTCTCTTCCTTGGCATTGATCTCTCCCTAAGTGAGGGAGATGTTTCCCTCCTACTTACCAGCTTCAACTGTGCCTTCCCACCTCAAGTATCACACACCACACAACTCATACAGGAATCTCATGTTTCAAAATTCTCACAGAGAGCTGATGGAGATAAACGGGGTTTTAACATAACTCTTCCAGTTTCAGCTTCATTTTGTCATCTCCAGGGCACTTCCAGTAAGTAAATCATTTCAAATGGGGAATCTCGGCTGGATTAGTGTGAGCTTATTGATTGTCAAGGTAATCATTCTGAGACACAGAAATCCGAGACCTCTTGACCAGAAAGGGAATAGAAAACACATCTTAGAGAAGCAAGCTTTTATGAAAAGATAATTTAGAGGCTTCAGGGCAATAAAGGCAAGTTTGAGAGCAGTTACAATCCATTTTTAGATTATATTACCTCTCAGTCCTTTTCCCTGAAATAATCTGCTTCTCCACCTGCCTCTACTGCAATCTCCCTTCTTTCCTTGCCTTTCTTCAGAGCAGCAAGAGAATGAGCATTATGAATTAATGATGTGAGAAAAACAGAAATCTCATCAGGAGACTTCTTTTCTTCCCCTGCAAAAGCTCAGGAGAAAGTTTGGAGAGGAACAGAAAACCACCTCAGCACAAGAAGGCATGTGCAGAACCATCTGCAGCAGCTCCACACTTCCCACTGCCTTTCAAAAATCACAGACAAGTGGCATAAGCAGCTTTCTAGAATGGACCAGTTCCATCAGAAAAACAAACAAACCCCACAAGTACACCACTAACACTCCCCCATCCCAAAATTCCCTCACAGAACATAAAAAAAAACAACCATAGAATCACAGAATTATTTGGGTTGGAAAAGACCTCCGAGATCATCAAGTCCAACCCTCGGTCCAACTCCAGTCCCTTTACCAGATCATGGCACTCAGTGCCACGGCCAAGCTCACCTTAAAAACCTCCAGGGATGGGGAATCCACCCCCTCTTTGGGCAGCCCATTCCAATGCCTGAGCACTCTCTCTGCAAAGAATTGCCTTCTGCTCTCCAACTTCAATTTCCCCTGGCAGAGCTTGAGCCCATCGTGCCCCCTTGTCCTATTGCTGAGTGCCTGGGAGAAGAGACCAACCCCCACCTGGCCAGAACTTCCCTTCAGGCAGTTCCAGACAGTGCTGAGGTCACCTCTGAGCCTCCTCTTCTCCAGACTAAACACCCCCAGCTCCCTCAGCCTCTCCCCACAGCACTTGTGCTCCAGTCCCTTCTCCAGCCTCGTTGCTCTTCTCTGGACCTGCTCCATATCCAGGATATCCCCCCAGGCATTTGACTGATTGTTACACTGGTCAAGACTCTTTAGGATCCAGCCAGACCCAACTGAGAGTGGCAGTGAAACCCCTCACACTCTTTCAAGTCACATAACCATGTCAGAAATATTCTTCCCAGTCACTCTTTGGAGTTTTCTATTAGTGGGGTAATCTGCTCCTTGTGTTCTTACAAGAGGAAGGAATTTTTCTTCCCCTTTTTCCCTTCAGTGACCCAGCCTGCATCAAACACTCAAGGCTTGGTGTCTCAAGGCTTTAACATTTCTTCTCTTTCTCACAAAGTGACAGCTACAAATGGCCCTGTCTGTGAGCTGAGGCCGTGCCTGTATCCAAAAGGACCTGCAGAAGGCCAGGATACTCAAGGGCTTGGGAAGGAGCAGCACAGAGGAGCTTGGAATACCAATACATGTTGGTCTCTTCTCCCAGGCACTCAGCAACAGGACAAGGGGGCACGATGGGCTCAAGCTCTGCCAGGGGAAATTGAAGTTGGAGAGCAGAAGGCAATTCTTTCCAGAGAGAGTGCTCAGGCATTGGAATGGGCTGCCCAGAGAGGGGGTGGATTCCCCATCCCTGGAGGTTTTTCAACTGAGCTTGGCCGTGGCACTGAGTGCCATGATCTGGTAAAGGGACTGGAGTTGGACCAAGGGTTGGACTTGATGATCTCGGAGGTCTTTTCCAACCCAGTCCATTTTATGATTCTATGTGCCTGTCAAACACCTACTAACCTCTGCTTGGTTACAGGTTGGTTACTGATCTGCCCTGGAACAGGCCCACATTTTCCTTTGATACTTCTGGGCAAGCTTTCGGACTAAAACATGTTTGCTGTTATCTCTATCCCAGAATTCCCATGCAGAGAGTAGCCTAGAACAAGATCCACTTAATATTTGGAGGCACAGAATCAAATGTGTTTTCCAGTTTACTGTTTGGAATATGCATTACTGAGACAACTTTGGGGACATTATTGAAAAAATGCATCCCTATAGTGTTTAACTTTGCCTTTGCTCCAAAATAAAGGACCAATCAGGCCAAATGTTCACTGGCAAAGGAGGCACCAATAACCTGAATTGAACTTGGCGTCTTTTACAGCAAAGATGGAAAACCAATGATAGAGAGGAAAGAAAGCAAAAGGGATGAAATATGCAAATCAAAGCCTGCAGAGTGACTGCTCAAACTGCTCAAGCTGGTTTCCTGTTCCAGTAGCACTCAGTTTTCCCTCTCACTGTTGCAAACGTGTCTGCCTTCACCAAATGGCTTTGCTTCCTTTCCCTAAGACTGGAGAAAATGCATCCTCATTTCTTATCTTTCTCTTTCTCCCACATTTTTCATTGATGTTTTTATGTAGGTTTGTTATGTCAGGTTTAGTCTCCTTATTCTCAAGAGTTGTTTCATCTCAAATTCTACTTTCATAAGAACCAGGGGTTTCTACCCATAGTTTATGTGGAAGATCAACTGATTGTTTCAACCTTTATTTTTGCATATTCTGCTCTTGGTGTTTATTTCTTCTCTGTAACTTCTCTCTCATCTCAAAAACACAAAACAAAAAAAACCCAAACCTTTTTAGACTTTTTCCTCACTGGCTTCTGTTCTCCTTTACTGTATTGTTTTCTATTCCAAGATCATGTCTGTGTTTTGTACTTCACTTTCAGAGCTGTTTCAGAGTAACTTCTACTTTATATCTTTGAATTCCTGTGTAACTTTAGAGCCATATCTGTTATTTTTAGTGCTAAAACCAATTATTAGGATGCTCCATTTTACAAGGCTATAAAGTGGTTTCCACTTAAAATGGAAATGAGTAAAATCTTTAACATATATCAATAGAACTTGTTTGTAAAGTTTCATGCTCTGGTAACTTCCATCTTTATTAAGGCTGGAGAAGTCGGTCCCACGTGTCACATTTAGAGAAACACTGGCAGAAGTGCCCCTGAAGACATAATAACCCACTAGCCCAAATAATTTGCACTTTAAATGGAAATGTCTCCCTTTCGAACCCCTGAAGTTTCATCACCCAAAAGCACCTCTACAGGTTTATCATCTGTATTTAAAACACAGATAAATAATTTCCACAATATTAAAAAAAAAAAAGAGAGAGAGAGAAGAGAAAACCATTAGGAAAGAAGAGGTAGGATACCAAGCCTGAAACACGGATGAATGTGCCATGGCTAAGCTATTTGTGGGCTACCTCAACAACTAAAACATTGAAATAATCACTGGAAAGCTCTAGAAGAGTCTCCATCTTACACAGCCTTTGCTTTGGTTCTATTTATATATTGCCTTAATGAGAAAGTTACTCCTATTTAACTGATCACTTCAGGCTTTCCAACCCTACAGAGTTACAGCAGAAGCTCAAGTGAAGTTATTTATATAAATCCTTTATCTTGAAAATATATATTAAATTAGAATATATATTAAAATAGAATATTCTACACTCTCTGTAAAACTCTACATGTCGGAAAAGCAAAGCAATATTGCCTATGCAGTTTAGAGTCAGAATGAATAATAGAGACATCATTTAAGCCAAATCTCCAAAACTTCTATGCTTTGACAGTCAAGGATGTTCTCTTAAAACAGAGCTCACCAGGATTTCATGTTCTGGGAGCTGTGAAGGAACAGTTTGTTTTAAAAAAATAGGAGGACTTGAAGCTTACTACACTAAAACCTAGTTTATTTTTTTACAACAGTATGATGAGCCACACAAACTATGCATATCTTACAAATGTAGTCTCAATTGAAAACTAATCCTTCCCTCCATTTCAGACTAGATTTGCAGAGACAGATGAAGCAAAGCACATCAAGGCACCTCAGGAGGAATGTTGATCTACCACATCTCCACTTCTCATTTAGTCAGAAGAATGATTTAATCATCCTTCTCATCTGCTGTTCAAGAAGAGAGCCCTTGATTTTTGGACCAAAATCTGCTTTAATTAAGCTGTACTGTTGTAATAAACTCTATACAAAGCACAGAGCAAACTCACACAGCTGTAAATGCACCACTTGCTCCTGGGATGCAGCAACCAAAGTGTCCTAGTTGGGAAAGGAGGTTAAAAATGCTGCTTCCTGCTGGATCAGTTCAAGCCTGGAACTGTTCCTTAAATATGTTGCGACTGAACAAATACAAGTCATTTTAAGGAGTAATTATTTCACCCATACCTACAGAATCATAGAATGGACTGGGTTGGAAAAGACCTCCAAGATCATCAAGTCCAACCCTTGGTCCAACTCCAGTCCCTTTACCAGATCATGGCACTCAGTGCCATGGCCAAGCTCACCTTAAAAACCTCCAGGGATGGGGAATCCACCCCCTCTCTGGGCAGCCCATTCCAATGCCTGAGCACTCTCTCTGCAAAGAATTTTTTTCTGCTCTCCAACTTCAATTTCCCCTGGCAGAGCTTGAGCCCATCATGCCCCCTTGTCCTATTGCTGAGTGCCTGGGAGAAGAGACCAACCCCCACCTGGCCAGAACTTCCCTTCAGGCAGTTCCAGACAGTGCTGAGGTCACCTCTGAGCCTCCTCTTCTCCAGGCTAAACACCCCCAGCTCCCTCAGCCTCTTCCCACAGCACTTGTGCTCCAGTCCCTTCTCCAGCCTTGTTGCTCTTCTCTGGCCCCGCTCCAGCCCCTCAATCTCTTGCCTGAACTGAGGGGCCCAGAACTGAACACAACACTCAAGGTGTGGCCTCCCCAAGGCAGAGTCCAGGGGAAGGGTCACTGCCCTGGGGCTGCTGGCCACGCTAGTTTGGATCCAGGCCAGGATCCCCTTGGCCTTCTTGGCCACCTGGGCACACTGTTGGCTCCTGTTGAGCTTCCTGTCCCTCAGTCCCCCCAGGTCCCTTTCTGCCTGGCTGCTCTCCAGCCACTCTGTGCCCAGCCTGGAGCAAGTGTCTAAATTATTCCAACCTTCCTGCTAACCCATCCCCTTAAATTGTACTGATATTAAAACCTGTGGGGCTGTAACTGCAACACAGACACTTCCCATTGGAAGGAAACCTACGGCAACAGAAAAAAAATCCACAAATCAGATGAGTGAATTGAAATGCTACAGACTTACTCAGCTTTGGTTACTTAAATAATTCACAACTCAAAGGAACTGGCAAATAACATGTGATTATCTATATAAATAGACATTACATATGTAGTATTTAAGTGAAAAACCTTTAGCCAATTACATTATGTTCTCCTACATACCTGCTATTAAAGTTAACAGAAAACTAATGAAATTTTAATAAAAGATGAGCCAGTGCAAAGACATGAGGGGTTTGTCATAGTGTGAAACTTCCTATTCTCACATCTGCACAATTTTACCACTTAATTTACATAACAAATGAATTCCACTCACAGATTAAAATGTTTCAGGCTCTCTGTTCTTACTGTATTTGATCATGAAGAATTACCTACCACACTGACATTTCAGAGAAAATCCGGGGAGTTGTACTTTTCATAGGCTGTTTCCTTTTAAAATATTTTAAAATAAATATTAATAACTATATGTGCTCACAATGACTCATGGTGGGAACTCAGGATCTAGGGCAGAACTTTAAATAAAATTTTTTCAAATTAAATAAAAGGTAACTTCTGTTAGCATGACATGAATCATGAGACTTGATTTCTTTTTTTTTTTGTGGTCACATTTCTGTGGCTTATTCCTTTAATGCAACAGATGGATTATGAAATCCAAAAAGGAATGGGAGGGTAAGATGAAAAGCTGACACACAGACTGAAGTTCTGACACAACACTGTCCATGTTATGCAGCAACACAGAGGGAAAGCAGCCAATAAAGAAAAACATCAGCAGGGGCTTGGAAAAAAGGGTGAAGGTTTCAGTCAGATAGAATGATATGTGGTCCCAACAATATGGGATATTCAGTCAAGCCACTTCCTTAAATTAAAAAAAAAAAGTTTACATAAGGTGCTGTAGAAGAATTTGGGTTTTCTCCTCTGTACTGCATGGGGTTTTTTTTCCTTTTTTTTTAAAGAAAGGTTCCAGAAAGACTTGTTTCTACCAGAGAAATAGACATGTAAAAAGCTGAAGCCACAGAACAGCAGAACAAAGATTTCAAAAGCAAAAAAGAAAATCTTCCTCTACTGAAACAAAGCAAGTACTGGAAAAAAATATAATGTACTAAGCTAAATTTTCTGGTACAGAGCAGAAAGATACAAGTGTAGTAGCAGCTTTCTGGAATATGAACAAATATTACAACAACTGTATTTGTAAAGCAAGTTGAACTAATAGAACCAGATTGCTCTAAAATTGAAAATCATGCTCTGCTGCAGATTATCTTTATTTTAAGACTGGTTTATTCCTCTGCTCTGCTAAAGGCTTGATCATTGTGCTTGCCCTGGGGAATCACATAAGCACTTAGAAAAGCAGATGGTAGGGATCTATGTCATATCAGGTGACTAACTCTTATAACCTATATTAGATAACTTCCAGATGATCCCAAAAATGTAGGTGGAACTGCAGTTCCCAGCAGAGCTGCAGCCTGAGCCCAGATCAACTGGGTATACCCAAGGGGTCACCTCTCTTGCAGGACCACTCTAAGCTAAGCACAGCCCTAAACAAACTTGCAAGTCTCTTCTCTTGGGATTATTTCCCATTATTCCACAGGAGAAGCTTAACACACAACTTATTCAGGCCTCTCTGTGTTATTTTCTTGTCAGCCACAGCCTGACCATGAGCCAACATCAGATCCCTTCCAGGGGAGCTCAGGCCCTCCCATCATCACCTGCACCCATCACATACATTAAATATTAAGCACCTTTGTCAGGTTTGCAGATTCAACACCAAGAAAGCACCATCACCTTCAGAAAAAGAATGTATTAATACACTCCCCCACAGCAGGGAATGAAACAAGAGCACTAAAATAAGCTCTTAAGGAGTTATATTGGGACACATTTTCACAGAACAGGACAAAAAAATAGACTGCCAGTATAAGAGATTCTGCAGCAGGAAAACAATAAAGGAATATTTAGGCACAAAATGTAGAGAACAAGTAATTAACTAAAAAAAAATAGCTGCTTAAAAAGCATTAAGTCATAAAAACATGAAAAGTTTCTGCTGCATTTGTTCGAGTCTGCCTTTATAGTGGCTGCTCTTACAATGGGCTCTTTAACTGAAGGGGGACATTTCCAGTGACATCTGCAAACACAGAAGGCTGCAGTGACAAGCTGATGCCAGCATTTGTAGTCAAATGCTCTGCTGAGGAGCTGAGCTGTTATTTAACATAATTTTTAGTTTGTCATCTGAAAAGGAGATTTGTTTGAAGCTGCCACACCAGCAGGATGAGAAAAAAAAATGTGTGTATTTTCTGCTATAGACAGTGATACGAAAAAAACAGTTTTTAAATCAGATGAGAAACGAGGGAAGATGTTTGAGAAGGACACTGGAGTCTTTGAATCAAAAACTAGTCAGCAGTTACATTTGGTGGCCAGAAATTTAGAACCTTTTCTATACCTCACCCAAGGCCACAGTTCCATCTCACAGAAGACACCCTGTCTGCTAAAACTGAAAAAAAAAAAAAAAAGGGAAAGCAAGTTGAAAATTCCAAGTTATCAGGAAGCTCACTGCAAACCAGACCCCATCCTGAGCCAATCTTGTTCTGTCAAAGCCCATTGGGATCAACAAAAAAGCAAGAAAAAGTTGAAGTGGCTCATCTTTTTCTTTCTCTTTGGATTAATTGTATTGAATTTCCCTGTAAAGATGCAGATTCCAGGGTCTGATCCCTGATTTTAAAAGGACACTCCTATGGAAATCTCAGGGGTGGGTTGGTGGCAGAATTCTGCTCTTTCTAGTCCTCCTGCAGGAAAGGGGACAAAAAGTTTGGCATAAATATATGTAGGGCATTAACAGCAAGGGGGGGAAAGAAGAGAAAGAAGGGAATAAATCAAGTTTGATGCTTAGTACTTCATATTCATATAAACCCAGAGAATTTGCAAGTGTCTACCCAACAGATTTATATTTTAATACCACACCCAGCTTTAAACCTGAGATTCAAGCAATCAACCCAAACATTTGTATGGTAAAATAAATTGCCACATGGAGCAAACTCCAAAATATATACAAATTCCCCCAGCCTGTCAGGTGTCAGCCAATGGAAAAATCTTAATGCATAGCAAGGGATATTCACATTATACAACCAAGGATTGCAATCAGAATGTTGGGGGTGGGAAAAAGTAAAGCACACAATTTCCACAAAAAAAAAAAAAATCAGGAACATCTTCACAGAGTTTAGCAACCAAATCAGTTGCAGGCTGTTAGTGCTTTGCTTTCCAAAAGAGCTGCCTGAAAATGAAACCATGCTGAGCTGAAATGCATTTTTCCAGGCTCTGAGTTGAGGGAAAGTCATCGCTGAATCACCACAGGGATAGTCCAGAATGCTCAGAGTGACTGACCAGACATTCCCACAGTTGAAAAGTCCTGTTGGACAAGAACTGTATTTGAAAAGGGGGAATTATGCCATGGAATTGTCCAATTTCTAATCACCTGTGGCTTTTATGTACCAGAAAGTGTCTTCAGTCACATCACTGAGCTGCATTATTTGTTTTTCATTTCAGGATAATGACCAAGGGAAATAATGGAAACCTGTGAAGATCACCCTGAAATTATCAGCATATTCAGTGATTCTTCCCACAAACTGTCTCCTTTCATTCACTGAGACTCCCTGATAATTTCAGTTTTAGCAATTTTAACTTTTCCCAAGTCAGAACAAGGCACCAAGTGCTTATAATCATTTCACAGAAAAATCTGATTTTAAATCAGAGTTCAGACTGAAATATTTTTGTCTCACAGACTTTGGGTGGTAAGACAGCTTAGTTTAAGAAGTTTCCACCTGTGATCCTCCTAGTTAGTTCTAATAGTTTTAACTCAAGAACATGACATGTAAAATAGGAGGTGTATACTGATATTCTCTAATTTATGTCAAATCTTACATGTGTTTTGCATGGAAATGCTCCAACATAATTACTTGGCTGAGTGCCCAAGGTAATAACACTCCTTATAGTGCTGCCTTGACTTGCTGCCAGAACTGGCAAAGGAGGCATTTCCTTCAGACAACGCTGTTAATGAAAACTGTCAAAGTCCTTTCAACACTCCTTATTTTGTGACACTTAAGTTGTCATCTCAATTGTGTGGCTCGCCAGACTTCTGCTGCCAACAAGGTATTTCTCAGCAATCTGCTTGTGCCTTAACAATAACACAGCTTCCAATTCACTGAAAACAGTTTTCAAGCAAAGCAGCTTTGAAAAAAGTAACGTAGAAACACCAACCAAAAAAACCTGCAAATGAAAATCCCCACTCTCACCATCAAGATAATAATAAAAAACCAATTCTGCCACCAGCCCTAGAAAGTGCAGGCAAATGAATAATCATCTCTGTCACCCAGGAAAGATTCAGGCTTGTGGCAAAGCCACTTCTGTTCAGGGGCCTGGCCTTGACCCAACATGGCCAATCTTCTCCAGCCAGCACAAGACACAGCAGCACATTAAACCATCCCCTCTGCATTTCCTGATCAACAACAGAGAGGGCACAACTGGAGGAAAACTCAACCCAGCCCAACAAATCAAAAAAGTCCAACTCAACCAAAAAACCCAACTAAAGCAAAAAACCAACCCAAAAAAGCAAGTTCACAGGTGTGTTTTGCTGAGGTCTCTGTAGAAACATTGAACACCCTGATGAAGCAGCAGACCTTCCTCCAGCCATGCCCCTCAAAGTGACACAGGGACCTTGGGCTAAGCCTGGTTGCAGACACAACAAGCTAAGCTTAAGATAAACCACAGCTCAACCTTTCCAAAGAAGAAGGTCTTAGAAGTGACCTCAGCACTGTCTAGAACTCCCTGAAGGGAAGTTCTGGCCAGGTGGGGGTTGGTCTCTTCTCCCAGGCACTCAGCAATAGGACAAGGGGGCACGATGGGCTCAAGTTCTGCCAGGGGAAATGGAAGTTGGAGAGCAGAAGGCAATTCTTTGCAGAGAGAGTGCTCAGGCATTGGAATGGGCTGCCCAGAGAGGGGGTGGATTCCCCATCCCTGGAGGTTTTTCAACTGAGCTTGGCCATGGCACTGAGTGCCATGATCTGGTAAAGGGACTGGAGTTGGACCAAGGGTTGGACTTGGTGATCTCAGAGGTCTTTTCCAACCCAATCTATTCTATGATGATTCTAAGGTCGATTTTTCAGACTGGATTGGTCTGTTAATAACTTTTAAATGTGCTCTTCTTACCCTGAGGTCTTAGCACAGAACCCTTGGAAACAAGTCTGTGAGATGATGATGAGAGGAGAGATGGTCAGCAAACACAAGGGGTGACTATTCAAAGGATTCCAAAATTTGTGCCTCATTGTCTGTAAATTCTGCAGTTGTACCTCATTTAAAAGCTTAAGCTCTTGCCCTTCTCCCTGTCCTACTGCCCAGCTGTGTGGCTGGAAATGCCTCACCTCAGGTGGGAGCACTTCCTGAGAACCCCACAAGGTGAGCACTGTCAAAGTTCCTTCCCTAAGGGCAGCTGCCTCCAGCTTTCCCACCAGCAGGAAACATTCACCTTGGCCTGATTGCAAACATTTCTGACTCAGCTAAAAGAAATATCAGATGACATCTGTAGCCTCTGCCTCCCTGGAGGAATGAGGTATGGCACAACTCAGGTGCACTGAGAGGAAGTCATCACTTCTCCTGACATCTGGAGCAAAAGACAACTCTGTTCACCAGGGCAACCAAGTGCACCATTCACACAAAGAAGGTTTGTCAGCTTGGCTGGGGGAGCAAAAGCATTGCTGTGCTCATATTCCATCAAAGTGGAGGCATGAAAGCCACAGGAGGATGGTGGCTGGAGGCTGAGCATCTGTCTCACACAGAATCCAAACACCACACTAAAAAAAAAAAGGAAAAGGGAAGAAAAGCAACAGAAAAAGATCCTTCTGCCTTGAAAGCTGTATCAGAAACAGAGCACTACAATAATTTCCTCCCAATCCATCATGTCATGAGCAAACATCATTCTCTCTTTTTCTGTGTCTGCACAAAGAATCCAGCACTGCTATTTCATGGCACTCTTTGGCACCTCAGGTTTCTCAAAGCTCACATCTGCCAAGGGGCACTAAGAGGGGACAATGTAGGGTGAGACACAACCCCCAGGGACCTGCCTTCAACTTGCCACTGTTCCTGGGCAGTTCTCTGCTAGTTTTCCAGGCAGGAATTTCTGATTGGAGTAGCTTATTGCATTGATAAACCAAAAAGTTTTCATTTTCTTAACCAATTCAAGTGATTTCAGAGCTACCTATTACAGGAGAGAAGCCATGGCTGCTGACAAGAATTTAAGAAAAAAATAATATATTTGAAAGAAAACATCAAAACAACTCCTGGAGCATATTCAGACAATTATTAGATTAGACCCTGGTTTACATTTCAAGTGAAACAGTGCAGCAAATAATAAAAATTAAGCACACTGATGAATAAACTTTCCTTCCTATGGCCACACAGACTCTCACTGGAATATGAATTGAGAATAATTTTTATGCTTAAGCTACAGAAAGAAATAAAGAGTGAAATAGGAGAAGTTAAGAAACACACAATTTGATGTATATATATATATTAATTTTTTTTTATCCCACTAGAAAAACCAATACAAAGGAGGAAGAGGAAACACTTGGAACCACCACAAAATTAAGCAAGGTGCTGCACACAGAACTAGATCATATTGAGTTAATTGACACAGACTGCCCAGGGAAATGCAAATTGTCCTCCAACTCTGACTACATATGAAGGGTGTGTTTTCAGAAGAAAAAAGCAAACTCCTTTCTCCAACAAAGTAGAGTTAGCATTGGAATAAACCTTATTTTGCCACAAATAAATGGAAGGGAGCAAACTGATGTAACCAAGGCAATGACTGGCATGTTCCAGGGCTGCAGGTGGCACCAGCACCTCAACCTACTCACCACATTGCAGCACTTCACTGCCAAATCCATGGCTCAAAAGGCAGAAAGAAATAACTCTTCTGTATCCCCATTCCTGTTTTTACACCAGGGAAGAAACAATTTTCCATTCTTTTTCTCAGGGGTCTCAAGGTGCTCTGAGTTTTCTTATTAATTTCTGTTTTTCTGTTTCTCTCTGCAGGTGCACCCTGACACTTTGGGGGGTGCAGTTTGCCAGTCTAAGAGTGGTATTTGCATAGCCTGGCAGTGCCACAAAGTCTTGCATTCCACAGAGTGAGCAGAGGGAAGTCAAAGCTCTCCAAGAACCCCAAAGCCCAAAGAGAAGAGGAATTCTGAGCTGCTCCATTTACTGCTTTATGATCTTTCCAAAACTAAAAGGAGAATAAGAGAAACAGCAGCTGCAATTTCCTAACTCTCCTTTCATGAATTCCTTTATTTGTCACCCTCTGTCTGAAGAAAGAAAACAATGAGACTGTAATCTGAAAAATAAACAGAAGTACTAAGACAATATCTGTGAGAAGGACAGCCAAAGAAATTTAATCAAATAAGTGTAATTTTCCTCCTTCCTTTAAAAATACTCTACTCAAAGAAAGATTCAAGTTTGCCAAAGCTTTAATTGGTACTTAAGCAAGTTGAAAGGATGACTTAAGCAGCCCAAGCAGCTTGATATTGTACTAATATCTCCTGTTTATTAAGAAACAAGTGCTAGCATAATATAAAAAAATATAGTCATCCTAACAGTAGACACTCAACTTTGAGAACTGCTTTTATTCAGTAGCAACAAACCCTCAAAGTAATTTATTGCACATTTAAGCCTACTTGTGTCAAGAGATTATCAAAACTCCCTTCTCTGTATTACACAGGCAAGATACTTAAATATTAAGAGAATATTTTACTATTCTTGTTGCCAAGCTGGTTCTCAGTACTCAGCCCATGTCTAACACAATCTTACATAACCAGTAGCTGTTAATAACATTTTTAAGCATTCTTTAAATGATTTGTAGCACACATATTTACACTCCCACATATTAGCATGCTGAATTTTCCAGAAGGCCCTGTAGGGAACCCAACATTCCCCAGAGCACACATTTAGAAACCTCCTATTTACAATTCCACAACTTTCACTTCAGAAAAATCGCTGAGAGGAAAAAAATAAACTTGAATACTCACTGTGCCATACAAAAGTTCTTCTCTCCTTTTATGTCCTCACTTCACTCCTAAACTCCATTCTTGGATATTTATATTTTTTGAAAATTCTTTACTTAAAACATCCCTCACAGACACCTCCTTCACATCCAAACTCAGCGTTGGTTCTGCTGCTTTCTTGGATGCAAGTTTTGTTTCCCCACAGGGATCAAATCCACCTGGGAAGGGCAAACCTTCAGACAGGAGGCACCTGAGGTGGGGATGTTCCCAGGTGTCAGCTGTCTGAGATAATTGTCTTGTTTGGGCAGTTCCCCTGATTGGCCCACAGTGACCTCAGGCTGAAATGTCGGAGTGAGAAGTGTGGATTATGATCTGCAATTGCAGAAACCTTTCTCTGGGTGAATCAATTCTTATTGCAAGCAACATTCCTTCTCTAGTCCTTTCTTTTACCTAGTGATGTCTGGTCATTCTGCTTTATTTCTCTCTTCAGGGAGATGGCTTATTGCTATAAAACCTGGGGTGTTGCATGGTTTAATAGGGACCAGCTGTTCCTATCTGAGACCTTTGTTAGACATGCTGGGTGTTATAAATCAATTTTTATTCACTGAGGCAAAAACAAGATGAAAATCTTTTAATATACTCCTCCTATAACATTATCCTATGTATTTATATATGTATGTAACATTCTATGTAGAATCATAGAATGGATTGGGTTAGAAAAGACCCCTGAGGTCATCAACCCTTGGTCCAGCTCCAGTCCCTTTACCAGATCATGGCACTCAGTGCCACGGCCAAGCTCAGTTGAAAAACCTCCAGGGATGGGGAATCCACCCCCTCTCTGGGCACCCCATTCCAATGCCTGAGCACTCTCTCTGCAAAGAATTTTTTTCTGATCTCCAACTTCAATTTCCCCTGGCAGAGCTTGAGCTGAATAGATCCAGTAGTTGGTACCTGACACCAGCAATTGTGTGGAAGAGAAAAGGGCTCCAATCCAGGCTGGCAACTCTACAGCAAATTTGCCCACAAAGTTCTGGGAGGACTTTTCAGAATGTCATGAAAATAGATAAGTGCCAGGAAGGTGAAATTTGGTACTACAGAGAATTTTCCTTCTGTCTGCAAAGAGCAATCCCAGGAACAGCCTGTTCTGGTGGTGGGATGGAAAGCAAAGCCCTTCCTGGGGTTTCAGTGCCAGGGCTCCATCTGGGTGCCAGCAGGGACAGGGACAGCAAATGGCACAGGGGAAGGAGAAGCCACCAGAATTTGGGCACAGGAGGGAAACATCTGCTAAAGGGACACAAAAAAATAAGAAAAAAAAGGGGGGGAAAGGGAAAAAAAAGAGAAAAAAAAAGAAAGGAAAGAAAAAAGAAAAAGGAAAAAAGGAAAAAAAAAGAAAATAATTAAAAAAAGGAAAAAAGAAAAAGGGGAAAAAGGGAAAAAAAGGAAAAAAAGTGGAAAAAGGGAAAAAAGAAAAAAGAAAAAAAGGAAAAAGGGAAAAAGAAATAAAAAGGAAAAAAGAAAAAAGGAACAAAGGAGAACAAAGAAAAAAAGAAATAATGTAAATAACGACTTTTTTTTTTTGAGATAGCTACACATTGAGCATCTGAGTGTCATACTTTGGACTGTTTCTACACCTTGATCTTTGGTGTTTTGTTGTCTCATGCAAATTCTCATCCCTCTCAGTGCTGCTTTCCTGGTGGTTTATCAGAGATAATTCACACAAGAAAATATTCTTGTCTCAAACTATATCAAGAGCATCTCAAAAAAAAATTTCTCTACATGCATGGCCTTTGATGTTTATTAGTCTCACTGCATATTTAAAATTCAAATCAAGGGATCAGAAAACCCTTGAGACAAAATGCATAATTCACATTTTCTATTTAGTGTACTCTTTGTATGCATTGCTTTAATTTTTATTGACTTTTTGTTCAGGAAGTATTTGCCAAAATAATAAAATTCTCAATATTATTATACATTCTACTTTTTTATCTCATTAATTCCTTCCTTCCCATGTTGTACCTTCTCAGATATTTGTGATTCTCCTCTTCCATTTTTACTGCCCTCTCATATTTTTAATATTTGGGGGTTTTTTTCAGCAGGTTGTAATGCTTGAAATGTGCATTATTCCCCTGTCATTGTCACTTTATGGTGTGGCACTTTCCAATTAGATATTTCTACAGCTGATGACAAAAATATTTGGCAATAAAGAACTGTTATGATGACAGAATCACTTTGAGATCAGCTGCCCCTCTAATAGATCACACTGTAGGTAAAGGTGCTGTAGGAAAATCAAACTGCAGATGACTGGAAAGAAGAAAAAAAAAGTGGACTGAAAAAGAGAAGTCACATTTCAGAAAGTGTTCTCAAAGTTTTCTCAGGAAAAAAATCCAATTAAAAAATTAAATCCATATATAAACGTAGAAATAAGAATAAAACTTTCCACCTGTATCCACAGGACATCAGTAAAATCTATTGTGTGGTTCAAAGCCAGCATTGCAGAGCCCAGGTTACTTGTATTAGATTTACTGAGCTTTGGACTTGATTAATTATGAAGGAACCTTTAATTAATCAAAGGAATAGAAGCCTTAATACAAAGACACCGTTCTATGAAGGCTGATGGAATTAGAATTGGGCTGTCAACCAAAATCTTCCTGCTTTTCCTTTGGAAAATCCATGAGAATGTTTTCAGCCCCAACTGGAACTTTAATTTCTGGTATAATACAGGATGCCAGGTTGGGGTTCTGATGCCCCCACTCTGGGGGAGAACTGATCTGCCCTTGAGTTTAGAGGTGTTCAAAGGCATTTTTTATTCCTCTAAGAATCAGAGAGAACTGAGCCGGAACTGAGGTGTGCTGGAAGAACGTGGCCTGGAGGAAGAAATGTGAGATACCTGAGCTGAAGAATGGGGAGACTTCCAGCTGAGTCATGTAAACTAAAAGAAAAAAATCTAAATAAAATCAAAATCATCTGAGAATAAGCCACTTCTCAACCATCCCAAGCAACAGTATTAAATATGGTATATACAGTTCTTGCTGAGAGAACACTGCTCCAAGTACAAGATTGCACCCACATTATCTGTTGGATTATAAAGTCATTACTGATGACCAGATTAAAATTTTTTGTTTGTAGACAATCGAAAAATTGAGAAAATAAATCCTGAAGCAGAATTATTTCCTAACATAAAAATAACAAAAGTCAGTATTTTTTTTCCCATGTAAATGTATCTTTATGTGCCTGTAGATGGAAGGGAGGGAGATGAGGAGAAAGATCCTGTATTTTCATGGGTTTGAACTTAAGAAGAGTTAGAGAAGAAATAGAATGTACAACGTGAAATAAAATGAAGATTGTACAATATATTTTTCTGAGGTCTCACTTCATAGAAGAAAACAGACCTACTGGATACAGGGTTGAAACTCAGTTCAGTCATAATTTCTGGAATTAAGATAAAATGGAAGATAAAATGTAGTAAGATTTTCATATGACTTCAGTAATTACCAAGGGAAAATAAAAGAAAAAAATAAAATAAAAAAATAAAATAAAATAGAATAAAGTAATAAAAAAATTTAAAAACCCAATAAAATAAAATAAATAATAAAATATAAAATAAATAACAAAAATAAAATAAATAAAAATAAAATAAATTTAAAAATTAAAATAAATAAAAATAATGGAAAAATAAAAGAAAAATATAAAATAAAATGTAAAAAATAAAAATATAAAATAAAATAAAAATATAAAAATAAAAAATAAAATAAAATTAAAATATAAAAAATAAAAATATAAAATAAAATAAAAAAGAAAAAGAAAACAAAAATATATAAAATAAGATAAAAATAGAAAATAAAATAAAGTAAAATAAAGTAAAATAAAATAAGATAATAAAAATAAAATAAAAAATAAATAAAGTAAAATAAAATAATATAAAATAATATAAAATAAAATAATATAAAATAAAATAGAATAAAATAAAATAAAAACAAAACAGTTTTCTGTAACATCAGTTCTCCACAATGGTCACTGCAAGAGTTTCTGTGGACAGTCAGATCTCAGACACACTATAACAGAGAAGACAATAAAGATGCCACAAACCACATGCATAATTCCTTGGGTGTTCCTGAGAACTCTCCCAGAGAATCTCAGCATTCACACTCTGGAAAAGAGTTTTAGGGAGGATCTAAGGAAAAAACTGCACTTTTATACATTATTTTGCCCTTATAACATGGCTCACAGGTATCTGTTCTTTAAAGGGGCAATCATGTGTTGGAGCAATTGATAATTTTAGTGTTTCATGTTTAGAGGAGCAAACACCCAGTGAACATTGGAGTCCTGCAGATTAGTGTTACTTTGCACCCCAAAAATTCAAGTAGGGTTTTTGTACTTGGTCTCTGCAAAACAGCTTGACTGGACTTGTGTTTGGGACTGCACTTGCCCAAACTCAGCCAGAATAATCAGAGAGAGTGCTCAGGCATTGGAATGGGCTGCCCAGAGAGGGGGTGGATTCCCCATCCCTGGAGGTTTTTCAACTGAGCTTGGCCGTGGCCCTGAGTGCCATGATCTGGTAAAGGGACTGGAGTTGGACCAAGGGTTGGACTTGAGGATCTCAGAGGTCTTTTCCAACCCAATCCATTCTAGGATTCTATGATTTCCAGAGCTCAAAGGGCACAGCTCTGAGCACAGCAGACTAAAAATGGTTTTGATGGAAGTCTCTGCCTTGGTAAAGAGGAAAATCAGCAATAAATTGCTGCAGTTACCTCAATATGCAGTGTTTGCTGAGAGGCACGAGCAAGTTGCTTCCCTCCCAACCATCCCTCATTCCTAATGGTTTCCTTGTCTCCCAGGCTTAGGTACCAGCTGCAAGCCATTCCCATCAATTCCCACACAAGCAACTGCAGGATTTCAGGAGACTTTAATTTTATAATCTTGGCAATTTTTAAAGAAGAGTCGTTGCAGTGGATATGGCTAAAATGGCAGTATCTGTATTGACATAAATTTAGTCTAAAAAAAAAAAAAAAGCTGGTTTTAAATCTTAGCCAGCTTATTTATCACACTCAAGCTGCCAAGAATTGCTGTGCAAAATCTGTCAGTTTTTAAATTCTCGTTACTGCATATTCAAAGCCTCTTCAAAGAATATTTCCTTGAGTTACATCACATGCAGCCACCCACAGCTCCCCACGTCCTGCCCACACATCCAAATAAGTCAGGGAGACAGAACAACATTAACCCATCACACCTGAAGGGTTGGGGAGGTTTTGATTTTGATTTTTTTAAGACAAAATTAGAACAAAAACCTTGTGTTTTTTCAACATTCTCTTTCCAAATATCTATATTCTCTCTTGGAGACAAATTTCACTAATAATGAGTGTTGGCTGCTGGGGGTCCTTCAGGGAGTGACTTCTGCAGGA
The DNA here is from genome assembly GCF_047495875.1 of Pithys albifrons albifrons. Classification (NCBI taxonomy): domain Eukaryota; kingdom Metazoa; phylum Chordata; class Aves; order Passeriformes; family Thamnophilidae; genus Pithys; species Pithys albifrons. Next base: position 114,291,753 of record NC_092458.1, on the reverse strand, counting down.
AATCTTGTTAAACATTTCACCAAAATAACGTAACCTCACCCACCAAAACTCCACCTTGGGAATATTTATCCAGCATTATTCCAGCAAGGATTTATTTCTGCCACCTCACCTGGCTCAAGAGGAACAGCTCAGTTGAGTGGAAGGGATTGAGTTTAGGGAGGGGAGGATTATTCCCCCTGAGTTTGCAATGCCAGGTCAAGACCTTGTTTCAGAACAACCAGGAAATGGGAATTTCCTGAACCACAAAGGGCTAAAAAGAAACAAACACTCTCTTCATTTAAGCAGGGAAGCTGTTTTTAATTCACCTAATTGTGTTAAATAGGCTAATTGGAGAGCCCAGCACACACAAGAGGCTGGCATTTAATTAACAAAACCACACTCCACACAATGCCAGACAAGGAGTCAATCCTTGAAGGAGTTCCCTTGGGGGGAAAAAGCAGGATCAATGCTGCAGAAATTTCCATCCATTCCTCTGCTGCTGCATGTCATTGACTGGGGAGGAGGATGTTGTTTCCTGGATACTTTGGCATAACTTTCCCTCTTTTCCTGTGCCAGCCTGACTCTTTATCTGCCCCCTGAATCCTCCCTCTATGAGATTTGACCTGCTTTGTGCACTTGGGATTATATTTATAACCTCAAGTTGGGCTGGACCCTGATGGTTTTATTCATGCAGACTGTGCCTTGGGGCAGGAGTTTCACTGATGCCACCTTAGTGTCCCTCTGGAAGCTCCACCTCTGCCAGGAAAAGGGCTGTATTTGGCTTTAAAGGATTTCACAAGTCTAATAATGCTTGGAAAACCTCAAGGGATGCACAAAAATACTTCAAAGTTCAGCTGCTACCCCAGTCATCCCATTTCTTACCTGCAGGATAACCTTGGAAGAGTTGATACCTCTAAAAGCTCAGTTGGTTAAAACTTGGTTGTAATAATGATGTCATGGGTTCAATCCCCTGTGTGGGCCATTGACTGAAGAGTTGGACTCGATGGTCCTTGTGGATCCTTCCAACTCGGAACAGTCTGTGACTACTGAAATTCAGTTTTCTTTCCAGGGGTTGCCCAGAATGAACCAGGGGTTAGAAAGCAGCCCCATTAGGACAGCACGGCAACACAACACCTTAGGAGTGAGAAGCTGTAGGGAATATCAAAGACCAAGGAGAGATAATCTGAATAAAAGGCATTTTAACAAGCCAAGAGAGACTCCTTGGTGAACATATTCCAGTCCTGGCAGGCAGGATTGCATAGGGAGTATTTTCCACTCAGCTAAGTCTCTCCCTTGCTCCTTAAATCAGGGCAATTAAAATCTAAGTTTCCTATTGCTCAACTGAGGCAAAACTCAAGAGCAGATCTCTAAATACCCTTGAGGATCTTTAAAGGTGGGTTTTGTCAGTGCCAAGATATTTTCATTCCTTGCAAATAGAAAACTACACTTAGGGCTGTACAAACCACAGTGGCCTTTCCTCAACAGGCACAGCTCTCAGTCAGCAATTTCTGGCTCAGTCCTTCCCACAAATAGTGCTGGGCTTTGTTGGCCTCAAGTGTTTTGAGTTATTTATAACAGGCCAGATATTTGGTGTCGACAAAGGCTTCAAAGAGCAAGTTTGTTTAAATGTGTGTGAGCATTTATTCATAAAATTTAGGGGAAAAATTACCTTTATATTGTATGCAAAGACTGCAGCCTTCTCTTTCTGGCATTTCTAGTTGGAACAGACTTTAGTCTATAGATAATGTTAATGAACTACAAAGTAGAAAAGTTTCCTCTTTTAAATAAAGTGGCACATTTCCACAATATATGTGCAATATACAATCCCTCCCTGCAATTCAATCTGCACAAAATACTTGAGCAAAAGATCATTTTTTGAAAGAAAAATAAGTAAGAATCAACTGGAAAAAAAATTAGTGGGAAGGCAATGGTGAATGTTTGGGCAGCCTTTGTCAGTAATCTGAGAAAAAGGCAAATCACACTCACATTCCATCAGCAAAGAGGTTGATAAAAGAAAAATAAAAGAAGGAAAAAGGGGGAAAAAAAGGAAAAAGAGGAGAAAGGAAGAGGAGAAAGGAAGAGGAGAAAGGAAGAGGAGAAAGGAAGAGGAGAAAGGAAGAGGAGAAAGGAAGAGGAGAAAGGAAGAGGAGAAAGGAAGAGGAGAAAGGAAGAGGAGAAAGGAAGAGGAGAAAGGAAGAGGAGAAAGGAAGAGGAGAAAGGAAGAGGAGAAAGGAAGAGGAGAAAGGAAGAGGAGAAAGGAAGAGGAGAAAGGAAGAGGAGAAAGGAAGAGGAGAAAGGAAGAGGAGAAAGGAAGAGGAGAAAGGAAGAGGAGAAAGGAAGAGGAGAAGAAAGGAAGAAAAGGGGGGGGGGGGAAAGAAATAAAAGAAAAAAGAAAAAAGGAAAAAAAGTAGAAAAAAGGAAAAAAGGAAAAAAAGGGGAAAAGGGGGAAAAAAAGGAAAAAAAAGAGTAATTACACAAGCAAATAAAATGCATGTTATTCCTTGAAGGAATTTAGTCTTTCAAACTTTGTATTGAAGCTTAAAAATCTTTTTGTTAATCTTTTAAAGGCTATTTTGCTCTTGTTGTTGGGGGAGTTTGTGATTTTTTGGGGGTTTTTATATAATGATTAGTGGGCTTCAAATTCAGAATACCTCTCATATTTAAGGTCCCCTGTTGGATTTTCCTGTCAGCCACCTACAGGTAACCAGATTCTAAGCTGCTCAATAACTTAGAAAACTTGAGATACTCTTTAAAATTAATTCAGTCACTTTCTTGTAAGCAAGATTTGGTTTCAGTGGAAGGTGGTGTGGCCAAACCTGTAGTCCAGACTTTGCCACGAGCCAGTAATTCCATTTTTATTTTTGTAAACACGAAGAATTGTCCATTTTCTTGTTACAAAACCCCAGAGCCAAAATCTGCCATAGATTTTATAACTCCATGGAAATTAAATGCCAATAACCTGAAACATCTCCACTTTATTTCAGAACAGAAATACTGTGTGAAATGCCCTCACTGTTTTTATGCACCACTTCTCTAAGGGTGAACAGTTTGGAAGAGAATTGGACTTTTAAATCACTGCAAGTCTTCCATGAGCTATGGAAGTTACAGTACATTTAGTTGAATTATAGGCATATTTAATGTCATCTGTTTGCACTATTTCATGAAAAGCTGCTATTAAAATGGCTACTTGATCACAAATTGGCATTTTTGTATCACATTTTCCCCAGAGTTAAAAGAAAAAAAAGCCTTTTTCCTGTACTCCCAGCAGCACTTTGAAGGCTGTCAGAAAAGAGAGGGAAAAAAATAATTCAGTGGGGTTTTGTAGTGACTAAAGTTTTCCTGATTCTCGATGGTGTGTGAAACTGGGGGTTGGGGGAATAAACAGCAATCCTTAATTCCCCCTGAAATATATTTATTGTGCATCCCTGCACTGCCTCTCTGAATATGCATGAAGAGCTGTCATCTCATGGCTTGTTCCAATTCTGTAAATTCTGTGTAACACACAAAAAACATTATTTTCCTGATGCATGCCACAGAATTGCATTCCTGATATGCTTCAGGATTTTTTTGTTGTTCAGCACAAGCAGAGACACAAAAGAGGCAGATTGATGCTTTAAATATATATAATATATATTTAGTTTCCTAGAAGTCCTGCTGCACAATGTTAAAACTTGATATTTCACATCATTTTCCATGGCTTTCAATTTTTTTTCTTTCTTTAGGTCTTAGACCATCTTAGAAAGAAAAAGAGGATAATGATAAATATAAATAAGGAGATATGCATATGTGGGCAAACACACAAATACTCATTTTCATCTATTGTGATTTAATTCAAAGGGTCATTAAATGCTGAGGATTTTAACAGAATCTCAGCAGAGAATTACAATTCAGATTATTGCAGAAACACTGAAGTCACTGGACTTGACTAACATCAATTTTCCATGCCAACTAATTTGTTGGCCTGTGGAAATGAATCCCAATAGCCCCAGACTCTGCCTTGGCTTTTCTTGCACTGCTTTATCTGCTGGTTTCTGGTGTTGCTGTCAACACTTAAATATTATTGTTTCCACTGCAGCCTATCAGAATCCTCTCAATATGCTCCATTATTTTCCAAAACCAACCAAAGCCAGACTAGTAACAAAAAAAATAGACTGAAAGATCCTAAAGTCCCCTAAATGTGATATATCTGTTAAACAGAGTTTTTATATTAATAAAAAATTAAATATTTTATTCATCCAGTGCATTGGTACATACACAACCACCTTGTCTGTAGAGATTTTCAGCATATCAAGGATTTTTAGCTACTTCCTCACAAAGAAAACCTCACCTTATAAACATGTTTTTAATATAAAGAGAGGAAAATCATGTTGAGAGCTTTTTGTGCCTAAAATCCTCATCTTATAAACATACCTTTAATATAAAGACTGGAAAGTTGTGTTGAGAGCTTTTTGTGCCTTGGCAGATTAGTTGGGAACAAATTATTTCAGCACAAAAAAAAAGCAAAAGTTGGTTTCTTAGAGAAACATTTCCTTGTATGTTCAGCTCTGAGCCCATCAAGTGTTATCTCTCTCATTTTTTTTTTCATTTCCAACCACAGGAAATGGGGAATTTAAACTGCAGCACTGAAGTTGCTCAGAGAAACTCCTCCATGCCCAAAGACAGGAGAGTTTTAATACCCTTTTTCATAAATACTTTGAGATTTGGCCTCTCATACACAGAGTTTACTTTAGTGCCTCCTTGGACAAAAGCAGAGGTGAAAATGATGCCATCAGTGAGCAGCTAATGAGGATTCAGTGGGAAATGTTGGATCTAGAGGACTAAAGGAGATGCAGCTTGGGGGGTATGAGTTGGTTGTAGGAACTTTCATGCTGTAATATTTATTAGCTGTAGCCAAAACAGGCACCCAGTAACTAAATCACAACTCATTGATGGCTGATAGTGAATATTTTTCTGACTTGAACAAGAGTCATCACTCAAAAAATGCCTTTTTTTTCCTTTTCTTCACTTCCTTTCCATGGCAACCTCTAATTAGGGACACTGGACATTAACAAATTATAACGAGTTCAGCGTGTTCACTTCAATATCTACATTTTCCCTCACATTACAAGGAGCAAATCATGACATCTCTCAACACATTTTTCAGAAAGAATATCCTTTACTGCACATTCAGCTTTAGAAATAGTCTCCCAACCATCTTTAGAGGCTCAATATGTGTTTAATGCCATCAGTCTTGCACTTGGTTTGTTTAAGGCTACCCCTCAACAGGGGAATTATTTCAGATTTTCAGTTGCCATCACTGCAGTGAATGGAGGGGGGTTTAATTTCTACATTCCTCAAAGAACAGGGGTCTGTGCCCTCATCTCGCAGGAATTCCTGAGCTCAGCACACTTATATGAGTCAGTGTGCCAAGGTCCTACAAGTGCAAACAAAATATATTATTTACCTTTAAAGAAACTGGAAATTTTATGGGTGAAAATGATGTCCCTGACACTGCAGATGGATGGAAGTTCAGCATAAACTTAAGAGATAAAATACTTGGCTACCTCCTCTTTGGAGTCCAATCAACAGCATCTCCACATCTTCAAGACCTTTGTGGGGAATGGTTCCCATGACAGGGATTGACAGCTGTAACAAAAAGGTTTCTGTTTGTATGGGCAAGACATTCTTTCCTTGGAGGTTAATTCCAAGGAATCATAATTTAGGCAATGGGCTGTCCTGAGCAAAGAATATTCTTTGGAGAGTTGAACCTGGAAGAAAAAGGGGTCTTGAAGGAAGCCCATAGTCATGTGCATGGCTAGAAATAGTGATCTAATGCTGAAATACTCTTTGTTTGAAGACTAAACTCTCAAGAATTGTTCTAGTTCTCTATTTTAACCCCATCCTGATCAATGATTAGCTTAAGATACAAACTGTTCTAGCCCAGGCTGGCACAACAGGGGAAAGGGAAAGGAATCTCATTTGTTAACAAGTCTGTAATTGCTTTTATTCTGCCCTCTTCTTTTTCTTCATTTTTTTACCAAGCATCTCAGGAACTCCATCACATATAATTTTTTTTCAGTTGTGCAGGCAAAGAGAAGAATTTAGGATTAACAATTCAGAGCTTTTAATGCCTTTCATAATGTTATGGACTGAACTTTTTGGAGACATTCATGACAGAGTGATGAGAAAGAAAACAGCTTAGAAAGTTCTCTATGAACATGAGACTTCCACAAGGCTTGTGCAGTACTGACAGCATTGAAAATTATTTAAATACTGTCAATTATTGCTCTGCATTCTTCAGCAAAATCATATGCAAGCCATACAAGTACATATAAAGGAGAAATCATAAAAAATACAAAACAAGTGTTGGCTCAGGGTTTTCCAGCTCTGGCTAAAATAAATATTGGCTGGTTGGTGCTGGTAAAACTGAAATTTGGGGAGTTTCTCCTCTTCCCTGTTGTGGAGTGTTTGAGCCTTTCTGCAGGTTTCTTTACCTAAACTACCTGACTTTTAGAGACAGCAAATATCTTTTTGAATTATCAAATATATATATATATTGCATATAAAGTTACAATTACCTCTACATGCTCTGTACATTGCAGGACTGAAGCCAAAAAGCACAAGCTGACAATAGAGAGGCATAAACACTTTTCTAAATAATAATTTTATCCTCAAGCCACTTTCCCTCTGTTTTAAAGTAATCCAACAGGAGGAGCCAATATTGTGCTAAAACCTTTGTGCTCTTTCTTGCAGTAGGTTCTTAGAACTGTTATTTGAAAGCCAACTGCTGAAATCTGCTACTGAGAGCTGTCATCTGCTGCCTGCCCACAAGCTGCCAGGAGGTTTTCCTTTCTATTGCCATGGAAACACAGGTTGGCATGACTCAGAGAAAAAGAGAAAAGGCAAAATGTTTTAAACAGAGTTTTCAAACTTTGACCCAGGATGGAATTTGCCTTTATGAGCCATAAAGGTGACACTGAGAGAGCCAGACAGGACTAATGTGAGGCTTTGCCTCTTGTTGCTGTGTCCCAGCTGTCAAACCCATGGACCTGGCCAGATGTTGCCATGGACACCTTCCCACCAAGGCAGATGCCCTTCCCAGGCACTCAGGAGTGGGCGGGGAGAATTCTAGAATCATAGAATGGATTGGGTTGGAAAAGACCTCCCAGATCATCAAGTCCAACCCTTGGTCCAACTCCAGTCCCTTTACCAGATCATGGCACTCAGTGCCACGGCCAAGCTCAGTTGAAAAACCTCCAGGGATGGGGAATCCACCCCCTCTCTGGGCAGCCCATTCCAATGCCTGAGCACTCTCTCTGCAAAGAATTGCCTTCTGATCTCCAACTTCAATTTGCCCTGGCAGAGCTTGAGCCCATCGTGCCCCCTTGTCCTATTGCTGAGTGCCTGGGAGAAGAGACCAACCCCCACCTGGCCAGAACTTCCCTTCAGGCAGTTCCAGACAGTGCTGAGGTCACCTCTGAGCCTCCTCTTCTCCAGGCTAAACACCCCCAGCTCCCTCAGCCTCTCCCCACAGCACTTGTGCTCCAGTCCCTTCTCCAGCCTCGCTGCTCTTCTCTGGCCCCGCTCCAGCCCCTCAATCTCTTTCCTCAACTGAGGGGCCCAGAACTGAACACAACACTCAAGGTGTGGCCTCCCCAAGGCAAAGTAGGAATAGCTGAGATCTGTCTCCCCTGGAAGCAACACAGAGCTGGTGAACACACCCATGTGGGAACCTGTACAGGGCTTGAAAAGCACCACAACCACTTCAGGCCCTGCCCAGACACTCACAAATTGCATCCAGAAAATACATTAAACTGCAGGAGCTGCATTTCTCAAGCATAAAGCATTTCTGAACCATCAGGTAAAGAAGCTTTTGCAATGTCTGTTATAGATCTTTACAGAATATTTCCATTAGAGTATTGTAATAAAGGAGTAAAAATTGCTCAGCTTTAAGGTGGAACAATCCCCACCCCACATTTAATAGCCAATTCCTACATCTATCAGGTATTGAAACACTCATGGAGCTGCTTTTACTACACCTGACAGTGACAGACTAGAAATGCACCTTCCATAAAGGTGCATTTGCCAGCTTTCCTTCATCCAGTTTTCCTCCCTGATATTTTGTCTTCATTTGTTGCCAGGGGTGTTATTCATGGTTTTGAGCAATCACTTAACTTTTAAAATTAGCACGTGCAAAACTTCCCTTTAATTAACTCTTTGGATCTGCTATTCATAGTAGTTTAGCTGGTCTATTTATGGACTATTTATTAACAGAATTAATGATGTCTTGCTATTGAGTGCTTGGACCCTCAGTCTGTTATAGCTCCAGGTGCAGCTTTTTACAGTCTTTTCTGATGCATTTTGGGTTATTTTCTATTTCTTTACCATATATGAGTTTTTATACGTGGAGAGCATGAAGAGGGACCTGGTGGTGTTTCTGCTCAAGCAGTGAAGTGTCCCCTGTGCCACCCTGCCCAACCAGACCCTGCAAACCAGAGGCCATAGATTATTCTGTGGGCAGCTATTGTGCCTGCATTCTCCAAAGATCCCACTCCTGCCCTCAAATGACTGGCAGAGAGGGTGGGAAATGGGTGAGGAATTACAGCCCAACAAGCACCTTCTGCTCATCCCTTTAACTGGAACCAGAAGGTTTGCAGGAACTTGGGTCTAACCCATGGAATTTTGCATCATGGAACTGCAGAGCAGTTTTAAGTCAAGGAAAAAGAAACACAATCTGGCCAGATATTTGTCATATTTTAACTTGTTGTTAAACACATGTTTAAAAGCTGAAAAAAATGTGGTAAAATAGGGCATTGTAAGGACAAAAAAGTGAGAGTCTTGCACCTCCATGACAGAGAATCCCTCCACACCTTCCTGCTTCCTGCTTTAAAGAATTCAGGGACTAAAGTCACAGATACAGTTTAACATGTTGTTTTAATTGGGTGGAGTGGAAATCAGGGTTACAAAGGTCAACACAGCCATTATTTCAGGGCTTTCATAGCAGCTTTTCATAACAATAGACATCCCTTTCCTCCATATTATATTTTAATTCATTTTTTAAAAAAAGAAGTTTAGGTTATACCATAGCTGGTTGAAAAGTCATGACTTCTACTTACAAACGAGTTTGGCCTTTGTTTTTTTGGGGGTTTTTTGCTATTAGAGACTTTAGGATTGTATTTTGATTCTTCTAATTCTATGTGTAAAGGGTAGCAATGGCTGACTCAAAATGAATGACACCAAATGGTCACATAATTGAGCTTGGCCGTGGCACTGAGTGCCATGATCTGGTAAAGGGACTGGAGTTGGACCAAGGGTTGGACTTGATGATCTCAGAGGTCTTTTCCAACCCAATCCATTCTATGATAATTATGTCATCACTTACACATGAGAATAAAAAGCAAACAAGGAAAATAACAGGACTCACAAGGAAACACAAAAGCTGCCAGGGGACAGTCACCACTCCGCCAGCTCACAGGAGCTGGAGCAGCAATTGGGACCCTGCAGACATTACCCTGTCTTTATTCCTCCTTTCAAAGGGAGCCTCAGAGAAGGGCTCTGATGAAACAGCTCCACTCTGCTTTGGCAGAGCTCCTGAGCACCTCATGTGACCAGGGGGAGATCACAAGGGGATTGTAGGCACTCTGAGAGGACAAGAAAATTAAGTAGGGGAGGTCAGGAATGATGAAGGTGGAGAGAGCAAACAGAGGCAAAGACAGAAGTGACACTCAGAGAATTAAGAGAAAGCATTCAGGGTAAGCAGAGGTGAAGAAACACGTGAAGCAATTAGGTTTAAAAATATGTCAAGATGCTGCTAAAAAGGGGATCAAGGACACAGAAAGGAAGTTTGATGAAAAGAGCAGATTCCTGAATCTGCCACACAAACAACCCTCATCAACTACAGGCAAAAATTTTATATTCTCACAGCTCTTGCAGGGATTGAGATCCATAACCACTTGTACTTTCACTAGATTGTCTCCTTGCAGTGGTTGTCAGAGCATCCTAGAGAGTGCCTTCTCCCCCAAACCTACCATGTCTAGGGCTATTTATTGCAAAGAAATATTTTAATTCCTACATTATTATTAATAGTTTGGTCAAATATCGAGCTACAGAGGTTTTTTTGTTACAGATATATTCTTGTTTAGCCTGAAGAAGGGGAGGCTCAGAGGTGACCTCAGCACTGTCTGGCCAGGTGGGGGTTGGTCTCTTCTCCCAGACACTCAGCAATAGGACAAAGGGGCACGATGGGCTCAAGCTCTGCCAGGGGAAATTGAAGTTGGAGAGCAGAAGGCAATTCTTTGCAGAGAGAGTGCTCAGGCATTGGAATGGGCTGCCAAGAGAGGGGATGGATTCCCCATCCCTGGAGGTTTTTAACCTGAGCTTGGCCGTGGCACTGAGTGCCATGATCTGGTAAAGGGACTGGAGTTGGACCAAGGGCTGGATTTGATGATCTTGGAGGTTTTTTCCAACCTAATCCATTCAATGATTCTATAAAAGGGGTTTGTTTGTAGGTGACTGGGTTTGGAGATGGACTGAGTGGAGCAGCAAAGAGGATCATCCTTCCAGGCATTGTGACTGACACCATGTCAGACAGGACATGTACAGAGCAGGAATGGAGCGAAGCATCATTTAATGCTCTTGACTGATTCATTTTTCAAGAATGACTTTTCCAAACTCAAAAACCTACTGAGAAAAGATATATATAAGGATATAACTGAAGCCTCTGCCAGACATGCATGAGATGAGCTCAGTTGGTTAAAACTTGGTTGTAATAATGCCAAGGTCATGGGTTCAATCCCCTGTGTGGGCCATTGACTGAAGAGTGGACTCGATGGTCATTGTGGGTCCCTTCCAACTCAGAATAGTCTGGGATTCTGGGATATTCTAAAAGTCAAAGTCTCATTATTTTTCTGAGCACTTCTGAAACTCTGAGACTCCAATTCTGAAGAGTTTCTGCTGGACTTAAGAATTTATAGATGAAGATAACACAGAAACTGGGCATTGTGAAAATCCAACATGGACCCAGTGCAAAGAGCTGGGAATTTTCCTGTCTCCAAACAGAGTGACTGTTGACTAAGCTTTGCAAATCAGTGTAATTTCTTTTTTTTTCCAGCCCCACAGGCACAAAACTTTTCTCAGAGATTTTTCAGACACCCTCTTCGGTGCCAGCCTGGCCACACCATACCTTGTATTTAGGAGCTGCTGAAGCATGAATGATTTTTGCTCCCTGGAGAATTCCACACATGGAGGTACAGCATCTGTTTTCCAGTGAGCATCTCCTGGAGTGGCAGTGACAGATCCCTCCCTCATCAGTGCTTTGTCTCAAAAGAAACATGTAACTAAGCTTGACACACGTTAAGATTTTGTTTTGCCATAGTGAAAAGTGGGACAGAATTCTCCATTTAGAAGAAAATGCAATTCTTTTCTCGAGAGGAGTTAGTTAAAAGGAAGAGGAATGTTTTGCTCTGTCAAAAGGTTCAGACTAAAGGGGCTTGAGGAGAATGTCAGTGGGAAGGAGTAAAGAACAGCAAAGATATTTCCATGTTGATGAGCTTTGGAGAAGTGGTAATGAAAGTGAAGGCTGATCCCAACATATTGTTGAAAGGTAGTACTAAATTTCCCTTTTGTGTATATGTCTTTTTGTCATTGGTAGTCCACAAAAACCATCCCAATTCTAGTCATGCATTTTTTATAAGCTGGACTGACAATTAAGTTAAAAACTGTGAAAAGGTTGTGATCAAGAATTAATAATTTTTAAAATATCATGCAATCATTTCTTTGGAACATCTGAGGTGCTGGAGCGGGGCCAGAGAAGAGCAACGAGGCTGGAGAAGGGACTGGAGCACAAGTGCTGTGGGGAGAGGCTGAGGGAGCTGGGGGTGTTTAGCCTGGAGAAGAGAAGGCTCAGAGGTGACCTCAGCACTGTCTGGAACTGCCTGAAGGGAAGTTGTGGCCAGGTGGGGGTTGGTCTCTTCTCCCAGGCACTCAGCAATAGGACAAGGGGGCACGATGGGCTCAAGCTCTGCCAGGGGAAATTGAAGGTGGAGAGCAGAAAGAAACTCTTTGCAGAGAGAGTGCTCAGGCATTGGAATGGGCTGCCCAGAGAGGGGGTGGATTCCCCATCCCTGGAGGTTTTTCAGCTGAGCTTGGCCGTGGCACTGAGTGCCATGATCTGGTAAAGGGACTGGAGTTGGACCAAGGGTTGGACTTGATGATCTCAGATGTCTTTTCCAACAAAATTGATTCTATGATTTATCAGGCCAAAGAGTATTTTTATCTGTCTGTTGGAGAGTACAAATCAGTGGTTTCAACATACAGAAGACACTTGGTAAGAGAACGGAAAACACCTCCCTTCTCCAAAATCTATTGGCAACCAGGCAAATAAATGTTAGAAAGATAAGTGCATTAGCGATTAAAGTGCTCAGAACAAGAGAAGTTAAGGCAAAAATCTATGATATTAGACAGAAAATATTATCATGCCAGTGCTTTTACACAGAGTCTTAATTGGCTGCACAGCGAGTGCAAATTACTATTTGTGATTTGTTGCCACTACTAAAATGTTTCATTATACTAGTTTTTGAAAAAAAACTACTAACAGATCTGCTTCATTTTCTATCTCCTAGTGCTGAATCTCTATGACAAACAGTAATTGCTGTATCAAAAAGGTCCAGCTCATTCTCAGTGTTCCACATTCACACTGATAGGCCACAACACAAAAATCACTAAAGCAATTGTGTTACAATATTGCATTGAAAAATAACAGATAAAGACCTCACTCTGATTTTTCACTTGCAGAGGCACAAGAAGTGAAGAGAAAAGGTTGATTTAATCTTTCACTGCTGGTTGATGCTGAAAGGGACAGTTTCTTTTCCTTCTTTAATATTTGTCTCATGCTTTAAACCCAGCTGGCAACGAAATACCATGCAGATGTTTGCTCACATCTCTCCTGATCCTTCCTGCTGGGACGGGATGGAAGATGAAGGGAAAACAAAGTAAAAGTTGTGGGATGAGAATGGAATCTCCCTTTGGCCAGTTTGGATCTTTTGTCCTGGCCATGCTCCCTCCCAGCTCCTTGGGCACCTCCTCACTGGCAGCACATTTGGGGTAAAACACTCCTTGGCAACAACATCACTGTGTTACTCACATTATTCTCAAAATAAATCCAAAATACAGCACTGCAGCAGCTACTAAGGAGAAAACTAAATATCCCAGACAAAACCAAGCCAATGCAATTTCCCAGAAAAAATAGTGGGAAGATGCAGACAGGAATTTCAGCTCAGAAACACAGTTATAAAAATAGCTGAAATACAGAACTCCGTAAACTGAGACAATGTCTTGATTATATTTTCTCTGTCTTATGCTGAGTGTTCTTTCGATCCAATCTTCTCCCTTCCTGTTCACCACTCACAGGGTTTTCCTCCTTCCTTGGACCTCTTCTTATCTTTTTCCTCAGTCTCATCACATTCTCCCTTTTTTCCTCTAATGCCTCACTCCATTTTACAAAATCATGGCTGGGGCTATCTATAAAACATGTTGACTCTGTAGAAAGTTTGCTCTGCTTTAACTTGAATTCCCAAACTTCAGCCTGGTCTGACTATACAGATCCCATTGCCACAGAACACAGTGGTGTTAATGTGCACCCAGAGATTGGGTGACAGGAGAAGAGAAGGATCCTTTCAGTCCATCCAGCACACACACAACATCAGGTGCTTTGACATGATGTATCCTGGTATTCCTCTAAATAGTCCACAGAAAACAGCAACAGTGATGATACCAAACAAAAAGATTCTGATGATGGTATTGGAGAAAACAATCTATCCAAAACAAAGCCCCTTTTTCTCCCAGATGAAAAAAGCCCTGAAGTTTTCCTGAATCACTTGGAAACCTCCCTTTGTACAGCATTTCTTCACTTGGACATTGCCATCACCTCACCTCCCTCTGCCCATCAGCAGCCTCATTAAGCTCTTTGGGACTCTAAAGGTTAATTAAAAATGAATTGTTCTCTTTACAGTTCCAAGTACATGGAGCTACCCTTTTAAGAGGAGGGAGGGAGGATGGAGAGGGAGGGAGAGAGGGAGGATGGAGAGGGAGGGAGAGAGGGAGGATGGAGAGGGAGGATGGAGAGGGAGGGAGAGAGGGAGGATGGAGAGGGAGGGAGAGAGGGAGGATGGAGAGGGAGGGAGAGAGGGAGGATGGAGAGGGAGGGAGAGAGGGAGGGAGGACGGAGAGGGAGGGAGGACGGAGAGGGAGGGAGGACGGAGAGGGAGGGAGGACGGAGAGGGAGGGAGGACGGAGAGGGAGGGAGGGAGGGAGGATGGAGAGGGAGGGAGGGAGGGAGGGAGGATGGGGAGGGAGGGAGGGAGGATGGGGAGGGAGGGAGGGAGGGAGGATGGGGAGGGAGGGAGGGAGGGAGGATGGGGAGGGAGGGAGGGAGGGAGGGAGGGAGGGAGGGAGGGAGGGAGGGAGGGAGGGAGGGAGGGAGGGAGGGAGGGAGGGAGGATGGAGATTATTACACCAATAAAATCCAACCACTAACCACATCATTTACATAAAGCAGTGGGGAGCACTGACAAATGGAGTTAAAGGAATGGCATGGAGGGAGATAAAACTCCCCTGTGACTGATATTTTTCATCTCACAGGCAAAGTGCAGCAGGAACTGCCAAACTGCAGCAGCTGAGCAGGTTATGGCATTTGTAACTAGGATTAGTTATGGGGTTTAACTTTGTTACTCACACAAGTACCCTCAGCTTTAGTCTGGAGTGGGGTGACCACTCTGCCCACCTGCAGATCAGGCAGGTAAGGAAAAGTGCAGGTAAATCATAACAAAAACAGGAAAACATCTTCAGGATTCCAGACTTTAGTTTTTGTAGGTTTACTTCCCTACCACAACATATGACAGAGCCAGATGATTTCAGGAGATGAACATTACAAATACTTAGACCACCTTTTGGTGGCAGCCAGGACTTTATGTTTATGTATAGCTTAAAATCTGAATTATTTAATTCTAATATTTAGTCATTTATTATATTTGTGGTTTATTTTCATTGTAAGTACAATGTAGGACAGATTTAATTTTTTTTTCCTCAATATGAAGAATCTGGTCAGAATACCAGTCCAAAATACTAATTTTTCAAGTATTAAACCTTTTGTGATGAAATCATATACATGAAATCCTAACTGAACTCAGATTTTAGATTTTCATGTGTTCAGAAAAAGACTTCTAGGACTCTAAAAGGCCATGCAAACCAAGAGAAAAGATAATACAATTAAAAAAAATAAAATCTGGAAAATTATTGACTCTGCTGGTCTTCTATAATTTAGAGAAAATTCTGGTTTCCAAAGGTAGGTTTTGTTTTTCATTTCATTTCTAAAATATTAAAGGAAGTTGCTGATCCTTGCAATTCCTGAGCTTAATTAAGGGATGACGCTCAAATAGCCAAAAATATGTGTGTTAGCTGTGAGTGTTTAGATCCAAGTTCATGGCCCAGGTCAACTCTGTGTGCCCAAAGTACCTTTGGAAAGGTGTTCAAAAGTCTCACTAATGTCACAAAAGCTGTAGGAAAATACAGATTAAAGCACTGCACTTAGGAAAAAAAAGTCACTCAGTTATAGGAAAGAAAATAAATTGGAATATATTGTTCTCCCTCTCTTCTGAAGAGCCTCCATCAGTGCTATAATCATTTTCTCCTTCCCATTTCAAAGAGGAACAACTTGTGAGCAGCATTTTCATGCCATATATTTAAAGACCTGAAGAAAGTAATATTAAATTCATTGAGAAAGCTTAACTTCATCTCTCAAACTGTTTGCAAAATGAGCATAAAGTTTGCTCCTACAGAAGTTCAGTGTTGCATTGCCAACTCTGGCATATTGTTTGATTAAATTAATAAACGAGTAATCTTGCTGGCATAACACTCTGAGGAATTCTGATAAACCCTCTGGTTGGGTGTCTATTAAATCTTCTGACTACTTACAATTATTTTCCATTATGGGTAACAGTTGTCAAGCATCAAAGAAAATATTCCAGGTTTATTCCCCATGTCGGTCTCTGCTTAGATGTGGAAATCCTCATTTTCTGTTTGCCCTCCTAAAAACGAAAATACAGAGGGAGAGTGGGAGAGAAATTTAACACTAATTGGTAGCAAAAGCAGCAGCATCATTTAAAATCACACCATGTCATTAAACTTTGGTATGATAAACTCCTGGGTTCATTTAGCTTGTAAATCACTTAGACCTTTCACATATGATGAAGAAATGACAAAGGTAGAGTTCATGCAATCAGGTAGTAATACAGAAAATTAACTAGTCACCAGCTGCTCCACCATAATTAATGGGGAATACAGATCTCTTCTTGAGCAAAATGAGATTATACACTTGGGAATGTGTTTAATCTCACTGAGACAAGGTGATGAAATTAAAACAACAAAGTATCAAATGATTGGAAAATCCAAAAAGTATTTAGAGACAAGCATGGGTATATAAAATTTTCCAAAGGCTGCATTTTTTTCCCTCACCATTATCATGTTTTATAAGTTTTTCCTACATTAATTGAGAAATTCTTGCTTGGGACTTCCCTTCACAAAGGAGGGAAATGAAAACAAAGTCCAAATCCCTACTGAGTTACCAGCTGTAATCACACTCCCTTCAAGTCATCACACCCTTCCCAGAAAAAAAGAGCACATGACAGAACTTTGGGTGGCTGGTGACCCAGCGTGCAGTGGGAGCTCAGAAAAGCTTGTTAAAACTGGGAAAAATATATAGATATTCACCCTAGGAAAAGTAGTTATTCAAAATTCACAATTAAATAAAATAACTCCTCCCAACCTTTCCCTCCACCCTTAAATTTGGAGCAGTTCAATCCACGCAAAAGCCACACGGTTTGTAGCATTTTCCAATGTCTCATTAAGGTATCTATGCAAATGAGCAGCTTTTTGAGAAACATTAACAAGCAAGTACAGATGCTCCACTCTGGCTTTCTCATTATAACAAATGATTTTGGAGGGTTTCCTTCAGCACTGCACAGATGTCCCGTTCATGGCACAGGGAAGACACACTCTGGTTTTTAAATGCACCTGAAAGGAAACCAGCCCAAAAAGAGCAGAAGAATAATCTTAGTGCCCTACATACAAGTGATACTCTCTGAAGACCATGGGTCAAAAAACAAAAGCCACCAAAAAAAACCCCACCAAAAAAACACTACACACACCCAACCAAAAAACCACCACAACACCACGACGACACAACCACCCAACAGCAAAACCACAAAAAACCACAAAAAACCAACAAAAAAACACAAAAAAAACCCAACCAAAAAACCAACAAAAACCAAAAACCACCAAAAAAAAAACAAAGAACACAAAAAACCAACAAAAAACCAACAAAAAACCAACAAAAAACCACAAAAAACCACAAAAAAACCACAAAAGACCAACAAAAAGCAACACAAAACAACAACAAAACACAAAACCAACAAAAACCAACAAAAACCAACAAAAAAACCAAAAAACAAAAAAAAGCAAAAAAACCAACAAAAATACAACAATAAAACAATCAAAAACCAAGAAAAACCAAGAAAAACCAAGAAAAACCAAGAAAAACCAAGAAAAACCAAGAAAAAACATCAAAAAACAACAAAAAACAACAAAAAAAACAAAAAACCAACAAAAAACAACAAAAAAACAAAAAACCAACAAAAAACAACAAAAACACAAAAAAACAACAAAAACAACAAAAACAACAAAAAAACAACAAAAAACAACAAAAACAACAACAAAAACAACAAACACAACAAACACAACAAACACAACAAACACAACAAACACAACAAACACAACAAAAACACAACAAAAACACAACAAAAACACAACAAAAACCAACAAAACCAACAAAAACCAACAAAAAACCAACAAAAAACCAACAAAAAACCAACAAAAAACCAACAAAAAAACCAACAAAAAACCAACAAAAAACCAACAAAAAACCAACAAAAAACCAACAAAACCCACACACACAAACAAAACCAAAAACCATTCTGTAATAATAACGTTGGCAGAATGATTTAGTTCCGTGACCATTTCACTGCTTTTAGCACAATCACATTGAATTCTCCTGGGGGACCTCAGAACCATAATTGACTATAAATGTTGGTAAAACCCTCCTCAGGTTCTGAGAGCTGCTAATGATTCTGCAAAGGAATTTTTAATTTTTTTTAAAGAAGGATTTGCCAGAGAATTATTATGTCCTATGAGAGTAACAACGGAGCTGAACTCCACATAATAACCATCTTGCAGGTGAAACCAGAACTCACCAAGACTGACCCTGACCAAAACAGCCTCAGAGGTGCCCAGGGCTGGAGCTGTCCCTGCCTTTCTCCCTGGCTGGGGGCACTGGGACAGGTTATTCCCATGGGGACTCTCATCTCCACTGCTGGCCCTCACTGCCCCCCAACAAGGTGATCATATCAAGGTGTTTTTCTCCAGCTTTTGGCTGCACAGAGTGAATATTTGACTTGCATGCTCACCCCAGCTTGATTTCTCCTTGCTGAGCAGACTCCTCTATCAGGCCCTCTAATCAGTATAATCAAGAACACACTTTTCCCTTTCTAAGCACGTATTGCAGTTGCAATTGGTAGGATAACAGATGAAATAAGCAACAGTAAACCTCCTCTGTTAGTTGTTTTCAGCATTCAGCCCTTTCACTGCAGTATTTTTAGCTTGCTGCTTACCATTAGTCCTTTATTCCAGAGCCCAGACTTGTCAAAGCTTTCAAGAACTGCGGGTGAAAAATTCTTTTCAAGACCTTCAGCTGGGTCCAACAACTCTGGTTTGCCTTTCTTTTGCAAAACACCTCTCAGGACAAGCACAATGAGTTTGGAACAATTCATTTAAAACTGTTCTGTGCCACATAGTAAGTTGTTTTATTATTGTATGAAACATCATTGTCTGTACCGTTCAAAGAGAGCTGAAAAATGCAATTCACTCCAACAATATTATTCACAATATTATTCTTCTTTTTCATTTCCATTTGAAAGTCCTGCTCCCAGACTTCACTAAAGAACAGCATTCACAAGATTAACTACTGCTGTCCATTGAAAGGATACCTTTGAAAAAGCAAAAACTTGGCTTTCAATTGAAGAGAACTTAATTTCTTCACCATGGCCTGTTATCTCCCTTTATAAACTCAGCTCCAACAGCCCTGATTAGTCACCTTTTTTTTTCTAATCTAGTTTTTCTTTACTGAATGATTGTGAGACAAGTCACTAAGAAGACACATCATGTAGGAAAAATACTCCAACATTTAATCTTGGGAATAAGTGTAGCTGTACAACAAGTGGGGAGTTAAAAGAGAACGACAAAACCATTATGTTTAGAGACAAAAGAATGATGTGTGGGAGTTGGTTAAATCAATAACTAATTGTAGAGCATGTATCCAGTTCCAGAGTTGATCCAATAATTGAAATCTGCTGCTGGTCACCTGAGCCCTGTTTAGCAGGGTCAGCTCATAATTCAGGTGACTTTTGCACTTCTCATCGATTTTGTTCAGCAGCAGATTTGTGGTTCTGATAAGACCATTCCTTTCTCAGCACTGATTCAGACTCAGCGAGAGCAATTTCACTTGGTTAAAAAGGTTTGTATTTAATCTTTTAAAATTGCAAGTAGAAACCTGGTTTTGACAAAAAAACCCCAACCCTTATGCACATAAAACCTTCTAGATTTATTTTCATCTTTAAGCTCACAACATTAATTCATTATTTTAGAATCACAGAATATTCTGAACTGGAAGAGCTGGGATATCAGACCCAGCAACACTTGGAGCATTAGGAGATGCAGGTGAAAAGAGATAAATCTCTAGAAATTAGAGAATTTTTTTTAATTACAGAAGAAAGACTACTATCTTTTTCCTTTTTTTTTTTTTTAATCATGGAAGCAATACTGTATTCCTATAAATCAGAGCAGGAAACTTTTCCACACCAGTCATGAACCTTGGAATTCTCCAGTTTGTTCTCATTTTCCATGCAGTCCAAAAAGCAAGAGACAGCTGGAATTACCCTGTCACATCTGTGGCTCAGCCACATTTGGTCAACAGACATAGATCAAAGTGTGTATCAGCTTCAGAGAAACCTCAAACAAGATGTGATTTCCCAGGGTCAGTGTAGTCCCAGAATCAACAGGAGCAAACCAAAACTGCTATTTTTGCTGTTTCCCCACTGAAAAAAAAAAACCCAACAAAAACAACCACCCCTATTTCCTTTTTTTTTTAGAGAACTTTGACAATTCCATTTTATATTCCATGAACTGAAGGGACAAAAGGACAGGGGAGATCCTGGCTCCAGGAGTCATCCTGACTGAACTGTAGTAGATCTCTGCAATGCCTCATTATGTGTCTAGAGCAGAGACTGCAGGGGAAATTCTTAGCAGGATTTATACACCCCTTTTGTAGAATGAATATATTTCATTTTCATTCCTATGATGGGAATGTATTTCACTCTTCACTCACTTGAGGTGGTTCAGTGGTGGCAAGTGATGCTCCCTGTCTCTGTATTTCCCATTTTCACACCTTCAGCTATTCAAGCTTTGCTTTGTTTCTGGGTGTCTGTTTGTCTGCAGGTTTGAATAAATTCAGCTCAGGTTTGATTCCAGGTGTGTTTGCTGAGTGCCAGCTCTGCTCCTTACCCTTTTTCCTCATTACAGCTGCTCTTTCACTCCTCATTCAATGCCACATTTAGTTCCTGTGTTGGGTATTCTCAAAGAACTGCCAGGGACTCATTCATTAGTGGGGATACACCCCAAAGGAGTAGACTCCTCCAGATGTGCAGACAACGTGACCTGCAGCACAGGCAGGTTCTTTCTGCCTTTTTTTTTCTTTTTTTTTTCTATCCCCTCTGCCTTTCTGGAGTCAGAGAAAGGAGCCAATAAAAGGAGCAAACAGTGGAAACACCTGGAACAGGTGGGAGGAGAAGAACCAGCAAAGATCAGAGACAGCAACCTGGGTTCCAACTCACAGGTTCCAAACCCTTCTCCTTGGCATCCTGGCAGTTCAACACAAGCAATAAAAATCAAAGTGGCAATAAAGTTGCAGCCTGACAGAGAACCAAAGCAACCAACAGGGTGGGAAATAACAGCAGCACTAAACTTCTTCCACCTTTCAGCCGCACGAGCGATTCAGGCCAATGAAAACATCAGAACCAGGGGGGGTTTTGTGGTTTGTTTTTTTTTTGTTTGGGTTTTTTTTGTGTTGGTTGTTTTGTTGTTTTGGGTTTTTTTAACCCTGCTTTAAAATCTAAATAATGTCCTGCTAGTATTTTTCCATAGGTATTTTTTGGTTTACTCTCATCTCTGCCATTTCAGGCTGAAGGTTTCTGTGATGCTCTGATACAGCTGTTCATTCACAACACAATGTGCAACACAGAGAAATATCTACTAGTTCTGCTATTTTTTTAGACTTAAAGTTTGTAGTGCCATTTTAAGCATTGTGGGTGATGGGTAACTAAGCAAATGATGCCACATTTGTAGATTTTTTTTGTTTGGAAGTAAAAACAAGCAGCCTATCACCCCAAAAAGTTGTTTAGCTGTTTCACCACTTCACTATTTAATTTCTACATGAATTCATAGATACCTTGATAAGCTGGTAAATTCAATCAACTCTTAAAATAAAAACTCTCCAGTATCAGACTCTCCATGTGCATTAAAAATATCAGAAGGGAAAAGGACATAATTTTATTTTACAAGACCATATTAACAGTTTTCTTTGCAAATTCAGCAACTTATTTGTGAGATGAGATGCTTAAAGTCATATTTACCAGTCCCAGTTCTCCAATATAAGTCAAAAATACTTCCATTAAACCTTTTTTCAATAGTCCTTCATTTCTGGGACAAGAATCAAGGGATTTCAAAGACATCTTCATTAGTTTATCTGATATTAACAGAAAGCAAGCTGCAAAATACAGACAACTTCTCCACCATCTTCATTTTCTTTTCCCCCCCTTGGTTTTGGTTTGGATTTGTTTGAAAGTTTGCTTCCAATCCCCTTCATCCTTAATAACTTGGACCCTTCTGTTATTTTCTTGTCTACTTCTAACACAGATGAGAGGGAAAATTTTCCAATTTTTAAATTATAAGAATTCTGACAATTTATGCAAAGCCTTCCCCAAGTCAATTTTTAACTGAACTGGCCCCTTTTGGGAATTAATCTGGAATAAAGAATATCATCAGTTGCACTACAATAATCATTTATTAATGAGCTGCTTATTCATCTGAGCAGGTTCTCACAGAGAACCCGTTGGGGAGAACCCCAAGAAAGGCATCCTGACCCAAAGAGAAAATCTATCCCTAAGCCTAAAGAAAAGAAAACTCTTAATTAATATAGATAACAGATTATGAAACCTAGTCCTGTGTCCTGACTAGAAGCCATTGAACAGGATAAAAACCCCTCAGGTTTTAATTCTGAAGTAAGCAGAAGGTGAAAAGAAAATAAAAATGCTATTTCTGTTGCGTACAGCAGTTCTCACACGATTTCTCCTGGTGCCAGCTGGGGAGTGCCCTTTGACTCTGCCTAACCCAGAGCACAGGATTCCTGTTGGCAAAATTGTGCTGCTCTATCAGGGAAATTGCAGAGAACAGTTTAGAATTATGCTGATATAAAAAATAAAATACAAAAAACACAGCAAGCCTTAGCACCTTGCAGGCCTGCAGCCAAACCTCCGAGCTCTGCAAATACCAGAGGTTTGAGGCATCACTGCAGAAAGCAAAATGTGCCCCACCCTCCAAATAATTTGCAGCAAGGGGAGCATCTCTGCAATCAAAACTTGTGTTTAAATATGCCATTTTCCATTAAGACAAGACCTGGATTAAACTACATTGTGAGCTAAACAAGCTGGGTTAACACCCCAGAATTGTTTGGTTTGGGACTTCGAGGTCCAATTCTGTCCCACTAATTGATGTGAATAATAAGTGACATTCCAGCTGTGTCTGTACAAACAACTTTCCTTACTCTAAACCCCCAACAGGTGATTGAGAATGGCTTGTGCCTATGAAGGAAGGATTTTAGTTCATAAAACTTCATTTCAGTGCTTAGAAAGGAACCCCCTCTGGGCTATCATCCCATGCAGCTGTGAACACGGCCAGGTCTCAAATCCTGAGTTAAGGAGTCTTCTGTTCCTTCCAAGCCATTACTTTAAGTGGTTTAATTTTCCCCTTCCCCAGCCTGTACCTGTGTGGCACCTGCACAGAGGATCCTTTCACACCAAGTGAACAGCTGTTCTCAATAATGCTTCAGAAAAACCAGGTTAAAACTTGGTTATAACAATGCCAAGGCCATGGGTTCAATCCCCTGTGTGGGCCGTTGACTTAAGAGTTGGACTTGATGATCCTTGGGGGTCCCTTCCAACTCAGAACAGTCTGGGAGTGATTCTGTGGGTTTTTTCCAAAGGAGTGTTACTTTAAAATAATTTTACATTTACACTCCCTTCAACTTTTGAAAGTATTTAAAAGACCACTAAAAAGACTTCTCAGCAATTTACTTTGGGGATAGAAGGGACAGAAGAAGGTGATAATTAATTTAGAATATCCCCTGACATCTGTGCCTTCTTGATTAAACCAAAGATGCAAAGCTTGGATCCAAATCTGGAATACCTGATTTCATGCTAAGGCAAGAGCTTGGAATACCAGCTAATATTTGCTATCTGTCAAAATACTGCACAGAATTAACATTTATATATATGTTTTAAGCCAAATATTCTCAGTTTATTTTCTTTTTTAACTGTCAGGCCTTCCAACTCAATCTGCACAATTATTCTAAATAAGCCCAGCATATCTCCATCACCAAATTCTCCCCTCAAGTTACATCTAAGACATTTCATGTTTGAAAATGCTAAATCCATACTGTCCTCTTAACAGTCACATGTGGAAAAGAAACAGCCATTCTTTTGTTTTAACTTACTTTTTAAGGACAACAATCCTACAAAGAGTTCATGAAAGAAAACCATACAAGCTTCTAACAGCAGATGTTTCTAACAAAAAGTCTCATGTGCCCAGTGTGATAAATGACAGATAAAAACATGCTATGGAATTGTGGTTTAGAATACAAGAAGATGCTTTGCACATTGTGTTGTGCTACTGCAATTCAGGCTCTTTAAAGAGCTATACAACAGTCTGATGTTTTCATTGTTAACCCTGGAACTTTAATTAGTGTTTTCAAGGAGCAAACCTGAACATAAGTGGTTTCTATTCTGATTCACCTGCAAGTCTCTGCCAGAGTCCACAGAATATTTCAAATTACAGTTTCTGTATTAACTATTTTCTATTTCTCAGTGGAATTTTTCTTTTGAACTTCCAAGCTACAACACACTTTGCTTAATAAATAAAAAACACCCAGGTTGTTTTCTCTTACCTTTCATTTCTAAAAGTAAATACTAAAACTCAAAACAGAAGAACCACATACAACTCCCACAGCATTTGAGGCAACTGAGAAGATCAAATAAAGAAAAGTATTGCAATTCCTAATCCTGTGAATCACTGAATGCCAAATGAATTGTGTGTTGGACCCACTCCACAAGCTCTGGGAGGTTTCCTTTATAGGCTGTTTATGTTGCAGGTGGGTTTGGTGAAGTGTGAGACAATTAAAAACAAAGTGTTAGTTAAACTGGATTGCAAACATCTGCAGCTTTCACCACAGAGTCTTCATTAGCACAGAAACAGTCTCGGAAATACAGTTTAAGCTAAAAGCTTTTCTAAATTTTCTGTCACCCTTGCACCTTTTCCTGTCTCACAGTCCAACAGCTCAGCCTCAAAACTGGGCCCATGAATAGTCCTGGAGGTGCAACTGAGTACTGAGAAACACTGTTCACACTGCAGTGAGGAAATAAAATAATCAAATATTCAAGGAAAAAAAAGATTTTATACAAATTGAAAGGTATTTGTTTCAATTCCCAGCCAAGAATAAAAGATAATGATGTGTTTAGGCACTGCTGTGATAATACTCTTAGTTAAATAACAATTTTACACACCTTGAGAAGTGATGAACAGGAGATGGCATGTGACTTTAAATTCACATTAGATGCTTCATTTAACAGTTCTAATCAACTACTTTGCAAGATTCATCAACAGAATAAAGCACAGAGATGTTAAACAGCTTATTAAGATGGTAAAGCATTAATGCAGAGTCCAATAAAAAGCTCTAAAATACAGAAATAAGGTAGGCATGAAGCCTAACTTCACATGGTTAGATAATTAAAAATTACATATAAAATGCAAGATAAAACAAATTTCCATATAGTCCCCTAATGACAGCAATATTTTATCTCATTGTTGGAACAATGAGCAGTACTTATTACTAATACAATGTTATTTTGATTGATACCTTAAGGTTACAAAAAGGAATCAGCCTGGCTCATCTTTTGAAAAATCAGAGTAGAACTTGCAACAACAATCAGAAGTCGTGTTGCCAAGCCATGGGAGATGTCAGGTGTAAATCTGTGACCCTTTTCTGAAGATGGTGCACGAGGCCAAAGGTGGGAATGTTTTTAATTCGGTACCCGGGGAGTAGCAGTTTAGCGAATAATTAAATCCATCATACATCACTGCAGAGCTGTTTGCTGGTTCTAAACAAAACAAATTCCTCTAATTATTTATGTATGTCAATGTAGTGCTGATTCACAGCTTCTCTGATTTCAGCTGTGCTTGGCACGTTGCCTTGGATTTGCCTCAGATCCCTCTCATTTGTCTTTGCAAGGGACTAATTGTTTCCTTGGCAAAAGATGTGACACTTATTGAGAGTTACTGAGTAGCCAAGCAGTTGTTTCTTTAAAGGCAGTGAGAATATATGTTTTGAATAAAGAAGCTTTTAAACTAAAGAGAGGAAGTGTCAGGGGTTTAAGATGTATTTCCCCTTTCACTGAGGGGTGATATTGCACCATTTGTTTTCTGCAGTCCAAGAAGATGTTTATTTTCCCAGAGTACAATCATGAAGGTTTGGAGGGATTTGATCCAGTAGATGACAGCAAGCCTGACAAGGACACTGAACAAAAGAAGAGGGAAGAGAGAGTCCTGAAATAAATGAAGCTTTGAAAATAAAGGCCAGTGGGGTGGCTTAATTAGGGCCATCGTAGATGATTATGAGTTGCTGGTATTCTGAATTCAAGGCTCAGTGCCACTTCTGAGCAGCTTCTCTTCCTAAACCAGAAGTGTTGCTGCATGAAAAACCCATTGGTCTTGCTCATAGGAACTGGGTGAAATTCTACAGCTCTGGTGGCAAACAGTGTTTTATCAAAGAAAAAACAATCAGATTTTGTGTGAACTTAATATTGCATGGGAATTCTGTACAGGCATCCAGGGCATGTGGCAATGCTTATAACGTAATGTATATATTAACATACGCTTTCCAGTGTTGCCTGAACACTCTGCTAACCCAGTTCTTGCAGGTGTTTTCTTTGCTGTGAACCACTGGAATCACAGAATCCTAGAATGGATTGGGTTGGAAAAGACCTCTGAGATCATCAAGTCCAACCCTTGGTCCAACTCCAGTCCCTTTACCAGATCATGGCACTCAGTGCCACGGCCAAGCTCAGTTTTGAAACCTCCAGGGATGGGAAATCCACCCCCTCTCTGGGCAGCCCATTCCAATGCCTGAGCACTCTCTCTGCAAAGAATTGCCTTCTGCTCTCCAACTTCAATTTCCCCTGGCAGAGCTTGAGCCCATCGTGCCCCCTTGTCCTGTTGCTGAGTGCCTGGGAGAAGTTTGAGGCTGTTGCAGCTGAGCTCTGTCTCAGGCACTCACGCTATTTTAATTTGCCCAAAACAGCCTTTGTACCCATATCTACCAGCAGGCATTTAAAAAGTAATTAAAAACCCCTCCCTGTGTAGCCTGTACTCACACAATGCTGCTTAATTCCAAATCTTAGCAAAGGAGACTCCAGGGTGACCCAGGGAGGAGACTGTTTGCTGGAGGAAAGATCTGGGCCTTGTCTGTGGCCTTCACCTAATAATGAGAGAAAAAGGACTATTATTCCTTCAATATTCATCTACAGTTTAATATTTATTGTGATAAAAACACCCAGTAATAATTTAATAAACGATTTAAAAATTCTCATGCTGCCTTTAAAAATGAGAAGCCATTACATATTTCAATATTTATTTACCTTTCTTCCTCTTCCTAGCCCCTGCCCTGTTGTGGCCTGAGGGTCACCCCCAGGAGCAGTGGGGTGGGGGACAGGCACCCAGGGATGGCCTTTCCAGGGTTAGGATTAATCCAGGACCACACCAGCTCCTGGGCACTGGCAACCCCTGTCCCAGTGGTGCCACAGCAGGGCTGCTCTCCAGTTCCCACAGGGAATTGCCCAGGGAGGTGCCCAATGCCCTGGGCTGGGGCCATTCTGGTGCCCTGCCCCTGGCAGGGTCTTTGGCCACCACAGCCTGCCCAGCCCAGCACAGGAGTGAGCCCACCTTGGCTTGCTGGGCACAGGGGGCTCCCCTGCACAGACCATCAGTGGCCAACAGCTCCTCCTGCCCAGGAAACCTTGAAATCAGAATCATAGAATGGATTGGGTTGGAAAAGACCTCCGAGTTCATCAAGTCCAACCCTTGGTTATTGGAGTGTGTGTCTGCCATAACCACAAGATTTCTTTGGAAGGCACATTATAGAAATTAAATTAACTGCTTTCTAGAAAAGTTTCCTCTTTGTTATGAAAACAGATAAGGTATTACCAAACTTAATGCTCTGTTCTGTTTTACATCTGCTTCTTTTTTAAATTCTTTCCTATATTTTGTTGAAATCTTCATGTTGTAGGACCATTATTGGCTTTAACTTTCTTATGTTCATTTCCATCTTTGATGGAAAGTTAGAAAACAACTTTCCAACTCCCATTTAAGATTCGTATCCTCCTATCCCACCTTTAAAGAGGAACAGATTTATTAAAATTCAGTTACATGTTTCTGTAGAAACTCCCAACGTTTTAAAGGGCTGGTGACAGGATGGGTGATGTCATTTATGGGAGGGATAGTCCAGATTTAATATTAAAGGAATCTGATGAGTTATGGTTAGTTCCTTTAAGGCACTGAACATTCTCAGTTGCATAAAAACCTCAATAATCAATAATTTGCCATGTGCAATTTATAATGTCCAACACACAGATGGGAAACTGATGAAAATGTCACCAATTATCCAAATAAAGGGGAAATTCTCCACGTGTCATAGTTGAGAGAATTGTTCAAGGGCACATAAAAAAATATATTGAAATCAGGTGCAGAATCAATTCTCCTTCCAGCCCAGTTTTTTAGTCATTTTTATTTTCCTGGCCTTAAAATTAAGAAAAAGTTTGTCTGGCTAACCAGGTTGAATTAATTGCCTTTTGCAATTTAACAGCATCATTTAGAAAAATGCTGTTTTAATAAAATGCCTTTCTAGTAGGTCTGCACTGATGTTGTATTTGATAGAAGAGCAATCAAATCCAGACCCTAAGACACTGCAATAGGTGGGAACCCCCTTGAATAAAAGAGTCTTCTCCAGGTTTAGGCTTAGAGAGCATGTTAGAAATAATCAGTTTTTTCAGACTTGGATGATTTTTCCAGTCCATGTCTTGCCACAAGTAACAATGTTATTTTAACAGCTGTTTGATGTATCGAATTATCTTATTTTCTGAAGGCAAGATGAAAAAAAACCAGAAAATCCCTTCTTTTTGATCTGATATTCCAAAGATTTCATAGCATAACACCTGTGAATAAGCAGCATCAGGGGCTGGCAAAAGCATTTTGGTTTTGTGGGGCTGTGCTTTGTAGTGGAACACAAACTGGTGGGGAGGGGAGGTGTAAACACAGGAGAAATGCCATTTTATCAAAATATCTGGAAAAAAATGTCAGCACAGGAGGGGAAAGAGAAGGTGAGAGACAGTCCGTGAGACAAAACAAGCAGCACTTGTTTTATAACTATTGGGGGAGTTTAATGAGCCTCTTGATGTGAGAGAAAGGATTTATCCTTTCTCACAAAAAGAAATGTAACTGAAAATCTGTTCTCATGAACAGAGCTGAGTGCAACTTGAGCTCTTCCACCTGGGAAGGTAAGGAAGAACTGGAATGTGTGTGTGTGGATATCTACAGTATGAAATAGTCTCAATTAATAGGACATTTTTATAGCACATTTTTATCCCTATGTGCTGTTTCATACTCCACTTTTAAGAGGTTTCCCACAGCCTCCCATCGTTTGCCTTGGAAGGCTCCAATGGAATTACTGCAAACCAAACCTCTCAATCATTCCCAGAATCTGATGTGCTGCTGATTGTCCCTTTCTCCCTCCAGACCAAAATTATAGTTGGAAAAGTAGTAGATAAAAACCATCACAAAAAGCAGAACTTTCCTGTCTTCCCAGTTAAGTCAAACTCTTCTTTTGGTATGTTAGAAAAGGGATGGAATCCTGAAATTAAACTCTGATAGAATTCTGCTAGAATCCATATTGTGATAGAATCCTGAAATTAAACTCTGGTCTTTTAACATGAATAAAAGCATTGCATAAACTATATTTCCCATGAGGAAGTCAGTCAGGATAAGTTTATTTTGTGATAATTTGGGGGGATACAAGAATACCTGGAGGATAACTCACAGTGAGCTGATTAAATGTGCATGAAAATATCTTTACTCAGATCTTTGCAGTGCTGTTTTTTGTTCTTGTTCTCACGGAGAGATGGTGAAACCCGATGTGGTGATTGGGAAAGGAGAGTTGTGCAGCTGAGAGATAAATCAAAGGCTTTTCAACATTGCTCTTTTCCAACTCCCCCTGTGTGTTGCTGGATGTGTGTTCCTGCCAGGCAAAGTGAGGTGCAGTGGGATGGAGGAGCAGCAGAGGGATGGAGGAGCTGCAGTGGGATGGAGGAGCTGCAGAGGGATGGAGGAGCTGCAGTGGGATGGAGGAGCTGCAGTGCACTGGATGGCACAGCCCTGAAGGTTTGGTGGCACCTGGTGGGAGTGGAGGACAGTAGATGCTGCCATGAAGCCTGCGGGGTGCAAAGCACAAAAGGGCCTTCCAAATGGTAAATCATCTTCTTGTAGACTTCATGGTTTTCCTCAGTATGTTTTGGGAGATATCCCATCTGTTTTACATGGGGTTTTTTTCCTACTTTCATAAATACTGTTGCTGGGACCTGGGGGTTTGGATTGACAGGAAGCTCAACAGGAGCCAACAGTGTGCCCAGGTGGCCAAGAAGGCCAATGGGATCCTGGCCTGGATCCAAACTAGCGTGGCCAGCAGGCCCAGGGCAGTGACCCTTCCCCTGGACTCTGCCTTGGGGAGGCCACACCTTGAGTGTTGTGTTCAGTTCTGGGCCCCTCAGTTGAGGAAAGAGCTTGAGGGGCTGGAGCAGGGCCAGAGAAGAGCAACGAGGCTGGAGAAGGGACTGGAGCACAAGTGCTGTGGGGAGAGGCTGAGGGAGCTGGGGGTGTTTAGCCTGGAGAAGAGGAGGCTCAGAGGTGACCTCAGCACTGTCTGGAACTGCCTGAAGGGAAGTTCTGGCCAGGTGGGGGTTGGTCTCTTCTCCCAGGCACTCAGCAATAGGACAAGGGGGCACGATGGGCTCAAGCTCTGCCAGGGGAAATTGAAGTGGGAGAGCAGAAAAAACTTCTTTGCAGAGAGAGTGCTCAGGCATTGGAATGGGCTGCCCAGAGAGGGGGTGGATTCCCCATCCCTGGAGGTTTTTCAACTGAGCTTGGCCGTGGCCCTGAGTGCCATGATCTGGTAAAGGGACTGGAGTTGGACCAAGGGTTGGACTTGATGATCTCAGAGGTCTTTTCCAACCCAACTGATTCTATGATTCTATGAAAACAATTGTTAGATAAACCTAATGATAAATGCAGTATACCAAGAATACCTGAATTCCTGCAAGGAGTTGCTGTCTTTCACCATCTTTTTCTTTCTGAGACATGAGCTGGTTTCTGTATATCCATGATACAGCTGCATTCCACCTTTAGTGGATGGAAAATCCTCTTCTGCAATAATGTTCTGAATGAAAATAGATTTTCTTCCAGTTTTGCTGCGTAAGCCAAGTGCTGGTTTTGTATGTTTTCAGTTCCACTAAAAGGCAGCAGTAAATACAGCCTATCATTGGAAAGTGAACACACATTCAATTTGTGCTCTGAGACTGAGAATTATCAGAGCAAACAGTAACTCAGAACTTTGGGGGGGATGGAGACCTGCCTTTGGTTTGCATCTCTTTGTTGTCCATAAAAACACAGCCATGAATAACACACAGATTTCTCCAGACCAACCTCTTGTGCATCACCAAAACCCCTCAATTAAAAACCTACAGCTCATTAACCAAGAAGGGAAGAGTAGAAATATTCTTAGAAATATTCCGGTCTGTCAGGACCACCTTGTCCCAGAGTGGAGACTTGTCTGTAAAACCTGCACACAATTATTTTTTTAATGATTTTATCCTGGCTCATTAGGAGAGCAGCTACCACTGAGACTTAAGAGTAATCTTGGAGAGGCACAGCAGAATTTCCTGGGCTGCCTTTGGAATCCACACATTGAGAATGAGGCAGGAATGGGATAACACAAACCTTGCAAAAAATATCCATGATATTGCACATAGTAACAACACCGAAGGTTTCCCAGATGGAATTTTGTTGCCATTTGGAATTTTCTTGCCATTTGGAATTTTCTTGCCATTTTCCTTCTATAAATTATTGAAAGAATGTGTTGGACATTGTTTAGAACACTCTGCTTTTAAAATTTGGGATGAGAAGTGTATTGTAAGCTTGGGCTTGCTTTGAAAAGGATGGGAACAAGTTCCAGTTTTGCTGAGTGCATCCAAAGTTCCATCTTGCTTTCCTTTCCCCCCACTCAGAACAGAAATTTCCAATCACCCATAAAAATTTGGTTTCATACAGTCAGCCTGACCAGAGTACAGAGCTTTGGAATTTCTGTTGAGAAAAGGCAATTGCACAGACATAGGTGGGGATTTCAATGAATTCAACTCAAGAAAAGTTGTCAGAATTTTCACCTTCTTAGAGAAAGTCTGTTTATTTTGTGAACTGTGTTTTGCCCTTCACATCAGCACAAGGTGCTGTAGGAATATGTGGGAAAACTCACAAACCCAGGAAACACTGAGAGCAGTTTAACAAATAGGGAGAAATGGAATGAAGGATAGTACCTGATAGTACCTCATATATTAAAACATCAGAGATCAAATCCTTGGAAAGAAATTAAAAGTTGAAGGTGATGCTTTTTTTTTTTCATAATTCTGCATTATGAATCTACTTTTTAGATTTTGTTTGTCGCTGGGAGAAGCAGGAGCATCTTTAAAGACTTTATTAAATCTTTTTGGAAGAAAAAACTAATAAAAAATAAAAATGCATGATTTAGAAAATATTAATGGGTTTAAACAAACCATTTTTTTACTCCCTTTTTATTTAAAACAAAACAGTCATAATTTTGTCCTTAAGTGACTCGAACTGTAAATCAAAATGCTCTGGGGAAACCATTGCAATTATACTTGTAACTTTTCCTAGACACACAATTAATCTGCTTGTAGAATGTATTAACTACACACCGGAAGGTGGGGAAGTTTGAGACTGCTTTATACACTAGAAATAAATAGTTATAATGGATATTACTCTTTGCTAAAGGTGCTGCAGATTTAAAGCTTTTAATACCTAAACCCCACATTTTATATGAGCAAAAATGACAATTTGTTTCTACTGCAATGAGATGACCAGACTAATGGGTGGGGGAAAAGGAGTTTTCCCTACATTTAAGGAGGTGAACAAATTCATTCATTTTACTCCCTTGGCCTTTCAATCAAGTAGCAATCAAACCTTATTTTGTTTTATTGGTAGTTTATATATATTTATAAATGGTTATTTCAAAGACCATCTTGCACTACATTGTATTGTATCAAATGTTATTCTCAGACTGGTATTAGTGATGCATTCAATGAAGAGGTTGCTATTTCTCTGCCAGATCTTTGTGCAGCTCACAATGTCAGAGTGGGACACAAATGAAGAGACCCACAGACCTTTCCTGTAATTTGCTCCCCCATTGTTCATGTTTTAATACATGGCATTAAGATTCACTCAGCAAGTGTTCCATTTCGATTTGAAAACATTTCAAATAATAATTTTTTTTTTTGAAACAGTGTTTAAAATTTCCCCTCAGCTGGAGAGCTGCACTTTGACAGCAGCAACTCCTCAGAATAATTGTAGGCAATAAATCCCAAACTAAGGGGGAGCTGTAAGAGTTGTGTGTGTCTTTTCCCTTGGAGTGGTTTCCTCCCAGGCACTGCCCAGCCCTGCTGACCTGACAGGGCTCCTGAGAGCCACTTTGTCTCACTGCAGATGTATTGCTGCCCTCCTGGCCTCAACACCTATCCAGGGGGGAACAGCAGTTGGATGGAAGGGTTTCAGTCCTTTTTTCCATCTATAAAGAAGATATATCAAGAAAGGTAACATATTTAGATAAAAAGATAGTATTGGCAACAAAGACATTCTTGTGGCCTTTATCTTCCAGTCCTTATGGATCCAGCTTAAATCATAGAATCATAGATGGATTGGGTTGGAAAAGACCTCTGAGATCATCAAGTCCAACCCTCGGTCCAACTCCAGTCCCTTTACCAGATCATGGCACTCAGTGCCATGGCCAAGCTCACTTGGAAAACCTCCAGGGATGGGGAATCCACCCCCTCTCTGGGCAGCCCATTCCAATGCCTGAGTACTCTCTCTGCAAAGAATTGCCTTCTGCTCTCCAACTTCAATTTCCCCTGGCAGAGCTTGAGCCCATCGTGCCCCCTTGTCCTATTGCTGAGTGCCTGGGAGAAGAGACCAACCCCCACCTGTTGGTTGTCCTGCAATGCAACCCAGTCTGCTTCTGGATTCTTTCTTCTTTAATTTCACGTGGTGTTTTTATTTCTTATAACTGATGGACTTTCTTAACCACCACATTATGGCTTTGAGGATCTGTGCAAATCAAAATAATTTGTCTACATTGACAAGATCAAAAGTATGAACCAGACAAAAAAAGGTCCTCTGTGCTGCCAGGAGGGGGATTGAGCCGAGGCAGTAATGGACAAGCACTAAGATGCAGGTGGTGCATTCAGAGCTAGTGAGGAATTGAGTTAACACAGGTTTGATGCCAAAGGAGAGTTTATCTTGTCTCCTCTTTGCTTTGACCACACACTTAGAAAAATCTTTATATGATGCAGAAATCTCAAAACTTTATCTCTTCAATGTTGTTCAACAGCGGTGAGAAGTTTCAGGTTCAGACACACCTCACAGAATGGAACATTCAAGGCCACATAAACTCAAAATTCTGTGTTTGGAGTCAAATGCTTTCTCCCATGGAAAAAGACACAGCAAAACCTTGCCCTCTAGTGGCTGGAAAATTAGGAAGCAGGAATAAACCCTGGTTGGTACCCAGTTTGGATTGACTTGTAGCTTGAATAGTTTAGCTGGTTTGACCAAGTGAAGTTTTCCTTAGTTTCAGATCTGCAAGGAGAAAGGGAACCACTAAGTCACTTAGTATTTAAATTCATTTTTCCTTGGAAGGGAGAAAAAAAACTGTGGATACTAAACCTGAAAGTAAATGGAAATTGGGGGTTAGAACAAGCTGAAGTTGGTTGCACCAGTTGCCATTTGAATAATAGGAATATCTTGCTGTATGTGCAGCAGGTTTACTTCCCAATTTTTTTATTCTGGAAAGGCAGGACACAGACATAATTTCATAGAATAGTCCACTTTGAAATTAGTAAGGAAAATCTGGCTCTGTGTGGTGAAAATCTATTGTCTTCCATTTAAAACTCATTAGTTATTAAATAAAATCAAGCAGCATTAACAGATAGCCATTTACAGAACAGTAGCCCAGCATTTACAGAAATAGTTCATCTTCTTGGTATCCAGTCTGTGAAGATCAGGGCAGGAATTGTGAACAGGGATGCTCGTTACACTCCTGGAATCCACTGACCTTTGGAAGGGTTGGAACAGCAAAGAAAGGTTACAGTTGGGTTTTTTTCAACACATCTTTTACTTTGCTTTTAAAAGCAATCCCACATTCTCATTTTGGAATATAATTTTTTTATTAGCTCATGCAAATTGTACACTAGTTTTGATAAGAGAGCCCAGCACCGCAGTCAGTCACTGCCATGCAAATAAAACACTCAATTAAATGACAGTTGGGTTAGACCAGAACCAAAATCTCTGACACATTATAACAAATCAAGTGGCACGAACACAAAGTTTTCTGGGTTTGGAATGCCAATGATTTCGTTGTCTCAATTAAGAACCTCTTAGACCTGTTAATTTCCTGACCTTTTTGCTTTTCCTTTCTTATACTGTAGTAAAATTCCTTCAGAGCTGCCTGGGAGTCACTGGGGAATCTCCTGTAACCAACAATATCTCCGCTCAATAAATTGGATTATTTTCACTGGATCGCATGAAATTCGACAGAATATTCCAATTTACAATTTCATAGTAAATAAATTATTCAGGGTAGAATGTTCAACTGACTTAAATAATTTACAGCCTGGAAATGGTGTAATAGGCAATGTCTAATGGAAAAAAAAATAAAATATTGCAGAATATCTTGAATCCTTAACCAGGGTGTACTTAAGAAATCAAAGCCTGTTATCAAGCTCTGCTCATACATGTCATTCTCTCAGCAATTAATTTTGTTTTTAAAGGATAGTAAAGTCTAATAAACCAAATGACAATTGTTTATCTTGAGAAAATTCTGCTTTTTGGAAATTAGGAAGTATATTACGTATTACAGAGTGAACTTGCAACTTTCTAAGTTAACATTAAGTCCTATTGAAGTCATAAAAAGTCTGGGTGAGAAATGTGAGAAATGTGGATATATATTATTATATTATATTATATTATATCATATCATATTATATTATAATTATATTATATTATAATTAATATTATATTATATTACATTATATATTATATTATTATAATACCATTCTTATTATATCTTATGGATATTTTTATTTCATATAACTAATATATGGATAAATATTTTCATTAACTCTGAACCTCACAGTAGTTTTTTTGTGAAATTTTGAGTCTATCTTATAAATTAATATAAGGTCATAAATAAAATAATAATAAAACAATAAAATAATGCATAAATGTAATTGTCCACGTTCAAAAAATGTGTTTAAAATAGATGTGTTAAGGGGGGAAAAAAACTCTATATGCATGACAGATGACAGACATTCCCAGGAAATGAATGGAATTTTAAGAAGGAATAATTTTGTTTAATATCAGACCCAGCACGTGTGTCTGTGGAAATGTACATTGGTTTTCATTGTGAGCAAATGTAATTAAAATTGGACATCCTCAATGCAGGAGTTAAACAACCTCTGATCAAGGAAATGAAGCTTAACATGGTCCATTTTTATGCTATGAAAATGTGGATTTTTTTTTCCCTAAAGGCTCTTTCAAGGCTCTGTAGCTACAAGTTCAAGTTCATATCGCCAATAATTCTGTTCCCTTCGGTTCTACAGCACTTCCCACTGCCACACACTGTGCTGGAATTTTGGGGAATTTTAGGAAAATCTCAGCATTTGCCATAGTCCTTGCAGATGCAGCTCCAAAGATATTCTGTGATAAACTCTGATTTTTCTGCTTAGAATTTTGGGTGGGAAGAGATAAAACCTAATGTGGATGGTGGCAACAGCTCAAAGAGGAGATGAAATGTTGTCCAAATTCCCCACACCCTCTTGGATTTGATCCATAGGAAGGAATGCACAACACAAATACAGAAATATTAAGGAATGGAAATTCCCTGTTTAGATCACCTACACAAACCCCCCCCCAAAACAAACAAATAAAAAAAAAAAAAACCACCAAACAAACAAAAAATAAAAACCAAACCAACAAACACAAAGAAAGAAAGAAACAATAAAACCAACACAACCAACCAAACCAACCAGGAAAAAACAAACAAACAAAACAAACAAAAAAACAACACCTCATCATACAAACAAATAAAATAAAACCCAAAACAAAACGAAACTTCTGTTTTACATCATCTTCTGTTTTACATCATCTTCTGTTTTATGACACCTTCTGTTTTATACCAACTTCTGGTGTTTACCTGGAGGAGAAAAAAACCCCAACAAACAAACTCAACAAAAAGAAAATCAGGAAAAATCTGCACCTTACTGATTACATAATAAAGAAATAACGGGTATTATTCCAAAGAGAAGGCACCCTAATTCCAGGTGTAGGAAGCAATTCTCCCACCTGCAATGCACAACACCAACCTTGCCCTGCCTCCCTCCCCACTCCACAAACCTGTGGCATCAAATTCTTCAACTTTAGCTGGAAAAATTGCATTTGGAAGTCCAGAATTTCTGCTCATTTCCTCTGGCTCTTTCAGACGTCTCCTGGTGTGTCACTTGGTGTGAATTCCATTCCAAAAACTGTCATTATTCCCATCAGAATTGGGGGAAACTTTAGTGTGTAAATCAAGACTAAACCCCACGACAGGCTCCAGTCTCTAAAAGTTTTATGCTCAAATCCCAAAGTCATAACTCAGTGGATGGATTTTATGCTCCAGAATAAAAACTGGCTACAGGACCTGGAATTACCAACAAATCATCCCTCTGATCTCACAGGGGAAGCAAATGAGGTGTGTCCAAGGGGCTCTCCGGGGGTCAGCCTTGACAGGCTGCTTGTGCCCAGGAGTTGGGATTATGGGATGTTTGCTGGAACAGCAACACTCCAGCCAAGTGGTCCCCTGTGGATGGAAAGTGGGGTTTGTCTTCTGTGCCTTTGTCAGGCTCTGACTTGATGGAGAATATCAGAAGACACTGGAAAAAGCTGAAAAATAGAATATTGGAGTAAGTCTTGGCAACACCTGCAAGGTGAAGACAGAACAGACACAGTTCCATAGAAAATTTTAATATGCACTGGCACAATAGGACAAATCAAAAGGCAAATATACAAAATTTTCAGGGTTTGGAGTGCCAGTGGTTTCAGTTAAAAACCTCCTAGACCTGTTTCCTTCCTGACTTTTTGCTCCCTCCATTTTTTTCCTCTCTTATATAGAGTTCCTTTAGAGATCCTTTCAAGCAAATACATCTTCCAGATTTCATACTTTTTATAAGAAGGATGCATTTCCAGGAATGTTTGGGAGCATCCATTTCAACTGAAGAAATTATTAATTATTCCCCCAGTGGACGCTTAGTTGCTTTCCTGTTATAACATAACAGAGCTTTTATATTAACAAATAAAGGTCAGAAAAGCGCTCAAAGATCTCAAGCAAAACTAAATCAAAAGTACTTACTTTGCTTTTTCATGCAAAAATAAATCAAAGTTTACTAACCATGAATTATCCATGACAAAAAATGACTCCAGAAAAGAGTGTCAGATGATGGGGGGAAAATAATTCTATTTAACACACTTTAAAATTAAAATTTTATTAATTATAGACTTCCATTAAAAAAACCTCTAGTTATGCAAGCCCTCTATTCTTAATTTCAGGTATTCTTAACATAATAAATTTGAATTTGAATTATATCTAAAACATCAGCAACTCCCTAAAATTTAAAGTTGTCCAATCTTTTGCTTTTTCCTGGTTGTTTTAATGGGGTAGATTTTATTTTGGATGCCCAAATAACTTTCTTCACTCTTTTTTTTTTTTTTTTTTTTTGTCATTCCAGGAATTTCTTGCTATTTCACGTGCAGCTTCACAGCATAGAAAAAAATCCCTTGAAGTGGCTTGGAAAAAGGCTTTTTCTAGGCAGGTTTTCCCAGGTAGAAAAGGAACCCTTTGGGCAAAGATGTGCATTGGGACACACCCTGTGACAAATTATGAGCATCAGGGAAAATGCAATGGAAGCAAGAATAAATTTCTGCAAAGAAATTCTCACTCCATGATGTTCAATAGATATTCTAAAAATGTTTTATCTTCAATAGGGACTATTTTTAATAAGCTTTTTTTTATATATTATTTTACTCCAGTCTGGATTTAGTTCAGATATTTGTATTGATAATATTCTTCTGCCAGATCATTTTATTTAGTTCTTCCTTACCTGGTCACTCTCAAATGTTCTTTTTGGATTCTTACAATTAGATCCAAACCCAGAAATTGTCATAGCATGGAAATACTATAACAGATGTTTTAAGTAATCTTTCTTTCAGGAGACACCTGTCCATCCTACCTTCTAATTTTGGAAAATATAAATGAATTTGTTGGAGTTCAGACCTGTCGTTTAATCCCCTTTCAGTCAATCCAACTATCCAAATGTTGGATCTGTTCTTATGGATTTCAGGGGCAAAAAATAATTTAAATAAAAATATTGTAAAAAAATGAAGAGGAGATACAAATATCAAACCAAACTTGTAGTCAAACCTCAGTATTTCTTCCTGAGTTCTCTCGCTCTGTTTTAAGAGGCAAATCCTTCTTAAGCCAATAACATTTTGTGGATTGATTCTAATATTTTCTCTGCTGCAATATTTCCCCCTCCCACTCCTATGAAATATCCATCAAGTTTTTTTACTATTTCATTCAGCCTGAAAATATGAACATCTTTTTAAAGGCATTTGATAATCTGCATTTTTGTGCAATACTTTCCAGTTTGACTTGGAAAGTTTTCAAAGTGTTCCTTTTCCTGCCAAAGGCATTTTTCAAGATATAATAAACACACTTTGCACGACTAGAGAGGTAACAGAACCAGACAATGATGTTTTCTGCCTTAAATTAGATCCAACCATTTCAGCAGCACGAAATTATTATTATTATTATTAATTTAAACACCTCAGCTCTTTTGTGTCTGGAATTTCGAAACAGGAATTTAAAGCTTTAAATTTTCCAAGCTCTAAAATCACAGCCAAATTTCATGTGAGTGTATCCCTTCAGTGATAAAAGGGGACATCACACTTCATTTTCTATTTGCTAATATAAATTGTCTGGAATTAATATGAGTCCAACCATCACTTCAAGTTTTAAACAAATATCTTTAGAAATCAAACCAGTTTATTTTTGTATATGATGATATTTTCAGTATATGGTGCATAGATAAAACTATATCTGCTTTTTGGAGATAAAACTCCTGATGTTTTTCAGAGTGTAATTATTGCAAAGCAACAAAATTAAGGTGCTCTCAAGAAAAGACAGACATGGAAAGGCAAATTTCTTTGGTGAGTTTAAAAAAAAACCCATAAGTATACCTAATTTTTAGTCATATTTGCATTTTTGCTAATAAATTATCTACAATTCTTTCTGAAGCCCATGGAAGTGACTCTTGGCTGCACAAGTCCCTCTAGTGGCCAACATTAAGCCAGAAAATCGGTTCTGTTTCTCAATTTTTATCTATAAAATTCTTTAATTATTTCAAATGAACAATTAGAACAGTGTTAAGCTTTAAACTCATTTGATGGTCCCAGTAAGAGTTGAAATTGTGTTCATGTTACTCACTCTGAGCATCCTGGAGATTAATTTGTTCTCCTGAAAAATCAGCATTGTTGGTGTCACTTTCAACCTCGGAAAGCAGAATTTGGAGGAAGGTGTGGGAGGTTGGTTGTTTGTTCTCAAATATTAAGAAATTGAGAATTCTGTGCTCTCGCCTCTTCTGTGGATTCTAACTATAAAATAATTTAAAATATTTTTGTGTTCTGCCTTTGGAAAATACTTTTCCTTGCGTTATGAATGACACCATTTTTAAAGTCAGAGGCACTATTTTATTTCATCTTTCTCATCTCCAGGAGAACACAATTGCCTCTAACACTTTGTAGGACAAACCCCATTCATTTCTGCCCACTGTTCACTTTCAATCCAGCATCAAACAAACATTTCAGAATTACCAACCTTGAAAGGATGTTTTAGAAATTTAGGCTTAGAGATGAACAGCATCTGCCCCAAGAGGTTTGAAATCCTTGCTTGAATTGATAATAGTGACTAATTATCCCACAATCAGCAGCTCAGATTTGCTCTCTTTCAAAGAGGTTTTTTTTTTCTTAGGAATAGCTCCATTTCTAAACTGAACTGTCTCATTGTATATTTAATTAATTGCTGTTTGTTGTTTTTATGCCTGGTGATTATATATGTCTTTCCAGTTCTGGAATTAAGCATCACATATTGAAAGATAAAATCATTCATGCTGTAAAATGTTAAATAATAATGTCAGATTTAAGCTACAATTCAGTTTTTTGGCTTCCCAAATAAACCACCTACCCTTTATTATTGTAGTTTTCTCCTATTACATCAGCAGCTGGTGACTACAACATCAGAATTTACAGAAATATCTTATTCTTCATTAAAAAATGATGGTGGTATCCAAGTAGACTCTTCTAAAATGTTTTTGGAGGTCATCATAATTAATGTTCATTCTTACATTATCTAATAATTATTAACAAGGCTGACAAAGTATTTCAGGTGATCCAAGTGAATAGATTTTAGGAACAAAAGTGGAACTTTTTTTGCTTTATGTGAGGGGGTTTGGGCAGGTTAAACCATCTTTTAAAGACAAAAAGCATAGTTTTACTGAAAGACTGTGAATTTTCACTAATTCCACTGGGCAGAATGAAGCAAGAGATCTGTGTCCAAGGGGCTCTCTGGGGGTCGGCCTTGACAGGCTGGTTGTGCCCAGGAGTTGGGATTACGGGATGTTTGCTGGAACAGCAGCAGCTCAGCAACACTCCAGCCAAGTGGTCCCCTGTGGATGGAAAGTGGGGCTTGTCTTCTGTGGCTTTGTCAGGCTCTGACTTGATGGAGAACATCAGAAGACACTGGAAAAAGCTGAAAAATAGAATATTGGAGTAAGTCTTGGCAACAGAAAGGTGAATTGTGGATTGGAAATAAAATGTATGGACATATAGTTAGTTTGCCAAGTTCAGTTATCAGGCTCTGTCTGCATTCCAGGGTGTCTTTTTCATCTTTAAGGGCAAAGCAAAGGTTGTCTGAGAGATGCAAATGTACTGAAGTCGTTGTGACTGGCCACGTCCTGGATGTCAGAGTGTGCCAAGGAAGATGTTTTCACATCTGGAATAGCCTGTTTGATGCCAATACTTTTTCAGCATTAGGTACAGTTACATTTTGTGCAGAATTTTAGACTCAATAAGTGCAGCAGATTAATTTGGAGGTGGTACCCAGAACATCTGCATATGACTGAAAATAATTTCACTCATCCTTTCCAGGAGGAGCTCAGATTTTATCACCTCTGCTGACATAATTGCCACTCATGTCTCACACATGCTGGTTCTGCTGCTTGAGGTTGACTCAAATGCAGAAATGCAGAAATGGATCCATCACACCACACCAGCTGCTAAAATAATGCAAACATGTCAAGGAGCTCCTGCTCAAACAGAACATTAATCTGTGATAATGACAAACACTTCTGCTCTAATGCCTGAAGCAATCCCTGCATTAAGATGTGGTTGGAAAAGGGCAAAATGATACATCTTTAGAATAAGTCTGCTTGTTTGCCTTTATTGTTATTTGTTCCGAGCCAACCTCACTGTTTTCTCATTTTCATCTACAAGGCAGCAGTACCAAAAGGGAAAAACAATCAGGAAGATTCAAATCTTTACACAGATACAGTACTGGGTCAAGGAAAATAGTGTTTAGCCACAGGGGCTGATTTCAGAAGCAATATATACTAAAGGATGGAAAAGTGTTTCCATTTTTCTCAAGTATTATAGATCTCAAGTAGAGTATTTAGACCCAGACAGCTCCAGTTTGTCCAGAGCTAACACCAGTCAAAAGCAAAACTCCAGTTTTGTCACAACCTCCAACAGGAAGGAATATTTGTGAATTTACTTTTAGTTTCACCATTTTTGTGGCTACAGTAAGAATGAAGTTCTTGCCTCCTCAGAAAAGGGTCCATATTTAAAATGAAGAATCTTTTAAAGTTGTAATTAAGTTCTTTGAAAGTTTTAGCGATAATATTTCAATGGCAATTTGAAATGAAGGTCATTAAAACCAGGCACATGATCTTTTTAATGTTTAGAGCATCACCATCTGACATTGTTCTGGTTGTATTTGCTGGGAGTTCCAATTGCTAAAGAAATATCCCACTCCAGCCAGGAATTGCTTCTCCATGTTCCCAGGAAAGGACCTCAGAAGATTTATGTGCTGCTCCCAGTGGAATATAAGTCTGCCAAGTTGCAGGAGATAAACAGTTTAGGCAGAGCCTTGATGAATGTCCTCCCTTCATGGGCACTTCATGGGCACTGTGGGTGCTGGGGGGAGAATCTCCTTCATTCTCCAGGAATGCAGGGGATTTGCCTCTTTTTAATTTTTTCTTTTTCTTTTTTTCTTTTTCTTCTTTTTCTTTTTTCTTTTCCTTTTCCTTTTTCTTTTTTCTTTTCCTTTTCCTTTTTCTGTTCCTTTTTCTGTTCCTTTTTCTTTTTTCTTTTTCTCTTTTCTTTTTCTTTTTCTTTTTTTCTTTTTCTCTTTTCCTTTTTTCTCTTTTTTCTTTTTCTTTCTTTTTCCTTTTTTCTTTTCCTTTCTTTTTTCTTTTTTCTTTTCTTTTTTATCTTTTTTCCCTTTTTTCTTTTTCTTTTTTCTTTTTCTCTTTTCTTTTTCTCTTTTCATTTTCCTTTTTTCTCTTTTATCTTTTTCTTTTTTCTTTTTTCTTTTTCCTTTTCCTTTTTTATCTTTTTTCCTTTTTTATT
The DNA here is from genome assembly GCF_047495875.1 of Pithys albifrons albifrons. Lineage (NCBI taxonomy): Eukaryota > Metazoa > Chordata > Aves > Passeriformes > Thamnophilidae > Pithys > Pithys albifrons. Next base: position 114,248,202 of record NC_092458.1, on the reverse strand, counting down.
TTCTTTCTTTTGTTTTTGTTTTTGTTTTAATTTTTTCTTGCTTTTTATTTTTCTTCTTCTTCTCTTTCTTTATCTTTTCCTTCTTTTCCTTTTTCTTTTTTCTCTTTCTTTTTTTTTCTTTTTCCTTTTTCTTTTTCTTTTTTTTCTTTTTCTTTTTTCTTTTCCTTTTTCTTTTCCTTTTTTCTTTTTCTAATTTCCTTTTCCTCTTCCTTTTCCTTTTCCTTTTTCTTTTTCTTTTTCCAAACCATTTTGTTTAGGAATAAAATTAATTTATCATTTTTTAGACCCAGCTCAACTTGCAATTAATTCAGCTGAAATTATTGAGTTTCCTGAGATGGATAAAACCCTTACAAAGAAACTTACCTGCCTTGTCCTCCAAAGTTTGATTAGTGTGGAATTCTGCTCTCACATTTTAATTCAGATGTTTTCCTAACTCACATTCTACCTCTCTGACAATTCCTCTGCCAAAACTATGAAGCAAATTTTGGCTCCTTCGCCGTCAGTGAGGCCACAATATCTATTTTTTGTGCTCTAGATGTTCTATTCCTTTCCTCTGGGATCCAGGATTTAATTAATTCTGCTGGTTTTTCTCTGGAATCCCTTTGCTCCACTGCAGCAAGTCTACACTCACTCAATTTAAATATTGAAAATATTCCCTGCCAACAAATTTGTTATTCTTGAAAGGTTTCCAGGACAATTCTATTACTATTAAACCTTCCTGCAAAACATAAACATCTTAGACTGAATCTTCTGCTTGGCCTATTAGTCCAAATAATTAGATTTATTTGAAGAAACCGCAAGTGAAAAAAAACATGGTAACAAACTTGCCTGTATCACCACTTTAAAACTTGGATGTTTTATTTATTTTATAATTAATAAAGAAAGGTAAAATGAAATATTGGAAGTTAAGAGTTGTCATAAGGGCTCTTCTGTAACATCAATGTATAAATTTGGAAAAATACGTAACGTTTCACAATCCTGCACATCATATAATCTTCTAATCAGGATTTAGTGCAAAAATAATTTGAGGGAATTCAAAGTTTATTCATGTAACAAGATGGGGATGAAACTGCTGTAGAGCCCATTTCATCAGAGATCTCCCTAAAACATTGTTGAGTGTAATTGGTTCATTGTCACTTAATTAAATTGCACCTCCTTTCATAGTGGAGAGCACTAGAATTAGTGAGCTCATTAACAGGTCAGGAGAGGTCCATGACATACACAAGGCAAGTGAAAAGGAAAGTGTAATCTAGTAACAAAACTCTCATAATTAACAGGTAAGACCCGGCAAATGGATTTGCTGGATCCTGCCTGTGTAGGAACCACTGCCTAGAACAAAGTGTTCTGCACCACAGTGAATTCAGGACTGAACAGCTGATGCCAGTTCTGGCATTTAAATAATATTTTTAATGTCAGAATTATGTGAGTGGAGGTGTGGGGTTTGAAGCACAGAAAATTTCCAAAATCTGCCAATATTAAAAACATTTCATGTGAATTGCTGCACATGCCATAAGCATATTTGGGACTAGAGTAGGAAGAAGTATCAGTTGTGATCCAATGTCAGCTTGTTATTAAATACACTCAATAGTAAAAGTGTTAGTAAATTAAAAGACCTATTCATTTAAAAAAAAAAAAGAAAAAGAAAGAAAAAAGAAAAAAAAAAGAAAAAAGAAAAAAAGAAAAAAGAAAAAGAAAAAAGAAAAAAGAAAAAAGGAAAAAAGGAAAAAGGAAAAAGAAAAAAGAAAAAATGAAAAGAGAGAAAAGAAAAAAGAAAAAAGGAAAAAGAAAAAAGAAAAAAGGAAAAAGTGTACAATTCTACAGAAACAAGAATATCATGTACAGCAAAATGGAATTAATTTTCAATTTTATGGGAAAGATATAATTTATAACCCTGAATAAGAGAGAGATTATTAGAAGGTTCATTTCTGGTTCCACTGTCAAATCAGCAGGGTATTCTATTCACTAGCAAAGCTACTGCCTCAGCCTTTGAGAGATCAATAAGACATTGTGTTTTCCTCAGTCTACATAGTTAAGGTCAGTTTGTGTGAGTGTTACCCCTCTAAACAATCCTAATGCAGGTGACTTGGTCCAAACACTACAACAATTTTAAGATCAGTGAATCATGTAAAAGGTGTTCCTTGTAAATCTGTTCCTGGTCAGTGTCTTAATTAAAAGGTTTGCTTTGATCACATTAAGTCACATGCAGTGGTGAATGATGGTTCAAAGGACAAACATCTTAATGAAAAAGTAATTGTTCTTTGGTTTTTTAAGGAACTCACAGTTTTATTATAATTTACACCATCCCCATACATTAAAGTTAAATCATGTAGAGGTAACTACACAAAGAAGAAAGGACAACCTATTATGTGGAATTATATTTCTATGCTATATTTCCTTTCTTGTTTTGCTTGTTTGTTTATTATTAACAGAAATATGATCTCTTTATTTAAGAAAACAACAACAAAAACAGAACAGTCATTTTTCTGTTCACAGGGCAGATCACATTCTGGTTTGTTTTGAGAATGGCAATATATGGAATTCCTGACTTCTACAAAAACACACTCTAGAAATCTGAGGATGAAGGTACCCAAACTGTGGCTCCTCTTCTTTATCTGCCCTGGTGCAATTATCCCTTACAAAATTTATTACTTCACTGTTTACTATACTAAGAGGCTTTAAATTTCAGGGGGAAAAAATTGAGTATATAAATAGGATTCTACTGGTTTAAATTTAATATTTTCCCCCCATCCTTTCTTACATTCAGCATGTTTGCAAACATCTGAAAAATTAAAGCATGGTGGTTAAGATTTTATTTGGAATTCACGATAATACACAAGGTTATTAAAATTTAAGCCATGTGTAGATGAATGAGCACTTTTTTTCAGAGTTGTTCCCCTGGAAATTCTGTAGCCAATTAAAAGCTGGTGAGGAGACACTTTGGAGGGAATGCCACCCATCCTTTTGAGGAGTTTGGTTCTCTCTCCTGTGGCTTGTGGAGTTCAAGGTGAGCAGGAGGCAAAGCTGTCAGTGGGAACACGCACAGATTTTGTCTGTACTCCTGTCACATCTCCCACTGCCTCCTGTTTGTATTCAGCTCTAGTCTGACATGACATGTAAAAGCAACAGAAGTGGGAAGCCAGACCTTCTAAGCTCCTTGAGGAAGGCATTTGGCTTTGTTAATGGCAAGGAAGGGTGTAGAACGGGCAGTGCCCATTTGATGTGACACCTTAACCTGTGGGACCTTTTTATATGATGTCCTGCTCTCATAATTTATGGCAGTCTGGTTGGAAGCATCTCATTGCTCAACCAAGAGTTGGAGAGGAACTCAAGTCTGAATTCTCACCCATTACCCCCAAAATCAGCAATTAGCACCTTTTGACTACGATAATTCTAAAATAGAACAGTATTGAGACTCATGGAATCAGGAAAATTTGGGATGAAGGGATGATTAAAGGCCACCTGGTCCAATATCTAAATCCTAAAAATGTAACTTTCTCCTCTTACCTCCCCTTGAAGTTAAGGCAAAATACTAATCATTATTTCATTATTTTGAAACTTTTCCTATTGATCTTCTTTTTGCATAAAGGCTTTCCTTATGAGATGTTGTTAATGCAGCTAAAAAAATGGGAAATATTGCACTGTTATAGGCTTATTGTCATCTGAAAAGATCCTTCTAAATATCCACAAATACATATTTCTGTGCTCCTTTGAAAATAATCCTTAAATTAATAATTTTTAAAATAGTCTTTATTCTTGCATTACAAAGTAAGTGTTTCCCTACAAAGCTTTTCTGAACATCTATTTAGGCACCTCAGCAGGAACTTTGGTATTCTCTGGTGCAGAATCTTGTAGCTGCATTACCCATTGACTTCAATGGGATTTTTGAACACTGAGAAGCCATGGGAATCAGCTTTTTTTTATTCTTCTCTTACGTGTGGATTTAGACACCTGATTTGAGAAATTCCTATTCAGAAATACGGATATGAATATTTCCCTATGGGTGTTTTTTTCCTGTCTTTTTAAAGATCCACAAAATGAAATGCTTGATGGAATAAAAAAAATAAATAATAAAAAAACACGAACTGTAGAGGGCCGTGCCCGTGGTGTGCTGTGAGCGCAGCCCCTCCACAGGTGTGGCACCTGGCAGGGGAGGTGGCAGCGGGAGGCAGATGTGCCCATCTCACGCACCCTCATCCCCGGCACGGCTTCTCCAGCCCTGCGCACGCTCCCGGCACCTGGTGCAGAAATTAATTTAAAAAAAAAATTTAAAAAAAGCGAAGAAAGAATCCGTATTCCGGGGATGCTCGGGCGGCTCACGCTCGCTTGTCCCTTGTAACCCCTTGCCTCATCTTTAAGCAGCGGTGCCAGCGGCAGCCCATGACGGCCGGGGGGAGTCCCCTCTCTCTCCCGCGAGGCTCGGACCCCTTTAATCCGCGGCCCTTCCCGAGCGGAGCGCCGGCCGGGATGCATTTTATGCCTTGCCTTGTCAACTAACCCCCTCTAGCGCCGAGCCGGCCGCACTCGCCCCCGGGCTGCCGGCAGCGGGCGAGGCGAGGGGGCGCTTCTCACGCACCGCCCCGCGCCCCGCGCTCCCCTCGGGCGGGCGGGCGGCTGAGGAGGGGCGGCCGCTGCTCGGCTCTCCATCCCTCCCTCTCTCCGTCCATCCCTCCCTCTCTCGGTCCATCCCTCCCTCTCTCGGTCCATCCCTCCCCGTCTCCGCCCGTCCCTCCCCCGCTGCCCCCGGGCCGCCCGCTGGCTGGCGGGGCTCGGTGCCGGAGCGCCCCCGGCGCGGGGCCGCGCTGGCTCCCGGCGGACCCGCACCCGCCGCGCTGGGCGCAGCGGGGCGGCCCCGCGGCCGCGCCGGAGGAGGAGGGAGGGGGCCGAGCAGTGCTCCCGCGGGCGGCGGGGGAGCGGCGCCACCAAAAAACTGCAGCCGGCTGCGCGGCACGCAAAGCGGGAGGGAGCGGCGAGCATCACAGCGGAGCCGCCCGGTTCCTCAGTGCTCCGTGGCAGAGCGGGGAGAGACACAGGCGCTGAGAGGGGCGAGCGGCGGAGAGCGGGCACGGAGGAGGAGGTTTGGGCGATGCCGCCCTGCAAGTTTCCTTGATGCGCTCGGAAGCGTGAGGAGTCGCCCGGCCCTTCTCGCCCTCCTGCCCCGGGAGCTCGGCGGCGGGGGCGAGGCGCTCCAACCCCGGGAGACTGAAGCCCCTCGGCGCTGACTCTGGCCGGGGATGCGGGGCACCGTGCGGCGCGGTCGGGGGAGGAGGCTGCTCCCGCCGAGCAGGCTGCTGAAGCTGCGAGGGGCGCTCCTGCGGGGCTGAAGGTGCCACCGGCTGTCACAACGGGCGGAGGGAGCGGGGCACGACTCCTCCTTCCCTCGCCGCCTCCACCGCCTCGAAGTTGCCGGAGCTCTCCCGGTGCCCAGGGTGGCCGCGGGGGTTTCAGCGGCCCTGCACGCCCCTGCCCTCCGGGCGGCCGCCGGGATCCCGCCGGTGGATGCGCCCGTCCCGGCCCGGGCAGCCCCCGGCGGCATTGCGGGCAGTGCGGGCAGCGCAGCCCGGCCCGCCAGCCTGAAGGAGAACGCGGGGCGCCCTGCGGGCACCAGCCATGGGGTGTTGTGAGGTGAGGGCATTGCTCTGGAGACTCGGCCTCTTCCTCCCCCTGCTGACAGCGCGCCCCGCCGCCGCCGGGCACGTCGCCAGCAACCACGGTAAGTGCAGGGCTACCGGGGGCGCGGGGCGGGTGCGGCATCCCCGCAACTTCGCACTGGGCGAGGGGCGGGTGCGGCGGGGATGGAGGGAGAGGCGTCCGCGCTGTGCCCACAACCCGGCCGCGGGTGGGGGCATAGGGATGCGGGACTGGGCACCGCCCGGAGGGCATCCCTTCCTGCAGCCTGCGCCCCGCTAAAGTTGCGTGTTTGGGGACAGAGGGACAGGGCAAGGTGCCGACCCCTTCGGGCGGGGCCAGAGGGATGCGCCGCGGAGCTCTCTGCGGTCAGCTTGGTCCGCCCCAGCCGCGGGGTTTGGGATGAGCAGCAGGTCACCCAAAGTTACCTCCCGCTGTGGGGGAGCCGTGGCATCTTCTTGCTTGAAACGTGGTCGTAAGGTTTGTTTCTCTTTGCCCAGAGCAGAGCACCTTCAGGATGGGTTTGGGAGAGCTCACGGAGCGTTAAGGGAAATCGCTGCTCGTCAGCGAACTGCCCAAAGGTTCCTGACTGTCCTTAACATCTCATTTTTACGTGCTACGGTCTGGTTGTCCCCGGAAAAATCTCGTTTAAAAATCTTTGTAATAGATGCAGGCTCATCAGGTCTTGCTAAATACGGTATTTCCATTCTTCGGGTGTGGGTTTAAGAAAAATGCCGCTTGATTAAGAGGGGAATCATCCTGTGTATGGTAATGAAAATGTTTAGCACACCCAAAGGATATAAAATTTTGTTCGGAAGAACTAAAAAAAAAACCACCCTAGACCGGATTGTGAAATATGTTACATGTTATCAAACACTCTGACGGAGCAGAGTATTTTTCTAACTGCTTGTTTTCTGTACGTCTCTCAAGTTCCAGAGGATGCATCTATTCCTAAATTGTGAGAGTCTTCTGTACTTTTAATGTTATTTTTGTACAGTTTTGCTTTCTGAAGGTTTTAGTGTGATGTGACTGAAATGTGGCAATTGAAGAGTAGCTCTAAATTGTTTTACCTGCTGTATTGGAAGGAGTACTGAAAATGGTTGTGGTGGAAATAACGCTGAGAGAAGACAAACTGGTTTTAGTCATGGAGTACTATCAGATATATAGTTCATGCATTTTCACCTCTTTGTTCTACAGCCTGTTTTCAGTGTTCACTGTATCCACCTAACAGTAAAAACAGAGCCTAAAATACCTAGAAAACATGATTAGTATGGCCACAAATACCCTGTGCCATCAGGGTGAGTTATGGCAGGGACATTCTAAGTTAGTATTACTCTTTTGTTTTTCCTATTCTAAATATGATTAATAACTCCAGTTTATAATTGTTTAGCATATAATTATAGCAATGCTATATTAGATGCTGCCTTTCCTCAAGTCTTAGAAGGCACCAGGCTCTCCCAGTGGCACAGCACAGTTTTCCTTTCATGTCACAGACATCAGTGCATGCTGATAATCTGCTCCATTTCCACAAGGCCTAACAAGGCACACGAATGCAGTTTGAAAACCAGTCCATTCATGGCGTTATAGAACAACTAAGACAGAATATGTGCATCAAAGACAAAGAATTTTTATAAGTAATGCAAAGGGTTTTGTTTTGGGCTCAACCCAGGACAGGTTTAAACTAGTATTTCATATTCTAGAATTAAATTAGTAGGGATTGAATATTGTTTTCAAAGGCAAGTGAAAAGTGGGGGAAATAGTTGCCCAAAGAGTTTAGCCCAAAGAAAAGTCTGCCAAGGAGGAAGTGGGGGGTTGATGTTGGCATAACTTTTCCCAACAAGTTCAGGGGAACAGTTCTGCATAGAGTATTGATGAGTTATCTATCTTCTAAATAAATTTCTTTCTTGCTTCAAAACTTCACATAAAAGAAGCAACCTCTTATCTTTGCTACAATCATTGTACCATAGAAGTAAAATAATAACTAAAAAAAAACCCAGGTGAGCTGAAAACTGACTGAATTAATCCAGGTGCTTTATTATGCACAACCCCACCTGATTAATAAATTGCTGGCAAGGAGAGTCTGCCATTAATGATGACTCTCTCTAAAGTCAGGTACTGAATGAAAAAAACTACAATAAAAAAGTTTCTCATTGTGTAAGCACTTCAATGTACAAGTTTAAAATGCCAGTTACTAACACTTGGAATCCCAACAGTAAAGAACTTTTTCAATCTTGGGAAGAGGAAACATAATCTCTTAAATTTTCCTCATGTGTATTTTCGTCATGCACATCTTGGAAACATGTTTGCAATAACTTCTCTTGGGTTTTTTTCACTAGTAATTATAATAATGATATATCAACTTGGCTTTATTGTTTGGTGTGTTTGGTCTCCTATTTTGTATTTAAGACATAGTGGCATTGATACTAAATTGCCAAGGAATGTTTTGGTTGGGTTTCTTCATTGTGGGAAAAGGATGGAAGGGGAATGGCTTTATTAATATGATTGATAAACAGAGAGCCCTTCCACTTCATCCTTAATGGTTTATTTCCTGTTATTAAAGAAATAAACAAAATAAATAAATTAATAGAATCCTATTTTATCAATTGTTGATATATACCTGTACAACTATGTAACTACATAACATATAACTCTGTTGGGATTAATCTTTTTGTTCTCATCAAACAGAAGGAAATATATGTTATTTTTTTATAGTTCCAAGGTTCTTAGGTTGTCTTACTTCAGCCAGTAAATCAATGTGTGGTGTCTTAGAGTATCTGTAGCAAGGTAGACACAAACAATACTGTTGACAGGGAAGTGAACTTATTAATTTTAATGGAGTGGTCAGTTCAAAACCAATGACCATGCCAGGGGCTCATTTTACTGCTAAGAAAACCCCTGTAGGTGGGCATGGCCATGGAGTTGCCCAGTGTGGTAGAATCACAGAATCACAGGATCGATTGGGTTGGAAAAGACCTCCGAGATCACCGAGTCCAACCCTTGGCACTGCTGACTGTGCACACTTAGATGTTTCTGCATACATAGAAACCAGAAAGAATCTCTGCACCTTGGCTTCTTTCAGGTTGCACCTGCCATTATGTATCACCACAAAATTAATTTCTGTTGTAAACCATAGGACTTGTAGAGTTTATAACACGTCACATCTCTCAGGGAACTGAAAAAGGAAGCTGTTGCTTTTTCAGTTATCAGGTATCATTTTATCTTGTCAGGTTATGCAAGGTTGGTCTTTTTATACACACCTCTAAAAGGCATCTGCTTTCATTTTCTTCCTCTTACAAAAGAGTTGAGGTAAGAAATAATGTCATCAAGTGTCAGTTCTGAAATTCATCCAGCCTTTATTTTCACAATAATTACACTTGATGTAAATTGGGTAGCTCCAAGTAGGTGATAAAGCTTTTCAATTCTGGTATTAAAATATCAGATAGAGTACTAATGACCTTGAGTTATTCATCAGTTCAAAGAAGTTGGTATATTTTTATTCACATATTTATTTTTATGTAAGTGCAATCCACCACAGGTAAGTGCTCTTTCTGAACAGAGCACTCAGATTTCTTCTGTAGCAACAAGGAGACCCAGGGCTAAGAGTTTGTAGGGACTGAACTTCTCTCTGAATGAAACTTCATTTTTCTGCTGGAGGATATTCTTCACTTTGAGGACTTAGAGCACTGTGCCTGTATTGTACTCTCCTTGGTGGAGTCTCCTGTTCACTTGCCCACCTAATATTTTTTATAAGCATTCACATCATTGCAGAAAAATGAGTATATTAAATAGACAAAGCCAGTGCAGTAAATGGGTGTAATTCCCTTTTTGGTGTGTAAATAAAGTCATGAGGAAAAAAATCATATTTTAGTTTCAAGCTATGAAGAAACTTCTAAAAAATATTTTTACCTCTGTCCTATATCCACATACACTCAAGTGCTAATGAAGGCTTTGGAACCTCTGCAGTTACAACTGGATTTGTGTGCCATGAGATATTCCTGATGGTGTGTTTGGCAGTGTTGAGAACTCGTTGGGTGTCTTGTTAATTTGTTTTGGACAAATGAAAATGATTGGTATGGAGATATTAAATGTTTAAAAATGCATAACTTAAGCAGATATGGTTTAAAACCACATCAGTGCAGGAGTTTGCATGTGATTTACAGGTGTGAAAACAGCACAGAGGAACTGAAGTGTTTCCTAAAGTCTACAGTTTGGCCTTGTTGAGAAAGGAGGCAAGTCAAAATTTAAGCTAAAAGTTATAAAGTTTGATACAGAATAACCATTCTTATTCGTTTACAAATGTAACTTTTTGGTCAGATAACACTTCTTGTTGCAAGTCAAGTAGTTTACAAAGGGAAAAGAGAGTAGGGAAAAGCATGCAGGAAATTCAGTTTTTCTAATGAAAATCTCCTCTTTGTTTCCAGATATATATTTTTTGATCTGAACTCTACTTAAGGGTTTGTTTGGAATATCTGATGTTGGACCTTTCACTTGAGAATCTTAGAAAAGTCTGAAAGTTCAGTAAATTGTTGGTCAGTGAAATATGGAATAAGTCAATATCCATTTTGTTGGCTATTTTCTTTTTTAATTGAAAGTAACAGGTTTAAAGTCTCCTTTAACTGATTAAGGATATTTAGAAAATTATACACATGTGCAATAGGAGAAGCATTTTATTATTATATCCAAAGGCAGCATGGCTATGTTGGAATATATTTTTACTCCAGCTGTGTGTGTTGGGTGTAATATTTCCATTAGGAAATATTTCCCTGGATTTCTCTACCTTGGCATTGACACAAAGGAGAGGTTGGCCTCTTGCTTGACAAGCCTGTTACCATGCTGAGCTCTGTGACAGAGGGAATGGTAAATAGGGTGGGAATAGACAAGCAGAGAAATAAGTTATTTGTCCAAAATCTGTCCTGGCCTCTGGGTACCACATTATCATTCAGGAGAGGCCACCAAACAACTCTCTGTTGTGGTCAGCACATCTTCAGAAGCTGGTTTGGAACTTGCAAATGATATGGCAATTTTTATGATCAGATGTTGGAACTGAGAGTCTCCACTGACAAGATTTCTGTTCCATGATAAAACCATGAAATTGTTTGCAGGATTTCTTTCTGGATCAGGCAAAAGTGGGGAAAATTTAACAGTGGAATTATTTTACTCTTTTTCATTGTTTCTGTAATCCCCTTAGACTTCTAGTCTAACACTTATCCAGCTATACTTATATTAGTCCCAAGGATGTTTCCATTATCAATCTTACAATACCTTTTGTGGAGGGAAACTATTGATCATTCCCACATCTAAGAACAAGCCTGTGCAAAACAATCACTGAAGAGAAGTCACTTTAACTAATTCAGCAGCCACTTCATAGAATCATAGAATGGATTGGGTTGGAAAAGACCTCCGAGATCATCAAGTCCAACCCTTGGTCCAACTCCAGTCCCTTTACCAGATCATGGCACTCAGTGCCACGGCCAAGCTCAGCTGGAAAACCTCCAGGGATGGGGAATCCACCCCCTCTCTGGGCAGCCCATTCCAATGCCTGAGCACTCTCTCTGCAAAGAATTGCCTTCTGCTCTCCACCTTCAATTTCCCCTGGCAGAGCTTGAGCCCATCGTGCCCCCTTGTCCTATTGCTGACTTCAGTGTGTTACAGAGCAAAGCTCAGAGACCAATCTTGGCTTTAAATCAACTGCATGTTTTCTGTGGATATCTGAACCTGGCAAATCCATTGTATTAAAAAAAGAAACCAAATCAAACAACAAAACCAAACTATCCCAACAAAACCCCCTTAAAGATTTTTCTACTCTGTCGGAAAGTTTTGCTGATTCAATTGTCTCACCCACACAACCAAATGCTTCATGTTATCATTTTTATCACTTACTGCCTGGGATATCTGTGTTTGGACTAAATTCTGTCATCCTGCAAAAAAAGTATGTGCTGAGCAGATTGCTGATGGTGTTAATTAGAAGTTAGAGATTAATTAATTTTAATAAATGAAGGTATTTTTATAAGGCTGTGTATAATTTTATAGATAATTAAAAAAACACTGCCCAAACAATGCATGGGTTGGTTTTCCCCCCTCCAATTTATGATACTGTACGAATAGTTTTCTACTCTTTAAACTATTATTTCCCAATATGTCATAGGATGCCTCAACTTTTAAGCCAGCAGCTACTTTTGCTTTCTTTTATGGATCTATTCCTATTCTAAGCATATAAAGCATCAATAATTATTCAGTGTTTTTAAAGCAAGTAGGACTATTTTGATCTTTAGATTAAAGAAAATGTGTTAATATTATTGACTGACATCTCTTTTGATAGCCCAGTAAAGGTTTTTTTTTAATTCAACTACATTTATTTTATGAGATTATATCTAGATTGACAAGAAAAACTCCTTTCTGTAAATAATCTGAGGATTTAAAATCTATTTTGCTTCTAAATAGAAATAGAAATTCTTGGTTTGTTGTTAGCTAGACTTCTAAGAAGCTGATAATTTTTTTTTTATTTTCCTTTGGAGAGGAGGTTTTATTTGTTCTAAGTTGCCTGAGTTGCAGACACTCAGGAGAGAGGACAGAGTTACAAGGTGTATTTACTGGAAGCTCTCCCATCTCAATCCATTTAATGGTTTCTGTCCCCAGAACAAAAGGGGAAAAGTCACACACAGCAAACAGTATCGTTGATGCATGTGATGAGTGATTTGTTTTGGCTGGGGACCCTTGGGTAGAGTGCACTTGCTGCTGTAATTTGTATTCTCTGACTGCTGGTTGCTTAAAATAAAGGAATAAAAGAACGAATTAGGAAGCATTCCATAAAATCATGCACTAGCATTTTAATCTTGATAAAAGTGGTTTTCATTCTGAATTTCCCCAGACTAATTTTCTCATTGGGGCCCAGCTGCTGGTTTAAATTCAATAGAATTTAAATTCTATAGAATTTAAAACCAAATTCTATACAAAAAAAATCTGCAAAAATTTAGAATTGTTCAAATCTATTTTGGATATATTAAAAAATATTTCAAATTAAAGGAGACCTAGCCATTTTTTTCTGTAGTGCTTTGAGTATTTGTGGCTGGAAACTGATTGCAGGAAGAACATTTGGATGAGGGATTTGTATTTCAAAACAGCAATTTCTGCTAAACAAAGTGGGCCATATAAAAATTCATAGTCCTTCAAACTCTGTTTTGTGTGGCTGCTGAAGACCTTTGAAAAGGAAGGAAAGGGAAATCTAAAACCTTTGTCTCTGTTAGATTGTTTTTGTTTGTGTTGCAGAATTTGCCAAACATTTACCTGCCAGAATGATACAGTAGAAAAACCCACTTAGAGGGTTGTTTTAGATTGAATCATTTAGTTTAGTGGGCTTTATTTCTTCAAGGAACATTTAATTTAGGTAAATATGAGCACTGTTAGGAATGAAGAAACGTGATGAGAGCTGTGGCACACGGGAGTTTCTCAGCCAAACTCATTCAGATGTGGTGGAAACCCAAACTCTGGTGCTGCTGAGCCAACAGTAAGAGTGGTTACACTGGGATTTTGGTATGTGACAAAAAAAGTCATGAAAGATTTCCAGATTCAGAATTTCAGAAAGAATTAGCTTAATTTTCTTCTCTAAGAATTAAACAAGTCGTGCTAAGGGTAACAATTTGCCTCTTTTGAATGGTGTGTATGTGTTGGATTCAAAGGCAAAGGAACATTATGGACAGTGCACAATGAAAAAATATTCTGCTAGAGAGAGGTCTCATATAAAGGCTGAATCTGAAGAAAGTTGGGATTGTAAAAGCCAGAAAATCAGGTGGTATTCCATGCCATTAATGGCTCCTCTTGATGCAGATGAATATAATGATGTTGTCTTACACTCCATTTTATTATGGACTGCCTAAAGGGCATCTCATCTAGTGGAGAGAAATGGCCGGTAGTGCTTGGAAGGAATCCAGCATTTCTTGTGGCCTTTGTTTAAAATTTGCCTCTGTGCAAACATTAGACTGCAAGCAGAGTTATTTTTTCAGTGTTGAGTCTCTTCAAAACTACTATTTTTCTCAATACTTTTTTGAGTAAGCCTTTTGTGTTTTTACAGCCACTGCTCTCAGGAGGAGAGTTAAAGGCCAGTGCTTTTAGTTCAGGTGACCAGTTTGTGACACCAAGTGCATATTCCAAGGAATTAATTTTTTTGTGCTCACAGGTAGGTGGAAGAGCACCTTGGTGTTCAGTGTAGTCTTCAGTGAAACTCAAGCTTATTTTTAGCTCCTGTACATAACCATGTTGTTCTCTGCCAGGAACATTGTCTTCCTGCTTTAAAAACCCAGCATGTACCAAAACTCAATTTGCAAAAATGTTGAGTGCAGATGAAGTGGATTTGCAGCACACAAATTAAAGGGCTGAAACTTTGATGCCATTTTGTGTTCTTGGTCTCTTAAGAACCTTTCTGAACTCCAAGTCTCATCCTCCCAGAAGAAACCTTGGCAGATGGTCCCAGGAGCTGTTGGATTCCCACTGTCATGGGAACCAGCTCTGTAACTGTGAGCCAAGGGGACTGCTCCAGTTCTGGTAGTTCCTGACTTTTACATGTGAGACTTGCTAATCCCAAAGGTGTAAAAATACAGGTAACAGGAACTTTCCTACAGCAAAATTTTATAAAAGGCTCCTTTTTTTCTTCCTATCTTCTCATATCATTCATAAGGTGCTTTATTTAAATTCAGAGTATAATCCTCAACTAAATTACCTGAATTCCTTAACACTGGGAGATGCCATCTTCATGGCATAAGCAGTAGATGGGAAAGAAGGCATGAAGCTTGCCAGGAGATTATGTTAAATAGCAAAGGAATTTTGAAACTTGCATATGAAATAGGCTCATTTTCAGGTGACACACCAGGTTTGTCCTCTAAACTTCAGTAATGCCAGGGGAAATTGAAGTTGGAGATTAGGAAAAAATTCTTTGCAGAGAGTGCTCAGGCATTGGAATGGGCTGCCCAGAGAGGGGGTGGATTCCCCATTCCTGGAGGTTTTTCAACTGAGCTTGGCCGTGGCCCTGAGTGCCATGATCTGGTAAAGGGACTGGAGTTGGACCAAGGGTTGGACTTGATGATCTTGGAGGTCTTTTCCAACCCAATCCATTCTATGATTCTATGAATGATTGTGACCTTCCATTGTGTGGCTCTTTTTATCACTTTGTATGGCTTTGCCTTTCCTCTTTTGACTTTTCTTGACTTTCCTCTTCTAGATGGTTTCTGTCCATCAGTGCCTACAATGTTGTAAATTCAGAGTTAAGTAACAAGAGCCATAAGCCTAGAGCAGGTGACACTTGTGCTATTTTCCCATTTTATCTCTCTCATGACATACCTGTTGTTGCCCCAGTACTTTAGAAATTCCAGTAATGTTTACCCTATTCACTTTACTGCGAATAATTTTCCTTACAAATTTTCTAACAAGTAGTTTTGATTTTAAGTATTGTCCTGAGGCCTCAGCATTAGTGGATTTCCATTATATTAAAGCAAATTAGGAAATTATTTTTAATAGCTATTGTCCAATGGATGCATTTTATACTTGAGAGTTGTGCCTCAAGAAATAAAAGCTCATGAAAATTTGTGTCACAGATGAATATTTTGCCAACAAAGAAGAAGATCAATAACTGATTAGGCTTGATGAGATGTTGACATTTAGAGCTGCACATGGCTTATGGTAAATCTTGTGACAACAGGCATTCTTCTGCTTATTTTGCATTTGGACCTGAATTCTTGGTTCAGGTGGATCCTGGAACCTACATTGTAAAGGTTAATGGACAAGTCACCATACAGTTCAACTCATGGTTCAGCCCAGAGGGCTGAATGGTTTATAATCTAGTTTTTCTTATGTGAAATATCAGTTGTTTAATTTTTTTTCTATGAAATCCTGAATTGCTTGAATGTTTAGGTGAGTCCAGAATAACTTAAGGACTGATTTTATGTCCTGCCTCTCTCCATACACTCGTTTTACTCCACTGCAATTTAAGCAGAGTTGTTTTCTTTTTGTGGAAGAAGAGAGTGAGAATTACAGTATTTTGTTACTTCCTTTCCATTTAATAAATATATCAAAAAGTGATCCTAATAGAGAGTATTTCTTGTAACCCAACAATATCTAGCTCTTCATTCTTCTTTTTTTCCTCCTGCTCAGTTTTTAATGCATAACAACCCCTTCACATCCCTCAGCAGAATTACCAAAGTGATCCTTTCACCCAATTGCCCTTTGCAAAAGCCTTGAGCTTTTCCCAGGCCAGAACTAAAAGTGACTGAGAAGTCCCAAGAGATTTATCAACATTTTGGTTTTCTGCCTTTCAATGCCAATAAACAGCTTTTTCATTTACAAATAATTATTTGGTGGGACCTGCGGGTGGAGCTCTGGGTGATGAGAGGTGTGAACTGGCCACGCTTGGCATAACGAGGGGCACCTGTGGCACAGCCAGGTGGGCACTTTGCATCATGAGGGGAGTCTCTGGCACAGCCAGGTGGGCACTTTGCATAATGAGGGGAGTCTCTGGCACAGCCAGGTGGGCACTTTGTATAATGAGGAGCACCTGTGGCACAGCCAGGTGGGCTCTTTGTATAATGAGGGGCACCTGTGGCACAGCCAGGTGGGCACTTTGCATAACGAGGGGCACCTGTGGCACGGCCAGGTGGATAAAAGCCCGGGGGCTCTTTGTTAGGAGGCACCAGTTGGGGTTGTTCTTGTGCTGTGGAGAAGTGGCTTTCTGGACAGAGATATCTGGAAATCTGGCATCAAACAGGTGAGGAAAAGGGTTTGGTGGTGTGAGGGAGTCAACCAGGGCACCCTCAGGGCTTTGGATCCAGCAGGGAAAGCCTCTGGTGTTGAGGATATGACTGGACAGACTCGAAGTTTCCTTAACATTAGTTAATAGTTTAATACAGCTTCTGAGTTTTGAGAAAAATCCCTAAATCGTGGTGTGGTTGCATTGATACAGATTCTGGTCTGGTTTTAGTTTTCTTTCCCTGGCTGTCAATATTTCTGTATTATTTGAATAAAGCACAGTGTGGCCCTTGGAGACAGAAGCCATTTTGAGACCCCTGTGGAGGTGTCTGGCCTGGGTGTCTTCCTTGTGAACACACCTCAGAACAGGAATTTTCAATATGCTTTGTTGCATTAATGTTGTATATTCTGTACAGATTTCCACATAACTCCCAGGCTGGTTGGTAACTACTGTGGTAGTTTTGGCTTTAGGCCTCAGTTAGGCCTCAGTTCTGCAGGCCCAAAGGCTGTGACATAATCAGAAGGGACAAACATCACCTGACTTAAGCAACCAAAGAGGTTTTTCATATCATGTGACATGATCAAGAAGTATAAAAAGAGAGGGAGGTGGAGTTTCTGTCTCTTTTGATCTCTGCCTCAGCCCCCGAGGCCGCCCTGCCCTGCCCTGCCCTGCCCTGCCCTGCCCTGCCCTGCCCTGCCCTGCCCTGCCCTGCCCTGCCCTGCCCTGCCCTGCCCTGCCCTGCCCTGCTGAGATCAGGCTTTGCCCCATCCCCGCTCTGTTATCCAGGGAGGGAACATTTGCTTGTTCATTTTCTCCTCTCTTGCTGGAAGGTTTCTCTGGAAGAGTTTTTGGGAGGTTTTGTGGTGTTTGGGTGGTTGCAATCTGTATTATTTGGTTGGGTGACTCCATAGCTATTTGTTGTTAGTTTGGTTTTTTCCTAGCATTTGTATATCTATGTATTATATCATATTCTGTTTTTAATTGTCTTTTTTATAATATAAGAAGCTTGCTACTTTAGGTTTTGGAGTTTTTTTCTTCTCCCTCCTTTTCCCTTGGTTGGGCAAACCCTTTCTCTCTGTGTTGGGCTGTCAGCATTTTCCCAGCTCAACCCAAGACATGTCAGTATGTCAGTGTTGGTAGAATCAGATTGTTCCATTCATGTAAAATACTCCCCCTCTGGAATTAGAAGGTTCCAGAAATTCACCTGAAATTCCACAAGTAGGAGTGACTGAAACAAAAATCTACAAAATAGCCAAATATTTTCACTGCCCAAAGATAAGATGCTTCATGTCTGTTTGCAAACAAGGGTGGCTGGAGGGAGTCATTGGAGCTGCACTCTGTGTAAATAAATTAAGGATACACTGTCATTTGGAGGTGCAGTGTTTGGTTTATATAAATGGCTTAAAGGGCACGGGTAGAAAAGGGATTTGCTGTGTCACAGATATCAGGTGTAAGTAGCAGACATTTCCCAGGCCGTGCTGATGTTTTGAGTGTGAATGATACATGGGGCAAAGCTGGGGATGTGAGAGAGAGACAGTGGAGCAGAACTGGCTGCTTGGGGTTACTGCCGTGAAGCACAAGCTTTTGTTATTGTAGAAATTTTATTTTGCCTTCCAAACACTAAAATTTGGATAAAATGAATACTAAGTGTTCTGATGTGCTGTGTAAGGAGAACCCTCTTTGTAGGTGAGAGGTCTGTGGGTCTTGCTCATATTCTTGGAGTAAAACCAATTGCCACCATCTGAGCAGATGATGAGAATTTTCTGTCTTTCCAGCACAGACGTTGGTGGTTTGAGGTTTTTCCCTTCACTGTAGCAGGTTCACAGGGACTATAAAAAAAAAAAGGAGAAAAAAAAGTCCTGAAATGGGCAGGTTCTTAGTAATACCCTTCCCTTAAGCATCTGCTTAGTTAAGGGTCTTCTGTTTTTATAATGTGTGTGTAGGAAAGCATAAAGTGAGTTGATGTTCAGTCTGTGCAAAGAGCTGTTAAATCTTCTCCACTCATATATTTTAACTGTGATTATGGATGCTGAAGTCTTTGACCAAAGCAGGCAGATATTTTTGCAGCCCTAAGGAACATCAGGATGATTTTCATTACTGTAAAGTGATAAAATTTATGACTAAAGCTCCTAAAATAGCAGTGAGCTGTCCCTTTTTTTTTTTTCTTTCGGATAGTGAGGTGGAACAGTAGGGTTTTGACAAGGGGAAGGAGAAGAAAAGAGGAAGAAGGGATAAAAAAAATCTAGTTCTTCTGACTTATATACATTAATATTCTAATTTACAAAAATTTGGATCTAGTCTGGTGGTAAAAAAAAAAAAAAAAAAAAAAAACAAAACCCCAACATGTTTATGCAATAATACATCTCCTCGAGCTGTAAGCATAGAGATTTGTAGACTCCAAGCTAGTACATAATTTAAAAATATTACAATTAAATGAATTCCAATGTAGAGTGGGAAAGAAATGTTATCAACTTGAGTCCATTGATTCTGTTTTTATTGCTCAAAAGTGCTGCAGTTCATAAAATGCAGTTTTACAGGCTATTAGTCCATAATGTGGATTATGTCCTTTGGAGACTTATGTTAAAGATAAATGCAGTAGTGCAGAGAGATCTATATTGAACTTCTGCAAAGAGAGTTCAAGAATTATTGAAGTTCTTTTTACTGTGATCCAGAAGCAAATGGGTTGGAGGGCAGAGGTTGCCATCAGCTTCAAAGCCAGGAAATGAAATTAGCAATGGAAGAGTCAGTTTATCTTTCAGCAAGTGGCTTAATTTCCTTGGAGGTGAGGAAAATATGTTGCTGTAACATTAGTGGCATTAAAAGTCGGGTTTTATTGTTCTTTAAAGAATAGTATTTGCATTTTAGGGGTACCTGCCAAGAGTGTTTACACTGCATTGAGGGGCTCTGACTGTAACTGTAACACAGGGTTGGGAAGGAGCTTTGTTACCACCATTAAATTCTATATAATGTTACCACATAATTACAGCATCATGTGAGCACAGGATGCTGTATAAAAAAATGATTAATTTTCATTCTAAACCTAGTGAAGCCATGTTCCCTCATTGCTGCTCTTGGAAGGTTGTTCTGAACCTCACTGCTCTGAAATTCAAACACATTCATGGACTGCATTTAATAGTGAATGGTGCTTATTCATTTGTGCTTTTGCTGCTGTTGTCCCAAAGCTTAAGAATATGTTTCCATTCTTGGTTTGTTTTTTATTTTTTAATCCAGCTCAGTCTTGTAGGAGGAGTCATATCTCTTCTGAGTTTTGGTGTGTGGTTTTCATATTTAATTCAATGGATTTCTGATCACTATGACAGTTTAGCCTTTGCTTATTCTTCATGCTGTTTAATTCCTTTATGCTGTTTAAGTCCTATGGGGAGAGGCTGAGGGAGCTGGGGGTGTTTAGCCTGGAGAAGAGGAGGCTCAGAGGTGACCTCAGCACTGTCTAGAACTGCCTGAAGGGAAGTTCTGGCCAGGTGGGGGTTGGTCTCTTCTCCCAGGCACTCAGCAATAGGACAAGGGGGCACGATGGGCTCAAGCTCTGCCAGGGGAAATTGAAGTTGGAGAGCAGAAAAAACTTCTTTGCAGAGAGAGTGCTCAGGCATTGGAATGGGCTGCCCAGAGAGGGGGTGGATTCCCCATCCCTGGAGGTTTTTAGGGTGAGCTTGGCCGTGGCACTGAGTGCCATGATCTGGTAAAGGGACTGGAGTTGGACCAAGGGTTGGACTTGATGATCTCGGAGGTCTTTTCCAACACAACCCATTCTATGATTCTGTGATTCTTTCTTGAACAAAGGTGGCCAGAACCATATAGGGCTTTGCTGGTGAGATTTTACTGGTACTTTGTGCAATAGTAACATTTTTTATTAGGAATACTGGCCTGTTTCTGTGGTGGTATTTGGTCTCCTTCATTCCCATGTTGTTCAGTTGATCCTTGGTGGCTTGCCCTCAGTCAACATGTGGATATCTTACTTTCTCTCTGCTGCTAGACTCCCATTTCATATAAGAAGTTCTCCTTGGCTCTCTTTGGCTTGTCTGATGTTTTAGATATAATGGCCTTCCTGCTTTATTATCCCAGATATGAAGAATCATTCCTTCTCTCCTCATAGTGGTCCATGTAGTGTTTCAGCCTTTGGTTGAGTTGGCAAGGAATCCCAACTTTGCCATGAAAAAAAGTCTCCTTAGAACAAGCCTGTTTTTCCAAGAACATCACTTAAATAATAACTCACACCAGTCCCATGGCTTAACTTCGAGGAATTGCACTCCAAAGAGCACAGTCAGACACTGTCTCTCTCAAAAACATGCCTTTTATGAACCTGCTCACCTCTTTTGCCCCCTTTTTAAAGCAGCTAAAAACACCTTTATAACTTATTTTGGTTTCCTAATCCAGCATTATTTATACAATAAAATGTACATGGTAATTGAGAATGTTCACTACCAATGTGGCATTGCCACACAAGCAGTAATTTAATGATATCAACAAGAAAACACAAATAATTTCTGTAGACTCCAAACATTTCTCTGTTTGTATAATTCTGAAATAAGGCTGAAAGAAGTGCTGCTTTCTTGAAGTCAAATTGAATGAAATTATCCTCAATTTCAGCTGTAATTTTACCTTAATGCCTTATAATTCAGATGTCAGCTTTTTCTCCCCTAATTTGATTTTGCTTGGCTATTAGGATTGCTCAATGCTTACTCTGTTTTATTGCTCTTAGATGAAATAAATTAACCTGTAGAGCAAAATAAAAGATAATATTCATTGTTATAAATTTAGCATTTACATGAATGAAACGTCTTAAATTCCCCCTTCATCTGTTTTAAATTAAGTATGAGATTACTGAAATCACTTGATCTGATTGAGAGCAAGCACTGGAAATGAAGAGACTGTGGACAATCAGAAAAGCACACTGAGGTTCTGATCAAGGCATTCATTATTGTTGGTGGGAAACTGTGTTAAACAATAATTGATTGCATTCTGCAGAGGGCAGAGAAACCTGCCAGGAGAGAGTATTATAATCATGGTCTGGGAAGGATTTTGAACAGGTGGGAAAGTGAGGGCAGTAAGTATTTCAAATTGCTCAAGTATGGTGACAGTTCACTCACAGTAATTGAGGCTTTACATCAATATGTAAATTTGTATTTAATTTTAGATACCATCTCTCTTTATAGTTGCTTTTTTAACTAGAGATGCACTTGTATACTTAATTTTAACCATAAAATATTTCCTCTTAACACTGACTTTCTTTATCTCACTCCTTATTTCACTCACTTTATAATCTCACTAATACTTTTTATAGGGAAAAGAAAAAAAATAGTGCTAGTGAAAAAAAAAATTGTCCTGAAACTCTTCATAGATTCAACAGTCTTGATTTAATGTATGCTAATTCTAGCATGGATATTGTTTACTCCAGAATAACTCTGACATTAATGGAAATGGAACTTTTCTTCTTGCAGACAGGCTTCTATCATGCAGTCTGAAATGAGGAGGGCAGACAGCTGGAGTTGTGTTAGCATGTCTTTTAAATCACTGTATTTTGAAAGCCCCTGATTTAGAATCTTGGACAAATCAGTTGCTGATGAGAGATTTTTGGATTCAAGATACAGTTGTAGGGACAAGTAGTTTTAATGAAAGCAAAGATGTGCCAAACCTTTGCTTTTTAACCTGTGCATCATTCCCGATGTGCAAAGAATAATAATGTTTAAGTGTTCATTGTCTTCTCGTACAGTCCCTAAATACACTACCCCTTCTCAGTTCCCATCATGGCTGGGTAGTATTCTCCAATCCATGTCTTCCTGCAACTCCAGTCCTCTCTTCTGTTGGGAATTTCTTTGCTTTTCAACATAACATCTCTCCACCTCTGTCTTCCCCCTTTTCTTCCATTCCCTCTTTCTCCCTCTTTCTCTCTGTTGTGACATCCCACCCTTAATGAGAAGGGAGCATCCAAGATCTATAAAAGTTTGTGGTCAAAAGAAGCAACAAAAGTCAGAGGGTCC
Organism: Pithys albifrons albifrons; assembly: GCF_047495875.1. NCBI lineage: Eukaryota > Metazoa > Chordata > Aves > Passeriformes > Thamnophilidae > Pithys > Pithys albifrons. Next base: position 114,225,849 of record NC_092458.1, on the reverse strand, counting down.
ATAAAACCTCACAGAGTTTTACCAGTAAATGATGCACTTGGCATGGAAACTGGGATGTTGGCCACATACAAGAGTAAGATGGAAAGGAAAGGAGAAAGCAAGGAAGGAAGGAAAAGAGATCTTTGACCTCTCTGAGTCTCTACTCCTGCGTGTCCTTTTAGCCTCCTCAACTCACATTATACTCTTGAAAATTCATTGTGTGACTCTTCTAGTTCACCCTCTCAGTCCATCCTCTGCTCTGCAGCCATTGGCAGTCTGTTGGTCCTTTACCAAACTGCTGTTCCCACAGCATTCCTCTTTCGCTGGGTTTTCTTTGACTGTCAAATCTGCTCACTCAGTCTGGGTAAAAATACCTCTCCTTAACCAACTGAACTCTGGGCTCAGAGCTTGTTGACCTGGGTGGCTCCTGCCCTTGCCACACAACAGCTGGTTTGCTGCCCCTCCACAGGGCTATTTCCTTCTCCAGCTTTACTTCCAAATCCTTTGTAATCCCAGCAAGACTCAATATGCAGTTAGAGAACCTCAAAATCAGGGAGGGACCATTTTTAGGCAAAACAAAACCATTGAATTACCTGCTGTGTAAAACCTTCATGAGACCTGCAGTGAAGTAAATCTGGGAGTGGGTGGATTAGCCAGTTCTTCTCCAATCTGTCTTGTTTGTGATATTTAGGGCAGCTGGTCCCATAGAGGCACTCCAGCAAACCAGCCCACTGACTCCAAGGGCTCCTCCTTCCACCAGAGGAGCTGGAAGGTGAGGAAGCTTGGTGTGGGCTCTACCCTTACTCATAAAATAAACTCATGCTGTAGTTGATTGCTTCAAAATGAAAGAAAAACCTGCAGTTTTGGAAGGCCTCATTAGCAGAATTTAGGTCACTCTGCAACCCAGTTTTCTCTGTGCTTTAATTACATCTGGTAAAATACTTAATGAAAGGTGAAAACAAAAGATTTCTATGGAATTGTGTATGTTGGGGCTTTAAAAGAAGTGATCTGTAACAACTACAGAATTTGTTAAAGGAGAAGCAGAAAATGCATTCTTTGTATGCTTTTCCAAGTACTTGGGTATGACAAACTTTTTGGGGAAAAAGGTGAGGACAGCAGTAATTTTTTAGACTTGGTCCCTGTTGTGTTGGTCAAAACTATTTCACACTTCATGGATGCAGGTACTGAATACACAGATATGGAAATAGATGTATATGTCATGAAATTCAACAAGGTCCTGCACGTGTGTCAGGACAATCCCTGATATTAATATAGAATGGGGGATGAATGGATTGAGAGGAGCTCAGCAGAGGAGGACTTGGGGGTCCAAAAATGGAACAACAAATGGGAGTTGAGCTGGTAGTGTGTGCTTGCTGCCCTGGAAACAAACTGTGTCCTGGGCTGCTGAAAAAGCAGCAGGTCAATGAGGTGATTCTGCCTCTCTACTGCACTCTCCTGAGAGCCCACCTGGAGTGCTGCATTCACCAGCACAACAAAGACAAGGATCTGTCAGAGGGGGACCATGGAAATGGTCAGCAGGCTGCAATGACTCCCCTGTGGAGACACACTGGGAGAGCTGAGGTTGTCTGGAGAAGGCTCCAGGGAAACCTTAGTGCAGCTTTTTGATGTATAAAAGGAGCTTGGTGACAGGGTAAGGGGTGGTGATTTAAATTGAAAGAGGGTAGACTGTGTCTAAGGAAGAAATTCATTACTGTGAGAATGGGGAGGAACAGAGACATGTTTCCTAGAGAAGCTGTGGATGCTCCACCTCTGGAAGTGCCCAAGTCCAGGTTGGATGGGGCTCTGAGCAACCTGGGCTAAGGAAAGATGTCTCTGCCCATGGCAGGGGGGCTGAACTAGATAATCTTCAGAGGATCCCTCTAACTTGAACTTTGCTATAATTCTGTGATACACTGATAGCATTCCTACACAATTTGAGAATTTTCAATGTATTGTAGTCTTCAGATAGGAGCAAGGAATAATTTTTTTTAATTATTTTGTACTTTTCCTTTAATAGAGTAATCCATCTCCACTGTGGTGGTGCTGTTTGTCCCCTTCTTGTGTTTTCTGTACTCAGACATTTCAGGTAGAATGAAAAAAAGAGGAAAAAAATGTTCTGATCAGAAGTGATATAAAGCACATTTTAATTGCAACATTTCCTTTGCAGCAATCCCTCAGATGCAAAGGTTGCTGTGTCCTGCAGTAACTGTGTGAGGATTATTATGTTGTCTGTGTTTGGCAGTGCCTTCCACGTCCCTGGGCAGTGCTCCAGCGCTCCTCAGTGACTCTCTTCCTGCATCACTGGCTTGTGTAACAGGCACTTAAGTCTCAAGTAGCCCTTGCAAGTGGTGCTTTGAGCTAAATCAGTGCCTGCCTTTGCAGCAGGTGCCTTTGCTGATGCGGTGCTGGACCTGCCAGATCATTGTGTTCTTTTCAGGTCAGTTCAAGGCTCACAAATACCTTCCACCTTCATGTGTGTTACACATGACAACCCCTTATTACCAAGAGTTCTCTTTTCAGTCACAGCAGAAGTGGCTGTTTTACTTCTCACAGTTTTAGCAGAGATTTTTTTTGTTCTTTTTGTTGTTGTTTAATTATATACTAGCACTATGCTGTTAAAGGTCCAAAGTTTTTCTTTCTTCTGTTGGTGTTTAGAGGGCTGTGGACTAGGAAGAGAGAATATTGAAAAATGTTCCACATGGCATATCCCAATCCTCTTGCACTACATAAAATTGGGAAAAAAAATAAAATAAAATGGAAAAGCAGGTTTTTTAGTTTCATTTCTTGATGTAAAATCAGAAAAAATAGTTTATTTTCTCCATTTAGATTATTATATAGTCTCAAAAGAAAAAAGAGGGTAGCTATATACTGTTGAATTCAAGACCTACTACTCAACAGATCAGGCATAACAGTTTGCTGTGTGAATGATGGCATTCTCAGATCTATTTTATGCTCTTCAGTTATCTTTAAATTTTAAATCTTCCTGAATGTGCATTATAAGCATATCATTCAAAGCTCAAAGCCTGTGTACAGTAGAGGTGAGTACTCTGTGCCTTCCAATATTTTAAAGCAATTTGATCTTTGGTTAGATAGTCAAAACTTATTTCCCCTGAACACGACATTTGTTTGTTGATAAAAGTATTGCAAAACCTGATTAATTCATAAAAACAATTGAGCCTTCATGCTGATGTTCCACTGTGGGTAAAGAGCCCAAGATTTTCAAAGCTGCTGATTATTAGGATGTACTTTAGCTTGACAGCCTGACCTAGCACCTGTAAAATGTTCCTGCTGTGAAAACTTGGTGCTTGACACCATAAATTATAAATGAAGAGCTAGTGGGAAAAGTGACAGACTGACTCAGTGAAAGAGAAATACAAAGCTCAGAAATATTAAACTGACTGGCTGTGTGGATATTTAATCAAAGGAGATAAGAAACATTTGAGCATCACGAATATAAGCCTAGGATATCTCAGGGAATATTTATCAGGAGTGCAACAACTCTGCTTCCTATTTATTTTGGTGTGTTTTTGAGATTCTGCATTAAAAAAAAGAAAACATGTAATGTAGCCAAATGTTAACCTCATGTTTTCTGAGTTACCTGGAAGGTTTTTTTATATGTCCTCTGCTAAACTCTTTTTCTGCACATCCTGGTCATTTTTGCAGAGTACAGCAGAAAGGCCAACTATATGAAATGTTTTACTTCTCAGGCGGATAAATTATCAAGCAAATCAGACACCACTTGGAGAAGCAAAGGAGAAAAACTGATCAATTTGCTTGAGAGCCTTGACACGTTTGGAAATTGTGACTGCTTCTGCTTTGCTATGCCCACAGCTTGTGGCTCCTTATCTGCTGACAGCTGAAGTCATTGCTAACCACATTACCTTTAACAAGCAGAAAAAATACAAATGTAGGTTTAATAGCCCTCCCCTATGGTTTGCATGGCACTTGCTTTCTTGGGGGTCAGTGTTTAACCCCAGGCAGTCTCTGCTCACTCCCACAGCCCCTGGTGGCGTGAGGAGGAGCACCAGAAAAAAATAAAAGCTGGCTGATCAAGATAAGGAGAGTTTAGTAATTGAAACAAAGTAAAATGTAATAATAACACTTGGAATGATAAGGAGGGAGAGGGAGAGAGGCATAAAACATCAGCGAGTGATGCATAGCATGATTGCTCACCACTCACTGTCCAATGTCCAGCCCATTCTGGAGAAGGGATTAGCCCCTTCCAGCCAACACTCTTCAGTTTATAACTGAGCATGCTGTTCTGTGGTGTGGAATATCCCTTTGGCCAGTTGGGATCCGTTGTCCTGGCCATGCTCCTTCCCAGCTTCTTGGATACTTTCTCACTGGCAGCACATGAGACACTGAAGAGCCTTTGATTTGGGGTAAAGCAATAACTAAAACCTCTGTGTGTTACCCACGTTACTCTGATACTGAATCCAAAACACAGCACTGCACCAGCTACCAAGAAGAAAACGAGCTCTGTCCTGGCCAAACCTGGGATATTGGATTAATGGAGAGATCAGGGAGCATGTCCTTTCATGTGAGTGTGAATTACTAACTTCATCCTGCTTATATGGCAGTGCTATAGGTCTGGAATGGATAGTAATAAATGTCCTGTCACTTCTGAAGGCTCATTTATGTGTCTTGTGAATAAATTCTGAGTGGTAGATCAGGCTGCAGCCATGCAACAGATGGGGATGGAGCAGCTGTGCTTTCCCCCCCTCTGCACCACTTCATACAGACAAGGTTACATTACTGTTAGCTCATGAGAGCAGGGCAGGCAGGATCTGCTATTGATGGGCTGTGTGTACTCTGCTTTCTGTATTGTTTTTCTGCCTGCAAAATAGGAATGATCCTGTTTCATTTTTATGATGTAAAAATATGGACTGAATATAAGTGAACTCTTATTTACCTGCCTGGAGTTAAGTTATATTGAACTGTGGGAGCAGTGGAAGACACTGAGAGTTGTGAAGTATCTTTGGATTCAGTGGATGGGTCTGTGCACTGCAGAAGTGCCCACCTTCCTGTTTCGTGCCTGGAACTTGCCCAACTGTTGTTCCCATGTCTGATCTGCCTGTATGTTGGAGTTTCACACTCCCAGTTCTTGCTTTGGCTGTGTGTCAGAGTTTCAGGCTCCCACCTTTTGCTCAGCCTGGCTGAAGCAGCTCTGACAGCACCTGTGAGAACACACCACCCTCAGGGACTCTGCCAAAAATCCTGAACTGGTCCCTTGTCTCAGTTTGTGAGCTTGAAGTTCTCAAGCAGCTCTTCATGGGTCTGTGCTGCCACTCAAGCACAAACTCTTTAGTTGCTTCAGCCTTTGTACCTCTGCTAACATCTGTCTGTTCTGTCCCTCGGAGTCACCAAACTGCTAATTTTTCATTATGGTTATTAAGGAACTACTTGAGTAAGCAGTGGCCATCTGTCTTCCCAGCTCCTATTTGTCATATTGTCAGCTATTGTCCTCAAAACTTCTTTCCTTAAAGGAAAGTGCTGTGGAAAAGGTCTGTATTGATTCTGGTTCTCAGTCCCCTTGGAAAGAGGCAGGATCAGGCTGAAAGGTACTTGTGTCTCGTCCTCCCCAGTTGTGCATGGGGCAAAGGCAACAAACCTTTACAGTTCCATTTCATACTTCACTATTTGAGAGGCTGGGTCTTTGACTCAGAGCAGTGCAAGAAAGAATGGGTGGGTTTGAGTATTTAAGGGAAGTTTCCGACCTCCTTGAAGAGGAAATCCTAAGAAATGTGGAGAATAGAAGCAATAGCCATGGAGTTATTAACCTCGTAATTAGTCTGGCTGACAGCTATGCATAGGTGTTGTTACACTTTGCCAAAAGCTTTTGTTTGGCTTTTTCACTCCTGGATGTCATGACATAAACTTTTTCTTCACTTTATGACCACTCAAAGTATTATAGTAAAAGACATAAAAGCAAATGCTTGTAAGAATGCAGAATAGGAAAGGTTAACAGGTGTTATGGGTTCACCTAGGTGGGCCTAGATTTGGGCTCTGAAGTGTGGACTAGGCCGAAGCTGTCAGCTGACTTGAGCTGGGCTGAGCTAACAGCTGACCTCTGCTAGCCAGTAATTTTGTATTCCATACCACATTATGACATCATCTCCAGGGAAGTAGGAACCAGTGTGGGAGTGGTTAAGGCAGTCACTTCTCAGCCTCCTCTTGGGAGGACACAGGATGCTGTCCCAGGGGGGATGGAGAGGACCAGGCCCACCACTGGCTCACAGGGTATCTCAGGAAAGTAAAATGTGTTGTTCTGGGTCTCTCCTTTCTGCTTGGGTTTGTCTCCCTGGGGAATAAGCTTCTTCTTAAGTAATGTGTAGTTAGGACAGTAGAATTTGTGTGTTCGTTAAGAAGTTGAGGTGGGGAACTTGTTGTTGCAGACTTGAGTGAGTGTATATTTGTACTCTCTTCTAATTGTCTCTTTCTTTCTGTGAAAAATATATGTAGATTTAGTATAAATGCAGTTTGAGGTGTTTTTTTTTCTTTCCCCTCTCTTTTCCTCCCTTTCCCTGGTGTTAGGAGGGAGGCTTTTCTCTCTGTGCTTGGGCGGATTGGCAGTTGCTTATCTCAAACCAAGACATAGGAAAGTGAAGAACATTAAATTTAGCATTAGTCCCAACCTGACAGAATTGGCTTCAACACACAAGTCATTTGTACTTTACCAGTGGAAGGAATGAGAAATCCATTTGTCTGAATTTCACTTGTTACTAATTTCCCTAATAAAGATCCACTCAGGTTAATAAACAGGGCTGACAAAGCTGTCAGGTGTTCGTGCTCATTTAGGAAAAGCTGCCCAATAATCTGCTGTTGACAAGAACATGGTGGTGAATTGAATATCAATTAGCATTTGCAAGGCAGAATGAAAATTATTACATAGGGCACCTGGGCTCCTGTAATAATTCTGTGATTCCTTTTATCAACCTCTGCCTTGCTCTTGTGCCTTGATCAACAAAATCCCTTTGAAATCACTTGGGCACTGCTCTTGGGGAAAAAGCTGTTCCAGGTTGGAGAGGCAGGATATTACCTACTCATTCTCCATCCCACAATCACCTGAGGGAAACATGAGGGCTCATCTGTTTCTGAGGCAAGGCCATTTATTTTAGATGTGGCCATGCTTTCTTTTTACCTCAGTAATTTTGTTTTTCTTTTATTATGAATAAGACTCACATTGGAGAAGCAAATGCCTATGTTAGACCTCAAAATACATAATGTTTACGGCTGTCTCAGAGCAAACCAACCTGCTAAGTGACAGAATAGGTAGTTAAGATCTAACCATGTACAATTTGGAAATGTATCTGCTCTCCCAGAAAGGTTTCAGTGCAGAAATTGCTGTGTGTTCCTGCACTGACAGGTACATTTTCTATATGTTTGGTTCATTTGGTGCCACTGAATGTATCAGGCTGATTCCCAATGCTCTACTTGGTATTCAGGATATGAAACATGGAAACCAACCTACTGGGAAAGACTGTCTTTTACTGACTGGTATTACATGCTTTTGACTGATAAATTGTTTTAATTTCTCCTTTTCTTTAGTATATTTCTTTGTGTGATATAGATAGATAGATAGATATGTATAGATGTATAGATGGATAGATAGATGGATAGATAGATGGATAGATAGATGGATAGATAGATGGATAGATAGACAGACAGACAGACACACACACACACACAGGGATTAAAGTTGTGTGCTAAGGCAGGGCTGTGCTAGAGAAAAAAGAAAGTAAAAATGTGTTAACCTAATAGAACAATCACTTCAAGACTTCTGTCTTTCCTAAGTTGCTTTGGAGAGATGTTCCCCATCTGTGTGGTCATAGACAGCCCATTAAAGCTTTAAGGTGAGAGAATCTCCAGTTACACTCCCCAACAAGCTGCCCCTGCTGTAGTGGCTGTGCAGGGAGTCTTTTCTCAGTTTTGCTGTAAAACAGGAGTAAAGGTAATTTCTTTTTTCCTCACTTGCTGGTTTATTCTTTTTTGTGCCAGAGAAATGAGTCTCATGAGATGCTTTGTAGGGTAAACTGCTATAAGGGTTTCATACCTTGACTTCAATGATTGTAGCTAACAGTTGGGCAAATAGTCTCAATTTTACTGAGACTACTTCAGGTGTGACCTTTGCCTGCTGTATAATGTCTAAATAGAAAAAACCCCTTCATTAAAATCAAATAATTGACAAAATTTCAGAATTAACCAGTTGTTACTATTTTGTCTGTTCTGTTTTTTTTCAGAAATATTTCTACTCTATTCTAAGTAAATTTAAAGCTATTAAAAGTGGGATACAAAACAAAAGTTTGCTGTAATTTCTTTTGGGTGCAAGGATTCATGTTTTCTGAAAATAACTCTTGTCTTTCTTAGGTTGGTTTGTTTGTTTTTAGCTTCTTTAAACTCCACCATCATTAAATAGATACTTAAATTTGTCCAGAACATTCAACTATTTCCTGAGCCTAAAAGGAAAAAGGTGTAAATATCAATTATGTAATTTAAAGTAGAGGTATGACAAGGTATAGGTGTGTTCAGTGGGCTGTGTACAGTTTATAAATTGTAAATTACAATAATTGCTTATTAGAGCAATTATTAGAGCATTTTGATAGGTGTTTAAAGTGTTGCAATTTTTTATTTTACAGTGAAGTGGCATTAGGAAGGAAATAAAATTGCTCATGTTAAGGTATATGTTTGGTTATTTTAAAGCCTGAAGTTCACTTAAACCCTGACAGCCTTGTCTGCTTCTTGTCAGACATGGAGATCATTTACCAAGTCTCAGAAGATGTTGGTAAAGGACAAGAACCTTAATTCCTTGGCTCTGTAGAAGCCATAAAATTAATTAGACCTACTTGTAGAGCTCGGAGTATCAAGTATTGCTGGGTTTAATTCAGATTTAACTTTATTTGTAGAATCTTTGGAGTTGTTGATATGCACATTTGATCACTTGTTTAGAATTTTTTCATCCCACCATGACTTCGTGCCTTGTTAATTGGAAAAAATTGAAGAATTGCATTTCTGTTCTTGGAAATGTAAGTCGATGTTCATATAAATATGAGAAATATATGAAATATAAATATCCACAGATATAACCATAGTTGATGTCTTGACTTGCTCTTCTGAAGGAATGTGATGACACAATTACACAGCATCAATAATTATTAAAACCCTGAAGTGGCTTGTGAAGCAAGTGGCTTCTTTCTTCCTTCTGCCTTCATAAATGCTGATGGCTGAGCAAGAGTTGAAAAAATAAATATTGGGCAGATTAATTGCAAAGAAAAAAATACATAAACTTTAGTCTTTAATGTCTTACCCACTTATTGTTCAAATGAAATGCCATCTAGTTCCAAGGTTCCATTACTTGCTACTTCCTTTTCACAAGCTTCAGGGGTCTGACAGTATTTGGAATAATGGCACTGAAGATACAGCTGAAATCATTTGCTTCTGCTTCCATCGGTTCTCTCAGTGACACAAGAATTACTTATTATCATTTTAAATAATTACATGAATTCGATTGCTCAGTGTGTTGTCTTGTGATTTTAGGTAGCAAGAGTGAAGTAGGGAATTGGCTTATCTTGGTGATTGACGTGAGACAGTCACAGAAAAATAGATATTTCATAGTCCAAATTCAATACAGTCTTCTACAAAAAAAAAAAAAGAAAAGAAAAAGAGAAGGAAGGAAGGAAGGTCTGCAATCGTTGGCAATGCTGATAATACAAGAGGAAAAAGGGATTCTTGTTGATTTTTTTCAAGTGAGAATGGAAGAACAAGGCAGTGTGGAAAAAAAGGATAATGTAAAACTGAAGCTTTGGATATGAAAATGTTGTCAGGAAAGTGTGGGAAAGCACAAAATAATATGCCAAATTTCAGTTTCATTTACAAAATGGTCTTGCTAAGAAATACATAGTAAGGTTTTCTAGGAAAAGAGAGTGAATATAAAAGGTGGGTGGTAGCATTTTTTGCAAGAGATCCACTGGTTACTTTAATTTTATTGTCTCAGAGCCACAGGATTTCAAATTATATCCATCCAGGAAGCAGTAGGGGACAATAAGAGTGAAACAGATGACTGACTGAAATGAGAAAATAGGGTGAGTTACTCCTTAAGTATCTGTGTGGAAAGAAAAATGGTGCTGTGGGGGAATTAGTTTTAGGATCAAGACAAGTATTTATCCAATATAACCCCATGTCCAACAAACTCCTTAGGGCTGAGAAGGTGAATGTGTTATGTGGGGGTTTGTACATGAAAAATGACTGGCTCTCATTCCTTAGAGGAGAATTCTAAATGTCTTTGTGTGAGTGTGCAAGGGTGAAAATAAAAAAGGCAAAACTCAAAATTCCTTTTTTAAAAGTTCTTGCTTAGGATATCATTGATCACTAAAAAAGGGCCAGTTTTGGATAACAGAGGAGGTAACATGAAAGCAGAAACTGGAAATATGAAGATTTCTAATAATTAATGGGAAAGAGTGAATATCTTTGGGATGTTGGAAAATACGTAGTGGAGAAAAATGAAGATAAAAAGTGTGTTAGTAAAAGCCCAAGTCTTTCAGCACTCAGGATAATGGGAGTTTCTCTATTGCATTATTAATAAAAATGTGTGAATTGTATGGAACTATTTTTAGAAAGAGGCAGAAAATACTATGTGTAAAATTGGGGAAATTAGAAATCAGTGATTTATTCACTTAATATGCAGAATATGAAGTTCTCCCCATCTGGTGTAAATAGTTCTTTCCATGAGTCCTGAAAGAATTGGCTGAGGACATCTCTGGGCTACTGATGGTAACTGTAATGAGTTCAGGGACTCAGGGAGTTCTGGAATATTGCAAAGTGTAGGTGTTGGACTTGTGGTTTGAAAAGAAAAGGGAAGCACCATTAACCAGGTAAGTAGATTTTTATAAAATTCACAGCATGGAGAAGCCATTTATCTCCCCCACAGCCCCAAGGCAAGGGGAGATGATGTAGAATCAGGTCTGACAGTGTTTCAGGTGGCTTAAAAGTGGAGATTCCCCAGTTCCCAATTAGCCACAGCCTTCCCTCTTCCTTACAACTGGAGGGGAGGAAGGATTTTCCTGCAGTCTCACCTAAAGGAATCTACTCCATTATTTTGCTGGCTAAAATGCTGCTTATCTCACTCAAACAGCATTGTCAGGACTTGGTTTGCCACCTGCTTTGCTGTGACTCCCCTCGACTTCCCCAGCAGAATTCCCATCTAGGCAGGTGCTCCTCACTCTTCATTACAGCATCTCATTAATCTTGCCTAAACCAGAGGGCTGTTGCATGCAAAATAATGGAAATTATGGAAAAGGATTCCATTGATATGTACATAATGAATGCCAGTTTATTTGTTTGATGGAAAACAAGCCTGGTCATAAACCCCAAGCATTTAAATAATTTTTCCCAGTTGATCACACATTAATTGCCAAAGGTAACTTGCATATTGCTAATCTCCTTTTTGTGTCTTCCCCAGGCAGATAACAGCAGTAATATGTTTAGATTTTTTTTTCCATTCTAACAAAATATCACTAAGTCTTCTGACAGTAAAATTCCTACTTTTTTTTTATAAGTGGGTTTTTAGAAAACTGGGGTCTAAAAAACACTAAAGGGGTTTTAGTGACTTATGTCACAGAATTTGAGATCTGCTTTGTACACCATTCAAAATTCTGATTGGTCAACATTTTTCATTAGTAACATGAAAATAAATATGAAATCAATACCTGACAAAAGAAAAGGATGTGCAGACAGGTGAGAGCCTTTATCAGTTAGTGAAGGTCAGCCCTTGGAAATGCAACTTGTTTTAATATAAGCAAATGGATCTTGTATATTCAGGAGCAAAAATGCAACCTAAACTGAAGCAAAAAATGATGAAAAGGAGTGATTCTGTGAAGGGCAGTGATCTTGATAGAGTAATAACTGGCTGTGAGTGCAGTGCTGCAGCAAAAAAATAGGCTGATGTGACCATGGATATATAAACAGGATGTAAAAATAGCCAGGGCTCCTACTATGTATTGTTAGAAGGAATGATTGCAGAATACTGCATGTGATCCTCTTTTCTGAAACAGGGAGAAAAATAAAAAATACAGCCACTTCAGAAGAGAGCAGCAACTCTCTTGAGGACTGGAAGTGAGAGCCTTCAAAAGCTCAATGTGTGTTTGTCTTGTAAATAGAAACTGTTTGTAGTCAATAAGTAAGTTCTGAGGGATGAGAAAAGGTGCCCGTTTTGCCCAGTTTTGGGTGTCATGTGAAATAATTGCCAGCCCTGCTGGAAGATACTGAAAATTTCCTTTCTTCTTTGTTTGTTTAATTTTTTGGGGTCCTCTCTTACTCAATAGAGGTGAGAGGTCCTGCACACAGGACACCTGGAGCTCTTGGAGTTTTTCCATACTGGTATTTTTCTGCTGCTCTCTGAGTCACTGGTGTTGCCTTAAGAAATTAATGTCTATTTGTTGTTCAGTTTTCCTTGCAAATCTTATCCCTTGGTCTACAATGAGCAAGAGATCCTGTAGCATATTCGGTATCAGGCTGTGATTCCATGGCCAAAATCCTTTATTAATTTAAAGCTGTTAGGTCAGACTATCTTGAGACGTGTAAAGGAAGAAGAGGAGAAAAGAAACTGGTGAAATGAACCTTTGGAAAGTTTTTTTCCTTGGATGTACAGACACAATTGCAGAGTTCATCTTCAAAAGAGTATTTTGGAATCAGAATTAAAATTCCACACTGTCAGTCCTTGGAGCTCTGCTTGTCATAATTTTAAATAAAACAGTTCCCTCAGGACCAGGCAGAACCTCTGAAAAGATTAATTTCAGTTGTAAAGTCTAATAACAGCAGTGTAAGAAATGTCCAAAAAAAAAGGAGACTGAAGCTCAATATGGCATAATGAGTTATAATACTGTAATATCTATTAAAGTCTGTACTGGAAAACAAAGCCAAACATTTCTAAGATGAACTGTGCAGTTAAAACTAAAACAAAAGGTTGCTGAGGCCACACCTTGAGTGTTGTGTTCAGTTCTGGGCCCCTCAGTTCAGGAAAGAGATTGAGGGGCTGGAGCGGGGCCAGAGAAGAGCAACGAGGCTGGAGAAGGGACTGGAGCACAAGTGCTGTGGGGAGAGGCTGAGGGAGCTGGGGGTGTTTAGCCTGGAGAAGAGGAGGCTCAGAGGTGACCTCAGCACTGTCTAGAACTCCCTGAAGGGAAGTTCTGGCCAGGTGGGGGTTGGTCTCTTCTCCCAGGCACTCAGCAACAGGACAAGGGGGCACGATGGGCTCAAGCTCTGCCAGGGGAAATTGAAGTTGGAGAGCAGAAAGAAATTCTTTGCAGAGAGAGTGCTCAGGCATTGGAATGGGCTGCCCAGAGAGGGGGTGGATTCCCCATCCCTGGAGGTTTTTAAGGTGAGCTTGGCCGTGGCACTGAGTGCCATGATCTGGTAAAGGGACTGGAGTTGGACCAAGGGTTGGACTTGATGATCTCGGAGGGCTTTTCCAACCCAATCCATTCGATGAATAGGTTTGCAGGTGTATGTTTATCTGTATATTATTGTTGGGCAATGACAGCATCCTTAGCTCAGTTATTTAAAGGACATTCAAGTGCTAAATCAAAGTTCTTTTTATCCAAAGAGAGTTCATTTTTGAGTTCCTTTTGAACTGTGATATTACTTTGTAATGTCAGACCTCCACTCTTTGCTCTTGTCCAGCTCTGCAGGTTTGATCTCCATGTCACCTCAGAGAAGTGGCTGCTCCAAGGGGAGTGGGTGTCAGGAGTCTCAATGACATTGCTCAGCTGCAACCAATTTGTTCATAATATTTTTTTCATAAATATTAACTGCAGTAGTCCCAGATACTTTTGTTTCTGCTGGCATCATATATGTGGTGTCCACCACCTCTTTTTAGCCTCTTTTCATGACAATTTGCAGTTATTTGGAAACTTCCACTCTCCTGGAGTCAGAGGGGAAGCTCATCCCTGCCTGGAATTCAGAGATATATACACACATATATATAGAAATATATGTACATTTCTCTTCCACTGGCTCTCTGGCAACCTGAATTTCCTGCCAAGGAGCTGTGAGTTGGCAGCTTCTTGGCAGTGCAGCTTTTCTGCCATCAGGCCTGTGCTGCTGGGGATAAACTGCTGCTTAATTACCTCAGTTAAAGAGAGCTCAGGTCTGGCTGTCCCACACCCAAGCCTATCATGCAGGTATCTCCAAACCACTCAAGTGTGAGGGGATTTTATTGCTGTATCCATGTCCTCATTAATAGAGCAGGCCCTGTTGACTTCACAGCTTTACTTGAGTTTGTATTTCTTTGGCAGAAACAAATATTTGCTTGATCTGTCAGTCCTGGCATATTTTTGATTGATAATTATTGAATGTCTTGTGCTGTTGGAAAGAGTCTCTTCATTTTTACAATTTCCATTTTGGGCTCTGAAGGTGATACTGGGTAGTTGTTGTCTGGTTATTTGATTTCTCCAGTTTGGGGTTTTTCTGAGCTATAAATCAACTTAAGGCTTGGTATGTAAAATGTATTAAAAATGTACTTTAACAAAATCCATTTATTTGTTGGGAATCACTTGGTAAATGTATATGAGAAATATTAGATCATGGTTCAACTAAATCTAAACTTAATGTACTTTCAGTGATGAATTTACTGTGGTTTTTAATTTTTTTAGTGTATAGCTTTGAGCTTTCATGTGGTACTTGATTGATTCAGGCAAGGAATTAATTAATTCAGTCTCCACTGAAGAAATGAATTATTTTTCCTTCCTGTATTTTGGAGCTTGTTCTGTGGAAATATTAATTTTGAATACCTGCATGATGTTTATTAGATTGTGGTTCTGCTACCACAAAAATTACGGAACTGAAATGACATTTTAAACCCTGATCCTGTTTGTAGCAAGAATATATTTCTGCCTTCAGATCCACAGGTTTAGCAGTAACGTACAGCATATTTAATTTGATTATTTTTTAATCCAATATTGAAGAATTATCATCAGAATAGCACTTGATAAGGAGCAAGATATGAATTGAAAACAAAGTATATAGGAAATAGTCCATGTTTTTTGGGTGGAGAGAGGAGGGGAGGAGAGATGGAGTGAAGAAAATAAACATCTAAGATTAATTTAATAATCTCAGAAACCAGCTGAGGATTTGGTTTTCTCTACAGAAAAGAAATAGCTAAACCCAGTATCTTAATTTTTTTTGAGCCAACAGATCCCCAGTACTTTGTAACTTAAAGGTTTACACAGGAAACTGCTGCATCACAGGGCAAATGGGGAGGCACTTTTCTTGAGTCTTCAGCAAGAGAATGGTCAGATGACACAATCAGAAAATACTGTGACAGCTGCAAATCACAGCTATTTAAATAAGCAGAAGGCAGCAAAAGTCTCAGTGGGGATAGTGATCCCATTTTTGGAATTAAAACAGGGGTTGTAAGAAATTGGTTAATTTAGGCTCAAGTTATTCACAAAGCTTCATCAAGTGATGAAGTGGGGAAGAAATGGAGAGCAGGATACTCTCATTCATTGTAGCTTTTAAAAATGTCATTAGTTTGTTCAAATAAATCAGCAAACTTTTATTTGGTTAATTTGGTCTGTGCCAAGGTGCCCTTTCCCTAAGGCAACAACCCATGACCTGGCTGCTGCTGTTCTGCTTTATAGAAGCACATCCTAGAGAGCTGTACATTGATTATTTGCACAGATAAGAGGTGGAAGGTTGTGCACAGCAATATAAACTCCACAAGTGTATGGATAGTGCTGTCATGTTCCAAACTAATGGCTTTTTTTTCCCTCCTCCATCATTTAACCATCCAAAAAGGAACTGGAATTTGTGGGCTGTAAGAAGGAACTGAGAGTTCAAACCACAGCAATGTGATAATTAAAATAAATTCCCTTATACAGTACTTAATTTGATGTTTAAATCCTAATTTAGATTTCTGAAATCCGAGGGTTGGATGAAACAGTTCCATTAGAGGGCAGTAGTACCTGTGGGTAGAATGTCTCTTGTGCTGCGTGTTTATTTATCATCAGTGAATGGAAAAGTGAAACTAATGAAATTTAATGCATTAAAATAAGGCAGAAACATTTTGTAATATACAAGTACAATCATGTTCATTCTGTCTTATATTAGAAAAGCAAAATGAATGTGGCAGAAGTGATGCAAAGTGCACGTAGCAGCTTTCAACAGTGTGATATTCCAGCTAAAATAGAAACCGAATTTTTGTCTTTGTGTTCTCAGTTATACAATTTGTATATTGTATAACTTTATTTCTGTGAATTTTATGACTTAAAAAAAAATTACAGCAAAACCAAACCTTACTTTTGAAGCTCTGTTTTTATTTTATCAGCTTTAATGCTTAAGTCCATGCACAGATTTCAGATTTCCAAGCAAGGAACTGCAGCAATGTGCACGTTTATTCAGGCAATATTTAATGTTTACTTATCAATAGTGTATTGTGCTTTAGCAATGATTTCTCCAAAAGATTTAGGGGACTTCTATTTCTGTAGACATTTGGTAAGTAATGAAATGTAAACCATGAAATCCTAAATGTACCTGATATGGCAAGTTCAGTCCGTGGTGGTTTAATACTTTGTTGTGTATGTCTAATCCAAGTGACACCACAAACACACCATTTCTTTTTGCATTTTCAGTTGTGTTGCTTGACACCACAGCTGCCCTCGGAGAGCTGGGATGGAAAACATTCCCTTTAAATGGGGTAAGTCACCATGCTGGGTTTGTTCCTCTTCGTTTTGGCTTTCTGATACTCTGGGAGTGGCACATCATATGCCCTTCTCTTGATTTTCTGAGTACTAAGAATTTATCTTGCTTTAAATCCAATTCGAACTGTTACACCTCATAAAGTTTCATATTAAAAATTCCTGCGCTGGAGGAATGTGTTATGACCACATTTTGGGGGAATTAAAAGACAAAAAAATGTGCAGCTTTATAAACTGGAGCAAAACTTTAATGATTTAAGTGATAATTAATATGGACTTTAGCATTTGGTAAAATGGTATCAGATTAGCAAAAGCAGAAAAACACTAAGAGCGTGTTAATGTATTAAACCAGTTGTAAATATTGAGAGGAAATATTGCAATAGTTTTAGGGGGTTTTTTTCCTGCACTGAACACTCTGGTTTCAAGTTTGCTGTTCCAGGTGGATGGTTTGCATGGTACAGGTTGCCAAGGAGACCTTGGCATTGGGGCCACCTGGAGGTCTGTGGGCAGCTGAGCCTGGGCAAGAGCAGCGTTTTTACTCTGTAAATTCAACCATCACTGCCCTGCAGTGGCTACACTTTCAGAACTTCTCAGAATTTTATCTTTGCACCCAGCTAATGCCTGTTCCAGAGTATCAGAGGCACTGGGAGTTTTTAGGCAGCTGAAGGGACTGGAGCACAAGTGCTATGGGGAGAGGCTGAGGGAGCTGGGGGTGTTTAGCCTGGAGAAGAGGAGGCTCAGAGGTGACCTCAGCACTGTCTGGAACTGCCTGAAGGGAAGTTCTGGCCAGGTGGGGGTTGGTCTCTTCTCCCAGGCACTCAGCAATAGGACAAGGGGGCACGATGGGCTCAAGCTCTGCCAGGGGAAATTGAAGTTGGAGAGCAGAAACAAATTCTTTGCAGAGAATGCTCAGGCATTGGAATGGGCTGCCCAGAGAGGGGGTGGATTCCCCATCCCTGGAGGTTTTTCAGCTGAGCTTGGCCGTGGCACTGAGTGCCATGATCTGGTAAAGGGACTGGAGTTGGACCAAGGGTTGGACTTGATGATCTCGGAGGTCTTTTTCAACCCAATCCATTCTATGATTCTGTCATTCACTTTTTGAGGAAACGCAGTGCACTGGAGCATTTAACACCTGCTGTATCAGCTTCTAGTTCTGGTGTCACTGCACATGCTGGGTATCACTTATTTTTATATTAACTTGCATTATCTCTTCAGTCTCGTGTAGGAAGCATATAATTATTACTTGCTTCTCTGACAAGAGCTCAGAAAATACTGGTTTGCTGAGTGAAACATCTTGTTTCATTTCCAGTCATTTTATTTTCCATGATCTGTTCCAGAAGGAAGTAGAAATTGTCTGTCCTCAGTACCTTAATAGCCATTTTTATAAAATACCTTGTGTCTCTGCCCTCAGGGATTTCAGGAATGTGACACTCCTTAATCTCAGCCTATTTTGAGCCTTATGGATTACTCCTTTTCAGGGTTCTTCAGCTCTTTGTAATCCTAGACATAATTTCTGTCTCTTACAAATACTTCTGTGTTTTACATTTTGCATTCACTCTCCCACAGTCTGAGTTATAATTCTGTACATTTTATTTCCTTCAAAAATCCCAGACGAAGCCAATTCTGTTTTCACTACATGCAGTGAGGGATTTTTGCCCAGCTAAAATCAAATACTGCCAGGTACCATGATGAGGAATTTTTGGTGGACAGGGAGGCTTGAATTTTAAAGCAAAAAGATATAATTTCAGTTAAAAACTTCAATAACAATAACCACAAGCACAGAAGAGTCAATTTAAAACATAGCTATTACAATATATACCTTATTATTGGTCATACATACCCTAATCGTTAGTTTTGCAGCATATTGAGGTGTTTGGGTGTCTTGGGAACTTTGCTGTGTTTTAAGAATTGGCAGCATTTAATTTGGAGTCAGTAGCTGGGATTCAATTATTAGAGAATTTTTAAAAGAACAAGTAGGTAGAGTCAATATGGGGGAGAAAAGTCATTCTGACAAACTCCACTAAAATACACCAAAATACACCGTTTTGGTTTAGATATTGGAACATACTGGAAAAAACACACCAAGCTATTAAAATGCAATAAGTTACATTAGTTACTTTGGCTCATAAAATATTGAAGACACTAAAGTTAAAAGCTAAATTGTAATTTATTTTTAAACTGTTTGTGTTTAAGTTATTTTGGGATCCTGTTCCTTACAAAAGTAAGGAGAAAATTGAGTTTGCAAGTGCTCATGTAGTGAACACAATATTACATTTTTATGCTTCATGTCCTTTTTTATGCAGTCTCTGAAAAAAAAAAGTAGTTCATGTTAATTATTACTTGATTCTTTTTCAAATGTAAGGAAAAACAGTGGGTTTGGGCTAGGCTGATAACTCCTGTTGCACTTACAGATTTAGTGATGAGCAGATAAACTCTTGTCTTTCTAAGTCTTGCACAAACATCAGAGATGCTGTTTTGTGTCCCCAGAGCCATCCAGTCTGAGCTGCCAATCTGTCCTAACAGAACTCAAATATGGCAGAATTATTGGTGGCATTGAAATTATCACTGCAGGAATAAGAACCTCTTTTGTTCCATGCTGCATTTTCCATCAGCATTTTCTTGTTTCCTGGAGGAGAGTGGTAAATTTTGAATTGTTTGTGGTTTTGAGGCAGAGTTTTGTTCAGACACTGCAAGTCTTACATGCTACTTTTATCAAGCTTGGGGTTTTCTAGGGGTGTGTGTAGTGTTGATATGGGTAAGAAAATTGTCATTAACGTGTAGTTACTGCTCTGATGATCATTTTTGAGGTTGGGAGGATGGGATGGTGGGTTTTTTTGAGACTGTGACATTAACAAAAGTCATTAATTTACTGGCATACACCAAAATGTTCCATTAAATTCAAGAGCAACTGCAATAATAATGCTTGGGATTTGGGTAATTTTGAGTAAACCTCAGAGATTTTAACAAGCCAGAGTGAAATAGGAGAAAAATCAGGAGGGTTTTTTTGGAACTTGCAGAACCTTAACCTTTGTCTCCCAGACTTTTTTTCATAGTAGATTCATAACATAATGTTTGTGAGCTCTCAGCAGTTTTGGTAACCTCTAGAGGCAGCTACTCAAGCAAGTGAAGATACAACACAGGAGTTTTGTGTGTGGTATTTGTGTGCAAACCATCCTTGAGCTGCAAAGATGAGTCATGAACAACTGTGTTATCCATTCCTTGGTAATATGTGATTTTATTTTTAATTTTCTAACAATTTATTTGTGCCCCCTTCCTGAAGCAGGAGAATACAATAGTTTTTCTTTCATCTATTTTCTTTATTTTCTCGTCAGATTTTTTCCTTATACTTGGAACAGGTAATAAATGTAGTGCTTAGAGCTACAAAAATGCAGCATAAAACATTCATATCTTTGAGCTCAATAGCATCAACTTTTGTTGATTGAGTTCCAATTTTGCTTCTCAGAGATGGGATGTCTAAAATTTCTACTTTAATAATGGACACATCTGATACTTCCTCTGTTCTTTGGGCTATGGTTCAAAATGACTGATTGATTTATGAAAAGCGTGTACTGTGGAATGAAAGGGGATCTTCACTCAACAAACTGACACTGCACGACCTTGAAAATGCAGGACAAGGATTGGGACAAAAACTGGGAAGGCACAACTTGCTTTGTTTCACAAGAGGGTGTGACTGTGAGCTGGTGGGCAGGGTTGGGGGTTTTTTAGGTGATTAAGCACAGTTTGTGGTTGACAAGGTTTTGAAAATTAGGGAAGAAAGGAAAAAAAACTATGAGTGGTCCCCAACCTTCATTTAGCCCTTAGCAGTAATAGCAATAAAATAACATACCTTGGACAACTCCAGGCTTTGAGGTTTATTTTTTCCCCTTCTCTCTCCAATGTAACTCTCTAATAAAAGCTCTCTTCTAGTTCCCCTTTAGGTATTGAAAGGTGTTTTATATTTTCCTTAATGGTTGATATGTGGTATTTTGGGGGGGAAACACAATCTAGAAGGAACATTGCAGGAACAGGCTCTCATGGGGAGCAGTGCCTTCCCATCTTCCCTCCTGAAACCTTTAAACACAGTTTTTTAAAATAAAAACCATGTTCTAGTCAAAGTTAGAACACCTATTTTCCAGGTCCATAAGGGTGGACACAAGAAGGACATTGACCTGTTGGAGCAAGTCCCAAAGAGGCCTCCAAGTTGATAGGGGAACTGGAGCCACCTCTGCCATGAGGAAAGGCAGAGAGAATTGATTGGTGGAGTGGGTGGGTAGATAAGGAACAACAAATTCTTCCCAATTCTCCCTGTAGCACAGCTTCAGTTTACCCTTTCCTTGCACTTTTTACTGGGAAATCCAGCCCTGTGATCATCTTCAAGGCTGCTTTCAAAGCTTATCATAAGTACCCTTATTAATTTTAAGAATGCTCTATTTTGCATAAACTAAATCCATCCTGCAGCTGATAATTTGGAATGAAGTCTTCTTATTTGAAGAAGAAAATTAATCATGAAAATAATATTCTGCTTCTAACACAAATCTAAATTTTAACTTGGATGTAGCCACTGCATAAACGCAAAAAAATCAGTATAGAGGAAAGGCAAAGCGACTCACAACACAAAGCTGAGAGACACTTAACACGTGGAGGGAACTTGTACAACCTACCTGGGCTTGTCACAGCAGGCAAAATGTACAGCCCCAGCAGCAAAGAACCTTCTGGAAGTTCTCTAAACTATTTGACAGCTCTGTGAGTGATGAAGCTGCTTTAATCTCTGTTCCCACAGTTATCTGAACAGTTTCCTTGTCAATTTGTAATTTTCCTGTTGGTTTATCCATGGAAGTGATTCTGGTTTGAATTTCTTCTTGCTTTGGGGGATCTTTTACTTTTTTCAGTAAATGTCACTAATTCACAGTGTTGTGATTCCTTTTCTGTAATGAATTTTTGAGACTGATCTTATCAAAGTACTGGGGTATTTTTCCCTGCTGGACTGATTATTTTCCTCTCGCTGTTAAAAGAGTTGTTTTGCAGTGAATGCATGAGACATCAATTAATTTTTTAGCTAATTAGAAGACATCTCCATAGTTTATGGTAACCCAGTTTTGAATGGCTTAGTGCTCTTTGTCACAGATAATAATGAGGTTTTTCTGTAAATGTTTCTTTTCAAATGTTTCTTTCAATGTAGCTCCATCCATCTTCACCTTCTCTTTTTACTTGTGCCCCAAGAAGTGATTGGGCCAATGTGTCTTGGAACATTTTATACAATACTGAACATTTTAAACTCTTAATTTTCTGATTGTTTTTTTACAGTTCTCTCATTTTCTTTCAAAGTCACATAAAATGAAAACAGTCCTAAAGCAAGAGAAGCTTAAGCCTCTTCTTTTATTAAACCTATCAATAAACAAACAAAAAATTAGAGCACTTTCCAAGTCATAGGGTGCATAAAAAGCAGAAAAGAGTTTAACAGGTTGGCTAAGAAAGCTGATTTATAGGGAAGAGCAAAGAAAGAAAGGCAGCACAACTTCACTCTGTGGTGTTAATACAGGTATCAGATCCAACTTTAGCCACAAGACATTATATAGTAAGAATGATCTGGTAAAGGGACTGGAGTTGGACCAAGGGTTGGATTCGATGATCTTGGAGGTCTTTTCCAGTCCAATCCATGCTATGATTCTAAATGGGGAGATAAGTGAGAGAGAACAGAGCAAGTGATGCAAAAGGTAACAAGAACAGCAAGGAAAACATAAGCCAATATGCATTTCATATTATCCTGATATTTACAGGCAGAGAACTGCATTTTACAAAAGATAAGTTACTATTACAGATTACAGCATGGAAGGCATTCAGCTTCTCCTCACTGCAGTTCCCAGTCATTTATATTTGTCTATGAAATGGAGAACAGGTAAGTTATGTCTATTTGTAAATACACATCTTTGGAAATCCTCATGCTGCTTCAATGTTGATTGTGAGGATCACAGTGATTTTCCCATGCCATGTAACAGTGTGAATTACAGGATCACCATTACCTCTAATTTTCCCTTTAAATATTGTCATTATTAAAATTCAATCAATGCTTAAATTCCTTATGACCAGAAGGAACAATTGATCAGACCCCAGTTGTTTCAGAGCCTGTGACATTTCAAGGCTGACCATTGTGTTTACTCAGTAAAAAGTATTTCACTGATGTCCATATTTTTTAAAGATACCAAGAAATTATAATTTCCCTCGGCAATTTGTTCCATTAGTTAAATGGATCACTGTTTTCCAAGGGTTCCTGCTGTCTGATTCTTCCTCCTCAACCTCACTGTATCTAAATTGATAAAGCCCTTCATTGCTGTTCCACCTCCAAAGTTCGTATCATTGTGGGGTTCTCCTGTTTTGAAAATCTGGACATAAATATGTAGTATTTGTGGTGGATTTCATTGTTTGCTGCAGTTACAAGTCATCATGTCACTTCACTCTTCTTCTGTTTAATCATCAAAGGGATCCCAGTAGACTTTATCAGTACAGGTGTAATATTGAGAGCTCATGTTCAGTGGGTTTGACTTATAATTGTCTTCTAGAAATGTAGTTTTATACCTCAGAGCAATCTGGTAGGTAAAAGTGATATTCTCAGTCCTAGATACCTAAATATACATCATCCTTCAATGAGTGCCCATGATCAAAATATTTATATCATTCTGTGGGACTTTTGTGTTCTAAATATTTACAAGAAACTTACCTTTGAAAAGTCCCATTAGGAAAAAATTTAATAATGTTTTCTTTTTATAGAGAAAATATATTTTGATGCTGTATGACTGTCTGATGTATGAAAACACTTCCTAGTCTCTGTAATCTGTGTCTGAATATTGTAAAGTGTTTTTAATCATGCAACACTCACTGGAATGGCTGGAAGAAGTCACAGAAAATTCTGCTCACTGAACTGTCTTTAGAAATGTAGCTTAAGGTCAGGATTTGTGGGATGAATAACACACTTGATGGTATTTAAAACCAGCACTGAGAAGCCTAATTGCATTTCTCAGTTCCTGGGCTGCTCTTTGACTTGGTGAACAAGGGATCAGAACAAGATTTCCTCTGCTTCTTCACATGGCCCCATCTGGTGGATTGGTCTCACCCACTGCCAGGCACTTGCTCACTCCCACCCTGTGGAATGGGGAAGAGAATGCGAAGGGTAAAAACTTGTCGGACAAGGCAAAGACAACCCTAGTGAGGGTTTGTCTGTGTGTGTAAAGGATTGAAAGCCACTTCCTCAGCACCTCCCACCAGACCATCCAGTCTCCAAGCCGTGGCTGCTTTGACAATCCCACCTCCACCATCCCCAGCTTGGTTACTGAGCATGAAATTATATGAATTTAATACAGAATCCCAGACTATGCTGAGTTGGAAGGGACCCCCAGGGATCGTCGAGTCCAACTCTTCAGTTAATGGCCCACACAGGGGATTGAACCCATGACCTTGACATTGTTACAACCAACTTTTAACCAACTGAGCCAATCTCAGGGTCAATATATGGGGTGGAATATCCCTTTGGTGAGTCCCTGCCATGCCTTGCCCACCCCCAGCCTGCTCCTTGAGAGGGCAGAGTGAGAAGCACAAGGCACTGAAGCTGTGCAGGCACCATCCCCATGGTGTGTTCTCAGCACTGGTTTTGGTCACCAGTTACACAGCCCCATATGGACAGCTGGGAAGAAAAGGAACTCTATCCCAGACACACACAGTAAACAGAATTCAAATTCAAGTTGTGTGAAAGTCAACAAGGAAACATGGCAATGCAAGAAAAATACTTCTGTTTGGTAGTGCTTCACTTTTCTTGCAAACAAATCATAGAATCATTTTGTTTGGAAAAGGCCTCTCAGGTTGCTGAGCCCAACCACAAACCTAACACTGCCAAGTCCAGCCCTAAGCCATACCCTTAAGTGTCACATCGACATGTCTTTACATATCTCCAGGGCTGGTGACTCAGCTGTGTCCCTGGACAGCCAGTGGTTGATAACCCTTTCTGTAGGGAAAAAAAAAATAAAAAAAATTCCTGATATCCAATCTAAGCCTCCCCTGGCACAACTCCAGGCCATTTTCTGTCATCCTGTCACTTGGTACCTGGGAGAAGAGCCAGAAGCAAAGTTCTAAGAACTGGGGTCACTTTTTGAGGGGAAAAAATATGTCCAAAAATGTAAGTTTTCCCCTCTATTACAGCAGTTCAACTGTAGTAAAAAATATGTCCTTTAGATGTGTGCAAGCTCAGCAGCAGAATTTCAGAGATTTCACAGGTGTCACCCAGGCTGTGGCTGCAATAACGAGTTCAGGAGAAGGTGGGGATTTACCTGTCAGAACATTTAACAGGGATGAAGAGAAAGGAAAGAAGCTAATCAGATTTTCACACAATATGGGGAATTTACAGAGATGGCATTAAGAAAAATATTGGAAGTCACGTATTTGAGCTGTAATTTGGGCATAATCAGAAACCATCCTCTGCAGTGCTGTATTTGGAATCCTTTCTGACAGCTGAGTTGCTATTTGAGGAAAAAGGTAAGATGAGGAGTAGGGTTTTTTGAGATTAATTTCCATCTGCAGGGATTAAATAATTAGCTATATCCAAGATCTTATTAAATGTCTAGGAAAGCTCTTTGAGAGGAGTTTCTGTTGCTAACATGAAATAACTTTCTTGTGGGAATTCAGTTTCCTTGTTTCTTTTCAGAGCATCTCTTAGAACACAAAAGGCTTCCTTGAAATCCTCATGTCCCAGGAGCTGTCAGTGTCTGGGTGGATTGGTGCATGCCTGAATTCTTGGTTTTGCCTGTATTTCTTGGTAAAATGGCAGCAAAAATCTGCATTTACTTGCAATGTGCAACCTGGAAATTGGCTGTGCAACCAGAATTGGCTGTGGCTGTGCTGGGAATCTGCAGACCTGCTGGATGGACACGGATTTATCTGATCATGGTCCAGCAGAAATATTTAAATTCAAATATTGTGCTAAGCACTGGGAAGAAGAGATAGTATTTGCCATCCTCTTTTTTTCTTTTTTTAATTTTTTTACAGACATTTGGGCAGTATCCTGCTTATTTTTTTGTGAAGTATCTGATTACAGATTCCACAGGGGATTGTTAGTGGCAAAATACACTGTCCTGTTCTTATTTGGATATTGCAAAAGTATTTGAGCCCATTTAGATCTGTGCATTCTGGACATCTAAACCATTCATGAGCTAAACAATGGCATATAATTTTCTGTAAATGCAAAACAAAACCAAAAAATTCCCAAAAACCCCATTATATCCATCTATATTCCCAGGAAAAGCAAAATTTCTTCTATTTGACTGGAATTCTCTGTGAAGCAGGAGGGGTTTTTCCCTGGATTTGCAGTAGGATGGGCTCTTATTGGGTTGTTGAGCTGGGAATTCCATGATTGTTCAAATATTTTATTAAATTAAAATCCCTGTTGAAGCCACATGGATGAAATTGAAATGTATCAACAGTGAAATTATATGACCCTTCATGAGTTGGGCTTTTTCTTGCCCAAGGTCTGACTTCCCTGATTTCCTCCCTCCTCAAACCAGATCCCCTCTTCTTTCTTACTTTTTGCTTTCATGACCATTAAGAATTCTGATTTGTTGAGGTTTTTTTAAATAATGTTTGAGTAGTATCAGCTCCATGATAATGAAAAAGGAAAGAGGCAGTTCTTAATTGTAAAATACCTTTTTCCTCTATAAAAAGATTGTTTGGTTAGAAAGAGTCCATGCAGTCAATGCCCACAAACTGCTCAATAGCAAATTTAAAACTATTTTTTTCTTTGTATACTGATTTTAATGGGTTTTCTGTGTATCACATATACCTTAATTATAATGCACACAGAAAACAGGTTATTTTTCAGTGCATGTTGTATATTATGTATCAAAGACTGGCAGTAGCAATATTTATATTTTCTATAATGTTTCTCATTTTAGGTGTGAGAAATATAACTAGTGGAGCACAGTAAATATTTAACTCTTTCACTTGTGCAGCCCAGCAAAATGTATGCTAAATTCTGTATTGTTTTTTTCTAGAATACAGTGGTTGGAAATTAAAATAAATAAGAATCCCATCCATGGGTTGCACATCTGAGTACTCAGTGCACAAACCCAGCTCTTTTAGGTCTTCATGGGTTGTACATTCATATATTGCATTCAGTATTTACAATATATTGGCTTACCAAAAAGGACTGTAAGGAAAAAGTATATAATTTAGTGAAAATTAACACATTCTTGCCTTCTTTTTTCCTGTACAGAAAGAATTGTATTTTGAGAAGGAAAATACAGTGGGTTGAAGGAGGAGGATGATTCATTCAGGCTCTGTGTTTGTTTTCAGCAGTGTTATTTTATGGAATTTTTATGGGCTTTGTCAGCATGTAAATACTCCAAAATTCCAAAAATTCACTCACATGCATTCCCAATTAAATACAATATTTTCTAATATAATGCACACGGAGCTGGAAAGAAGGCCAGAGTGGGTGTTGCCTTCAGAACACACTGAAGGCAAAGAAAGGACAAAAGCCAAGTGGAAGCAAAGCAATAGTTCTGGCAATAATTCAGGTGCATACTGAACATCTCTTTATCTCAACCATTGTCTTTGAGAGCCTTTAGAACTGCTGTGCTGAACTCCTGGGAAACACCCCCTGAAATTCCTGTGTGCTTAGGAAATGGTCTCATAAATGCTAAAGCAGATGATAAATATCTCGGTATTCTGAAAAGAAATCTCTCTGGATTCTTCAAAAGCCATAAGTTAATTTTTTTTCCAAGAGAAAAAGGGAAAAGTGGCAGCATCAAAAGATGCTTCACTGTCTCACAACCAGTTGCTGCTTTTTATTCATAGGCTGTGTTCAGTAAAGGAGGGAAACTCCAGCCAAACTTACCTTTTTATCATTTTTAGTGGCAGGAGTGATTTATTTTCTAATGGTGGATCTCTTACGTACAATCAAAATGAAAGAATGAATATATTCTTAAGGATTTACAGTAGCCTGACTTGATATTAGAAGCTTTTACTTAGACTGAACAGAAGAGAAAGAAAAAAAAAACAAAATCAAAACCCAGCCATCTTTACCTTTGAACTTTTTACAGATAGTTAAATATATTGAATGAATTTTTAAAGCAACAGAAAAGTAACCACATTATCAAGCTTGAAGCATTTTCTAAGCCTCTTTTAAGCACACACATTGAACATTGCAGCAAATCATTTCTCTTCTGAGGGTGCTTTAAATGATGGGATTCTATGTATATTTTATATTATATTAATTATTATATTATATTATATTATATTATATTATATTATATTATATTATATTATATGTGGGGACCAAGGGTTTTACCAGTGGCAAGGATGAAAAGACAATATACAAATAATTTTTCTGCTCCACTGGAATTCTCACCAAGTGGATCTTGGTGAAGCAATTAGGAATATTTTAGGGCTTGAGACTTAAAAAAAATACTTCAGCTGGACTGCAAGTCTGCTGGTGAAGAAATTCTTCTCTGCTTTACTTTCTTTGCCAGTAGAGATTTGTTTCCAAACCTGTAGTACAGTATTTGTGCCTGAAAACTCTGCTCTGGTGAACAGGTACCATTTAAAGTGGGCAGCAATTGCTAGTGCAAAATACAGAGAATTGGAGATTTAAGATGAGACTTCCCACAATGATTTTCGCACATGATTTAATGTGCATTCCCTGCTAAGGGATCCCAGTGAGTCCAGAGGCTTTTATTTATGGAACCAGTCAGAGCAGAATTGGATGCTCTTCATATAATTCTAATAAACTACTTCAAAAAGTGGAAAATAGGTAGTTTGTATATATTTTTATTGGCTGCTAATAAGGAAACAGAATCATTTTTAATAATCACTTTGATGGAGAAAAAAATCAAAAGGAGCCCAGTACAAAAATCCAGGTGTTTATGAATAATAATTTATAACTGTATTCCTGACTTCAGAGGATAATCCTCTGCTATTGTATTTAATCAAAAGACTCTTGTCCTAGGACCTTATGCTACAGTATTTAACCAAAAGAATCCTGTCCTAGGAGCTTGAAACCAATGCATGACTTGCAGAAATAAATTGAAAGATTGAAGAATGCAGGTGTTGTGTCTGACTCTTTGGTTTTGCTTGGTAAGACAGTCTTGAAATGAGCAGAAATGGATGGTCTCACTTGGCAAGGTGGCAGAAATTTCAATTAGTGTCTCTGGAGGTTTGGTGATCCTGGGGGATTTTTTAGAGACAGCCAAGTTTTCCAGCAGAGACAGAGACAAATCTCTGAATCTGCCTCTGGGTGTTTTAATGCTGGAGAAGGATCCTGCCAACTACATCTGTTTGGAAAACCAGAACAGTAAAGGCTCCCAAACAAATGTGTATGAATTCAACTGCCAACACTTCTTTGAAGTTGTTTATTAATGTCTCTCTTATGTTTACTAGTAGTGTTTAAAACTGGGCATATTTTAGAACAAGGAAAATAAATTTTCAGTTAACAGCCCCAACAGCTCAGTAATGTGATGATGTTCTCAGTATTTCTCTACATGGCTCTCAGTACTTTTCATCAGCTTTCCATATGGTAAGAAATACTCCCAATTTCTTAATTTTTCTTAAGGATTTGGTTTTCCCTCTCAGCTAATGGATACTCTTGCAATGTGCTTACAACCAGCAGGTCATGAAATGAGCATTAGGCATGTCATTTATGCCAGAAAATTTGAGTAGTAATGTTGGACTTACTGTACCATTGATGCTACTGCACACTAATGTTGGGTCGGAAGGATGCCACTAATAATTTAATATCAAAGTAGTTTGACACATTGATAGAGTTCATTATTAACACTGGCATAACTAAGGAGATTTCTTTGCTTGCCTTTCATGTAGGTTGCTAAAAGGATTGACTTTAGCTCCCTGATTCTTGCCACAATGATTAAGGGGATTTGTTTAAACACCCCATTTCATGTGGTAGAGCTACTGTAAAGGGATTAGTTTGGGATTCCATTTTCCCATGGAAAGCTAAAGGGATTAGCTTGAGCCTTTCATTCCATGACAAAATAACTAAGGGCAATTGCTTTTGCTGCCCATGTGCTTGCATCAAGATTTTTCTTGATTTTCTGTTCTTGTTTTGGTTTCTTTTCCTCTCTTTTTACTGCCCAAAGTCATTTTCTTCAAGCTGCAAATAGAAGGCTCATGGCCCGTACTGGACTTCTTATCTGTTAAGGAAAATTTATGAAAACTAATGAAATCTCACGTGTTTTGTGTTCTCCTTCATCAAAATTCCAACATTAGGATTTCTTTGGGTGAAATCAAAGGTAGGAATTGCCAAATCCCCACCAGCAGCCCCTCTGTAAGGGTGGAAATTGTTAGCTGGGAAGCAAAATCCTGGACTTGGGAGCTCCCAGAAACTGCCCCTGTGTTTGACAGTGTGGCCTCCTTGGATATTCCAGTCCCAGAGGGAGCAGCTCTGAGGCCTCTGTAACAAATTGCATTGTGCAGCCAGCACAAATTAATGTTTTCAAACCACTTAAAAGCAAATGAGATGCCTGCATGTAAATTCAAACCAGGTCCTTGATGCACAGCTAATGAATTTATGGCTGTGCTATTAAATAAAGCAGGAGCTGTGCCCTGACTTTGGATCTGGGCGTCTCCACAAAGCCCTTTTAAATAGTCTCTGTCTGGGGAATGAGCAGGTTTTAGCCTATAAATCCAGAAATTAATGAGAGTCTTTCTTTGATGATCTATTTTTATGTCTTTTTTTTAATTGCTGTTTATTTATACAACAGAAGTGCTTGAAAATTTATGCCTTTACTTACAAAAACACTTTAAGGTGTCGATCTTTATAGGTATTTCTTTTCAAGTGGTGTGCTTAAAATTAAAAATGTGTTTAAATTCTGTGCTGAGCTGGCCTGGTATATCCAGAATATCTTTGTTACTGAGCAATCAGAAAAAAAAAAACCAACCAGATGTTGGCTTTGAGTTTGGATTTGTCCCTTCAGTGCCTCAACTCACCTTGAAATTTCCAAGGCTTTTTTTTGCTGTGACATTTTCCCCTTTGCCTCGAAAAATAAAATGCAACAAAACACTTAGAAAAGAAAGCTGTTTTTCTATGAAATTTCACAGGTTTCTTGAAGGGAAAAAAAAAAAAAGAAAAGCAATGTAGTTTAAGACAACATGGAGCAAATCACCTCAGTGAAAAATCCAATTCTCTGTCATGTCTTTGAGGCAGCAGCGCTGGGAGAAATTGGAGTTGGATTCAAGTCCAGCTGATTTGCTCACAGTTCACAACCAGCATCTGATGGAGATGAAAACAACTTAATATATTTTTTCCCATTTGGGTCAGTGCAGGAAATTTCCTGAGGGAAAATGTTCTCCATAATTATTTTGTTTTATGTACTGAAGATTGTTTATATGTTGAAAGATTTCCTTCTTTGACTGGTACAGAAAAGCCAGGATATAACAAGGTGAGAGTTATTGGCTTTAATCTGAATATTCCTTCCTCATGGGAAGCATCACGAATCTCCAACCTGGTTGCCTGAGCTAGAGATCATTTATAATCAGTGATTGTTAAATTTTATATTTCCAGCCTCCCCTGGAGTGTCGTCGCCTCCTGCACGCACTGAAAATTATGAATATACAATAAAATATGGTAGTGGGATATCAAATTAATCACAAGCAATGAAACAAATCTTGTGTAGGAGCAAAGCTTGAATCTTTATAGAGCATTGAGGTGGCTTTTTCACTGCCATCATATTTATATCTTTTTGTGTAGTACTGTTGGATGTAGCAGGGCTTTTTTATTTTCATCTCATATGGTTTGTGTCCACAGAGCTCAGATTAGTGAGGAAAAAACCTCAGAGCTTCAGTGAAGACAAATTTAGAACATTTTCTAGGAGTAATGAATTGTGGGATTTGTTAATAAAATATCCACAATAATATAATAAACTGCAATACGTGGTTATAGCCAACTGCATTATGTTATACAGGGCAAAGAAGCCTTGAAAGCTCATTTGGCAGCCCCAGAAAAAATGTTTTCTTCAACTGTCCCATTTTTTTTCTTTTTATTATCCCTCTTTTTATCTTCTCTTTACAAACTAAACCAAATATTAGTGACATGTTGCCAGTAAGCAAAAAAATAACCTTACTGTGGTCACCACAGTTCACTTTCCACCAACTAATGGAACTCAAATTTAAACTGAAATGATATTTTTTGAGAGCACTACAAGAATGATTTGATATTTTTATGAACTGTAGTCCAAGATTTCCCAGAATTTTAATGCTCTGTGAACATTTCGGTGAAACTTTAGAATCGTGTGCAACGTTTAACCTACATCCTGTTGACACAGGTTGTATAGAGGTTGAAAATAAATAATTATAAGCATTAATATTAATAACATTTAGTTATATATTTTAATTTTAATTCTTGTAATATTATTTTAAAGTATATTAAGATTTTGTGTTAAAACTCAGGCAGGGGATACTTTTGGAAAAGTTTTATATTTGAGCTTAATGAAATGGATCCATTTGAAATTACATTTCTGATCCCCTTTTTAGAGTTATAATTTTAATTCCAGCTGTTTTAGGTGCTCTGTAGAAGAACTGAAGCCTTGCCAAAGAAAGGGGCAGGAGGTGTTAAACCACTTTTTAGGAGCTGAAACTGCTCTCTTCTGATTTTACTGAAGGTGAAATGGATTAGCTGCTAAATTGTGGTTTCAGAATAAGGTCAAGGATATCAAACCTACCAAAACTGTTGCTGAAGATTAGTGAAAAATTGTTTCTCTGCAGTTCTGGGGGTGATTTTATACAGGTTTTTTTCTTTAGTTACTTCGAGTACAGCTGGGAGGGTGAACATTTTAAGGACAAGGAAATTCAATCAAAAGTTCTAGCTGGAAATTAATGGCCATGTCTGTGAAATTCTTAAATGAAATTAAATACTAAGAAGTTTCTTCTTAAATGACTTGTTAGGTTAACATATCTTATAAAAGGAAGCTCAGTCTAATTTTGAAGACAATGAACAGAATAAGATTTTCTTTTCTTGGAATCTGATTCTAATTTGAGAATTATGAAGGGTGTCCTCTTGTCCCTTGTAGAAATACTGTGCATTCTGTTCTATCCCAAAGATTAGTCTTCAATCTGTGACAACATATTTCAAATATTTGATATCTTCCCTTGTTAAAGAGTTGTTGAAAAGTTAAGACTTGAGCTAGAGGAAAAATAACACTACACCAAAGTACTGAAGGAATTTTGCTGCATGACTTGTGGATTTAGGTGAGAATCAAGGAGTGATGAACATATGCCAGATGTTTATTCTGATTTTCTTTGTAGACCGATAATGCTCCACATTTTCCAGTAGAAAATTCACAATATTTGAGGTAACTATTTTCAGTCTAGATTAATTAAAATACTGTGTTAAGTGCAGAGCTGTGGATGACCCTCCATGGTCTGCATGTCTTGGGCTGGGCTGCACTTTCGAAGTTAAATCTGAATTTTTGTAAGGCTGCTTTTTTGTGCCCTGCTGTCTCACAAGTTTCCTGGCTGCCTTTCCCTGTTCCCTTGGCTTCCCTCTGCTCCTGAGCAGTCTGTTAGCAGGAATGCAGCACTTTCCTTTCTCTGCCTGCATTGCTCAGGTCCCCCTCAGTGCTCAATCTGTTCTGTGATCACTTTGCCACGTCCTGAATTTGGGATTGTGGCTGGAAATAGTAACTGCCAGTTGGTCAGCTGGAGAACGGGACAGCAAAGACATTATGATGCCATCAGCTGAATGTGCTTTGAACAAAAAAGACAAAGGATACCTAGCAAAATTTAATAATAAAGTGCTTCATTTATTACAAGAGTTGTAGGATTGAATTTTCTGAGTCAATTTTCTTAGAAAGTCTTTAAACTTTCACCAGCATGTCTAAAATATCCTTAACTACAGCCAGCCTTTGAGATTGCATAATCCCAGTGATCAAACACTGATTTCCTCCAGTCTCCCATGTCCAAATCATCAAAAATTAGGCTACTGGGAGGGGTTTTTTTATTGCCCATAGAATCATAGAATCATAGATGGATTGGGTTGGAAAAGACCTCCGAGATCATCAAGTCCAACCCTTGGTCCAACTCCAGTCCCTTTACCAGATCATGGCACTCAGTGCCACAGCCAAGCTCAGCTGAAAAACCTCCAGGGATGGGGAATCCACCCCCTCTCTGGGCAGCCCATTCCAATGCCTGAGCACTCTCTCTGCAAAGAATTGCCTTCTGCTCTCCAACTTCAATTTCCCCTGGCAGAGCTTGAGCCCATTGTGCCCCCTTGTCCTACTGCTGAATGCCTGGGAGAAGAGACCAACCCCCACCTGGCCAGAACTTCCCTTCAGGCAGTTCCAGACAGTGCTGAGGTCACCTCTGAGCCTCCTCTTCTCCAGGCTAAACACCCCCAGCTCCCTCAGCCTCTCCCCACAGCACTTGTGCTCCAGTCCCTTCTCCAGCCTCCTTGCTCTTCTCTGGCCCCGCTCCAGCCCCTCAATCTCTTTCCTGAACTGAGGGGCCCAGAACTGGACACAACACTCAAGGTGTGGCCTCCCCAAGGCAGAGTCCAGGGGAAGGGTCACTGCCCTGGGCCTGCTGGCCACACTAGTTTGGATCCAGGCCAGGATCCCATTGTCCTTCTTGGCCACCTGGGCACACTGTTGGCTCCTGTTGAGCTTCCTGTCCCTCAGTCCCCCCAGGTCCCTTTCTGCCTGGCTGCTCTCCAGCCACTCTGTGCCCAGCCTGGTGCGCTGGTTGCTGTGGCCAAAGGGCAGGACCCGGCAGAGGAATTCAGCCCTGCTGTCCAGGACTTGCTGGATCAGTTGAAATGGGTTGGGACTCACGTGTGATCTCAGCATGTCCTGTCACCAGTGGGTTATCTTGGTGCAGGGTTATAATATTCTACAGCTCTGAGACTGGAGTTCTTTTTATGGAGCTCATATTCCTAATATCAAAATCTTCAACCTGTACAATATATAACAGTTCATATCTTGCATAGCATTGCAGGTACTTAAAAAAAATAATTTCTGCTTTTAAAATAATGCCAAGCTGATCTGCCCTCAGAAACAGAACCTTTTGCCCTTCTTCTCTGCAAGTCCTTATTGAAAATAAATATGCTCTTTTCTAAACAGCAACAATTTGGAGAGCTGTTTGTCTGCTTGACATAGTGACACTATAGGATAGCATCTACTTTTGCAATCTGAAGTGGGCTTTTATTGCAGTTATGCATTTGTGTTAAGAATATGCCAGCGAATAAATACTAAAGTGTTCCCTGGAAAATAAAATAAACCAAATAAAAAAAAAACAAAACAAAACAAAAACCCCCAAAACAACAACAACAAAAAAATATATGCTCAGATTGTTAGTTAGGAAGACTTTTTGCATAGAAGTTGTGCTGGAAATGTTAATTACAGTTGGCACTTTAAGAAACAGGACTTAGCCCTGAAGGGGACAGGGATATTGGAGTTGCTTTCCATTGAAAAGAATACTGAATAAAGGCATAATGTAAGAGATTTTTTCAACAATAATGAATGATTTCCTTCAAGTTTGTGAATGATGAGGTAATGTCATCTTGCTGTTACTTTTTTGTGTGATGTGTGACTTTGTTACCAAATACAGTCATGGATCAGGATTCTGGTTTTCATTCAGGGTAAAACAGATAAAACCCATTGTGCAAAATGTTTACCAGATGTCCCAAGGGCTTCAGAAGAATTACATCTATAATATAAATAAATTGCCAGAAAAGCCACTAAAGATAATCACTGTAACTAATTCAAAAGGGTTTGGAAGTGGCATGGGGCAGTTGGTAAAACTGCTGTAATACAGATTATCAATCACAGTATTTTAGCTCACAGTGGAATGTACTGGTTTGGAAAGTACACAAAGATATTTTGCTACAATATTCATTTCAACAAAACTTAGTGGCTGAGAATATTTTCAATATAAATTTGATAGACCAGTTGGTATTTGGGAGACAGTTTGCATAAAAAAAAAAAACAATAAAGACTGATGGTAAAGGTTTAGTGCAGTATTGCTGCAGACAGGCTGGGTGATAAAATCCCCAGTGGAAATCTTGGAGATCAGTCAAATGGATCACATCACAGGTAACTGCAGTGGATTTTGGATCACTGCACTTAGGTGCAAGTTGGGAAGTTTGGTCCAGTGCTAAATTTCAGAGATTATGAAATTATTAGAGCAAATATTAGAAATGCAAATGTTAGAAATGCAAATCTGTGTCCTTTCTCCTAACATGAAAAAACATCCAATATTCCCATGCTGGGTGATGTGATAAAAAAAGACTCCTCATTTTCTATGAGTTGCAGGTACCTTGGAAGGCAAGATCTTGACAAACTGCCTTTTACTGTCACAAAACATTCCTTATGTGAGGCTGTTGAGACATAAAAATTTGAATCAATGGATGGAATTGAGGATGATGAAACTTTCCATTTAGTTTGTTCATTTGACAGCACAGGAAGGAAAGGGAAGAGAATGATGATGATTTTTAGAAGAAATCTTCATCTGTTAGATCTGTTCATTTTAATGTGTTATTAATAAAAATTTCCCATTGCTGAGGAGATGTGGGATTATAGTCAGGAGTAGTTAGGTCAGAAAGTATGGAAAGAAATAATCCATTTTTATGTAGTAGATGTTGTTCAGGTGCATAATTTGCACATTTGAGCTCAAGCCATCACTTTGGTGATATAAATTGTGCCTCACTACTGGCTTTGCAAATGTGCTGTACCAATAAAGACTTAAAATGATAACCTCACACTACAGTTGTGATGTTTAGTATGGTGTATATATATATATATATGAAATATAAATATTCTATTGCAGAATTTACACATTTTGCAGACTGCTTGTTTAAGTTGCAATCACTCCCTGCCCCACAGAACATGAATTGCTTCCACAGAGCCTGCAATAATTCTGATGCTGTTAAGAAAAGGAACAAGGCAATGAGAAAGGGTGAACAGTCATTTTATGCTCCCCTTCATTTCAAAGCCAGTGTTAGCTCAGGGAATTTACTCTCCCTGCTTCCCCAACTCCTTACCCAGAGCCTACAACAGGTGAAATACAGCAGAGTTTTAATAAGGTTTTACCCTCAGTGGTTTATGCAGCTCAGGAAGAGCTCTGATATAACCAAATGAGTGGACACACCATGAAGAAACAACAAAAACCCCACATTTATTGTTCTTAGAGCATGTGATTGCACAGCTGCATGTTGGTTGAGCCAGGAGAACAAGCAACATAGCTTGAAGAAAGGGTGCATAAAGGCCACATTTTGTTTAACAGAAGCAAGGGCAGAGCACATTTCTGGTGAGCTCTGGCAGTGAAAAGCAGCTCTGGTGGCCAAATCCAGCAATCTGTGTCATCAGATTGACACTGACAGAAACATGCTCAGAAAGGTCATGCACATGTGTGATCTCTGTCCTTGGTATGGATCTCGTGGGCTGGACACCTCAGGAACACTTTAAAGCACATATTAATAACTTAAACAGCTTATAACTGTAAATAATTGTGATATAGTGATGGTTGGTCTTTGTTGGGGTTTTAGAATTTGTTGCTGTTCAAGCTTCCTGCTTGATTTTAGATGCCTCATTGAGGAAAATTAATTCAGGGTGCTGAAGAGATGGAAGTGAACTAAGCTGTGACAAAGATTTTATTTGGTTTCACAGATTACAGTTAACCCATTTCTCCTGTTGTCCCTCTAGCTGTTATTTGTCACCTTAGATCTTAGGAGTGGAACAGCATAAATGAGTCATGAGGAATTGTTTCAGTGCTGGACAACCTGGATGTTTGTGTGGGCATACAAGGTCTGATATGATTTAAACAAAAAAATAATAATTAAAACCCAGTAAAGATGTTTAGATTGGGTTGACACAGTCAGAGCAAGAGGCAATTAAGCATAGACTGAAATGGGTTTTAGACTGAAAATACCCCCTGCAGGGAGTGAGTTCCAAAGGTCAGAAGAGGAAGGATCATGTCCATGATCTTTAGGGAAGAGATCAACATTTGAACAGGGTCAGAGGGTTCCTGAGTGACAGATCCTTTCACTGCTAAGAGGAAATGGCATAGTCTTTTTGACAATGCTAAGATCTCTGAGGGCAATGCCAGTAGGTCAATCAAGAAAACTCCCAAAATCATAAAACCATAGAATAATTTAAGTTAGGAGGGAGCTTTGGGTGTCCAACCTCTTGCTCAAGCAAAGCTAATTTCAAAAGTAGACCAGGTAACTGGGTTTTTTTTCCAGGCATTTTTGGAATATTTCAAGGATGGAGATTCCTCAGTCTCTGGGCAGCCTCACTCAGCAGTTGACTGTCTTCATTGTGAACCTTTTATTCCCCTTTATATCTGACCAGAGTTTTAATTGCTTCGAGTTTGCCTGTGTCCTTTCCCTGTGTGCACAGCTCTCTGGCTGTGCTTTTTCTGTGAGCAGATTAGCTGCAAACACATGCTGTGTGTTCATTTCTCAGCCTTCTCCTTACACCTTCTGTGCTCCATTCCTCTCACCATCATGTTGAACTTCTGTTACAATTACCCGGTGAGTCAATTTTCTTCTTTTGCTGCCATGTCACATGC